>NW_022900929.1:14135204-14191299 GCF_012274545.1 Fukomys damarensis | reverse complement strand
TTTTTTTTTTTTTTTTTTGGTACTGGGGATTGAACTCGGGTCCTTGTGCTTGCAAGGCAGGCCACTGAACCGCTGAGCTAAATCCATGGCCCCTGTAATAATTTTTTTTTTAATTTAAAGGTTTATTGTATATTTTGATCACACCCAGTAGGGTGGAAACAGAACTGCAGCAAGTGCTTCACATCCCTGCAGGCAGGGAAGCCCAGCGCTCAGAGAGAAGATAGGACAAAAGTCTACACACTCTTTTCTCCAAACCATGCACCTCTTGTGGGGATAGACTCCTCTTTAAAGTCCACAAAAGTGCTGTGTAAGCTACAAAAATTACAAAATTGTTCGATGTAGGACAGGCTGTAAATTGCATATCTTGCTAACTCTCCAAACTTCTCGGTTTAGCTAAGCGAAACCAGCCTTGTGATAATAACACTTTATGTTCTCAGGAGCCCCATGGGCTCTTTGTAATTCCCATTCCCACAGGTGCTTTTGCAGTCTCCAAAGGTCTTTTGCACACATCATGTCCATTATCCTCATGGTAAACTTGGGAGAAAGGGACTTGTTCTTTTGGCAGAAGAGGAACCTGAGGTTCATGGATGGATCTGGTATGCAGGAAACACTCCTGCAAGACTCAGACAGCATCCAGACTTCTGAATCCATGGTCATATCACCATGCAGAGCTCCTCAGCATCTTCCAGATTCCATCACATTGACAGAGACTACCCCAGTCCTCAAGATTCAGCTCCAAGGCTCTCTTATACCCCTCTGATACCTGGTAGAAACATATACTAAATCCCAGCCATTGTCATTTGAGTGTGAACTAGTTCATAGTTTTACCAACAAAAGATAAATGGCAAAGTTATGTCTCAGTTTGCTCTGTGTGTGTCTCTTCTGCCCATCTGCCTTTCTGTAGGGAAACAGATCACAGATAAAAAGAGACAGCTCCTGAGGGTGAGATCTACAGAGTCTGAGATGCCTGCTTGCCTCCATTGGCTACAAAATCCTGCCTGCCAAAAAAGAAGGGGGAGTCACAGAACTGAGAGCAGAAGACAGGAAAGAGCAAAGTCTTCTAAACAGGGAAAAAATTAAATGTTATTGTCAGATGGACTTTGAGGCAAAGTAAAAGGGACTCCATCCAGCTCTTCCCAGTGGGAACACCTTCCTTGGACATTCTGAACAGGTGATGGCATTGGACAGTTTGTTTGGAAACAGAGGTATTGAGAGGTAGTGGGATGAAAGAAGTGGGCTCACTTTCATGAACACAGAGGATCTAGAGGATCAGGTCCTTCCAGGTTCCAGGCATAGCAAGAGCCCTGTCTCTGTGTCTATAACACAACTTGTCTGTGAATTAGTCTCAGTTGGGACCAAAGGGCAAAACTACAGGCAGAGGCAGGAGGAAGCCAGGGCAGCAGTGGGGATGAGGCCTGAAGACAGAGAATGTGGCACAAACCTTGTTCCTACTCTAGGGTCTTTGCCAAGGATGCTGACCCTGTCCCAAGTGGGTACTGACCCTGGAAAAGAAGGCTGAGTGAAATTTCCCCTGGGTGCAGAACTGGCCACCAGGAAACAAAACAACAGAAAGGGGCTCCATCCAGGATGGAAGAGGTCTAGACACCCTCCAGCTCTGTTAGCTCAGCCATCCGGATCCCTGGAGGCACAGAGGATCTGTGAAAAAGGGCAGTGCTCCCTGTGCTGACTTGGGGCTAGTGTGGTAGGGGCCAGCATGCCTTCCTATCCCCTTCCTCATTAGAAGGCTCAGGGCTGCACCACGAACATACATCAACACCAATACCAAGCAAACAGTGGCAGTGTCAAGAGTGAAGCACAGGGGTCTCTTGTCCTGGGGAGGTTACACCTTCACTGGCCTGGGGACCAGCTGCTCTGACCCTGGCTCCTGATTGAAGCAGTGGAAAAAAGGAGAGAGACAGCAGATAGAGGGAGGGGTGGCAAAAGAAGCGTGTGCCCATAAACTACACAACCAGGACATAGAAGTATCCTGTACAAACTTGGGACTACTCAAGTAGGCATCAGTAAGTTGAGGTTCGAAGGGACCATCGTGCCAGGAAAATGTGCATGAGGATGTCCTGCAGCAAGACCCCTGGAGTGGAGTCACAAGCCCAGGCTGATCCACAGGTGACAGCTGCCATTCCCAGTACAGCACATCTGTCAGGGTCAGGCTCCCATGAAGACATACCCAGGGGAGGATGTGAAGCTTTCCCCACTCTTTTTCTGTTCCAGGCATGGAAGTTCTAGAAATGCACTGGGAGAAGGAAAAAGAAAAGACAGACCAGACTATATCCCTGCTGCACCAAGGATTACTAGGAGCTGCGGCCAGAGTGCAAGACATCCTGCAAAGTCCAATAAGATCTTGAAAGACTTTCCCCCTCACCAAGAAATTTCTTTATTTTATTTCTAAGGTTTTGTTTATTAAATAAAAATCTTTTATTTATCTTCTTTGTTTTATTCTTAATGTTTATTTCATTTATTTATAGTGTGTGTTCCCTAGAAGTCCCCTTGGAGAGGCTTGGTCCCAGGACAGTATGTTGGGAGATGCCCTGATCT
The DNA here is from genome assembly GCF_012274545.1 of Fukomys damarensis. Classification (NCBI taxonomy): domain Eukaryota; kingdom Metazoa; phylum Chordata; class Mammalia; order Rodentia; family Bathyergidae; genus Fukomys; species Fukomys damarensis. Next base: position 14,188,746 of record NW_022900929.1, on the reverse strand, counting down.
CTTATTTAAGAGATGCATACATCATGGAGGGCACAATCCCAAAGGGGCCCATGGGGCTGCAGTCCCGTTCTCTCTCTTTACTTCTGGATGATGATGTCACTACTGCTCTGACGTATCCTCCTGCCACACTGTGCCACCCTTGCAAAGGAGATGGGGCTGCCTAATTTTGCACTTGGACCTCAAGAACTGTGAGCCCAAATAAACATCTCTGTTTCATAACTATCCTGTATGGTATTGGATATTTTGTTCTAGCATTGCAAAGTGGACTAACACATGTAATGATTCCAGAAAAAGTGTAAATGTTTTTATTAAAATAATTCTTTAAAATATTCAAAAGTAGAGAATACTAACTGTCACCCTGCTGCGGCAATTGTCAGCTCCTGTACATCTTTATCAGCTCCTATATACCCTCACCAAGTGTGCTCCTTTATTTTACTGTACTTTTAACCAAATCCAAAGCTTGATTTCAGTTTGTCTATCAATCATTTGCAATATAGTATCTAAAGACTAAGGACACCAAGCTAAGAAATGTTTATATTTCTGTAAAATTTATATTGACATGGGCTCCATAGGATTTGCCTGAGGCATGTACCTAGTGAGTACAAAAGCAAGTTTCCATAGCTTATGATTGGAGGCCATAGTTAGAATATCATGCAGCACTTACTGTTATTTGTACTCCACTAATAACACCATGAAGTTATTATAACATGAGCATAAACCACTTGACAGGACTCAAACAATGAGTTGGTTCAGGGCAAGAATTTGGGAAGCTGTAGCGTGAATTAAAACACTCTGGGCTAGAAAGCCTGAATGGTGATCTGTCTCTGTCACGGGACAACTTTTCACAGAGACAGCAGCCTATCTGGTTTAGATTTTGCTGTCTTTGACCTCTTTTTTTTTAAAATTGAGTTTATTGGTACATTTTAGGGATACAGTACAGTTACATTCATTGTTGGGATCTTGTACCTCTGCATGAGAGGTCTTGGTTTTCATTTTTTCACCTTGTCCCTGCTCTCCCTTTGTCTTTGACTTCTGATTCCAAATTTAAAATATACCCAGATTTATCCAGTTCACACTGTTGTGTCCTTGACATGTGGTGTACCATCTCATACATGAAACCAACAAAGAAAAACGGATACTTTCCTGCTCTGTGTGTAGTGACCACTCAAAATGAAATTTTAGCATCTAAAGAAAGTCATAGAAATTTTAGCATTTGAAATTTAGCATTATGTCATGTTGATGACTTAACTTTTTTTCTCATTGAGTTTATTGGTACATTTTAGGTATACAGTACAGTTACATTCATCATTGGGATTTTGGATCTTTACATGACAGGTCTTGGTTCTTATTTTTTCCTCTTACCCCTGCCCTCCCTTTACCTCCTCCTCCCTTCCCTATTTACAAATACTTTATTTCCATTTTATTATTTTCTCATTTTTTTTCTTTTCTCTTATTTCCTTTCCCCAGCCCTTCCCACTTCTCCTACACCTTTAGCCCCTTCCTTCCTATTTCACATTGTCAATTATACCATTAGGATCTTATGTACAATTATAGTTTTTCACACCAGAGAAACTATTCAGTATTCACACAGGTGTGACTTACTTATTTCACTTAAGACTATTAAATAGTACTTATGTCTTAGTTACTTTTTCTAACTAGTGAGACAAAATAGCTGACACCCCGAGTTAAAGGAGGAAAGGTTTGTTTGGCTCACAGTTTGTAGAGGTTTCAGTCCACAGTTGGCTGGTCAGAGTGGCATTACAGAGGAGAAATGGTTCATAGCAGGCAGAAGACAGCACAACAGTAAGCAGAAAGTGACAGGCAAACAGAGCAAACCCTCTTCCTGTTCCTTATGTTTTATCCACGCTACCCGCCTTAAGGCAGGTAGCACTGACTCTCTTAATCCTAGCATTTCACCAAGAATCAGTACTAGCATCACATCCTTGACCCCAGCATCATACACCCTAGATCCAGCCACCTCTGAAAAGCTCCACTTCTGACTATATAGGCTTTGGGGGGAACATCTAGGCACAAACCGTAACAACTAATATAAATTACTTTCCTCCAATTGAACTAATTATTGTATGTGGAAGAGAAAGGTTGAATTTTATGAAAAAGTCCTCCAGAATTATCAAATTTAAAGTTTTTGGTTAACTCAGAAATCTATAAGTATAGGTAGATAAAGTTTTGATTAATTTTAAAACCCTTAAAAACTTATTACACAATAAGTGTTTATGAGGATCTTGTTGCAACGGATATTTGCAGCACATTAGGGGCAATAGAATGTCAGATGTTTAAAGTTAATCCTCCTATTAAAAGGCATAGGAAGCTCAGAGGTCATCATGGATTTTATTAATAAGTATAGAAGAAAAAAACCCCTGTATTTTAAAGGCTTCCACCACTAGGAAGCTTGGAAATAGAAGAAAAATATGAAGCCTGCATAAATATGTGCAGACATGAATTGGTTAGGCACATAATTTATCTAAGTCGGACACAGTAATGGAAAGGAAAGGAATATACCTGGGTTTTCAGATGGGCTGCAGTTCACAGCAGTAACTGGGAAAGCCTAGGTTAGGAGTATTAACATCCCTTCCTCTGCAGAAACGGGAAAGTAAGAGGTCTCAATGTATGGAAAGAGTCATCCAAACACTTAAGGTGGTCAGTAGTTTCTGTTGGGTGGCAGAGATTTTAAACAATGTTTATTTCTTTCTCTGGTCTTCTGGGTTTTTTTGGTTGTTTTTTTTTTACTATCAGCTTGAATTATGTAGATGATTGGGAAAATCAATATCTGTATTTTAATTTGCAAAAATAACAAAGTCTCTATGGTTGGTGAAGGAATCTCTGGCCAGTGGTGACTGCTTGAACATTTAGATTGCTAAAGGAAAGGGAAATGAAATGAATCTTTGTGTGTGCTTTTTGTATGCGTGTGTGTGTGTGTGTGTGTGTGTGTGACAGAGAGAGAGAGAGAGAGAGAGAGAGAGAGAGAGAGAGAGAGACAGGGCCTTTGCACTAAACAGCTCCAGTCCTTTTTTTTTGAGACAGGACCTTACTAAATTGCAGAGTTTCCCAGTCTATGCGTGAACTTTCAGTCCTCCTGCTTCAGCCTCCCAGAATTCTGGGATTACAGGTGTGTGCCACTAGGCCCAGCTCAAAATAAATCTCACACAAGCCAGAGACTCTCTGCTTTAAGTTTTAAGACTAACGATTAAAAAAAAATAGATCCACATCCTTCTAACTCATTTAATAGGAAATCTTCAAATCATCCTTTGTGTTCTGTGATAACTTTGAAAAGTTTAATCATTTTTTAAAAATCCTTTTTGCATCTCCAATGAGAATAACAGCTAATAGGTCTTACTCCCATACATTGCCAACCATATTAAAGAGATTTACTTCCTTTCTAATTATAAATTGCAGAGAGCATTTTCTCTGTAGCTAATATGCAATTAAAAAGTGTACAATCATATTCAAACTACATCAGAAAGAGCAGGAATTTGGAGTGAAATGACAAGGCTCTTATTTCTTTTACTATGAGCAGCAGCTTACTCCTCCCTGAACCTCAGTTTCCCCAGATGTGAAGAGTGTGTGGGAATCAAGGAGTGCTTGGATAGAAACACTGGGGATGGAAATTAATCACTCTGGTGAGTTCTGTCACAGGCAAATGCCAGAAGCTATCTGAAACTGGATGAAGCCAATAAAAGAATGTGCTGACAAGTCATGGCTGGGCAGGGAGCTAGAAAGGACCCTGCCGGGATGTGACTCTGTTTCTACAGCTCTGGGTGGCCCCTTGTCATAGTGACCATAGAGTCTTCAAGCTGAAGCCCTTGCCAACTGCATGAGTCCCCTTTTTAAAAATATTCCAAGAACACAGTTCTGGGCTTGGCTCCTGCTGACCTGACCAGGCTCATGTACCCATCCTGTGGCCTGGGGTGTGGAGGGATGCAATGGTCACCTCAGCCAGACAAGTTATGTGCCTACCAATGTGCCAGGGTCATGTGGAGCAGGAGTGGGGAGGCAAAGAGGAAAATCAGCACGCATTACTTGCAGAAAATGCTAAGGGAGTCTCAGAGCACTGTAATGCACTTCACATATATACTAAGAAATACATTGTTAAGTATGCTTTATTTTATCACTATTAAACAAACTCCTTGTAACTGATTTAAGTTAGAAAATCACTGTTCAATACTCTTTGTGATAAGATTGCCAGGTTAGAAAATCACTGTTCAATACTCTTTGTGATAAGATTCCCAGGATCATATCAATTAGTATTTTAATAACCAGTATCATATTGAGTTATTAAGGTTCTCAGTAGACAGACTGGGTCAAGGCAAAGGTCAACAAACCTTTCTACCAGCATAAATGCCTCAATAGATGCCTTTGGCTTCATGGGTCATACAGTCACAGTGCTAACGACCCAATGCAGCTGCTGTTAGTACAAAAGAAGATTGAACACATTCAAAAATGAATGAACTTGGCTGTGTTCCAATAACACTTTACTTATGGACACTGATGTGGAAAATTTTTAGGTATCACAAATTGTAGTTCTCTTTATTTTTTTCAAGTATCTAAAATGTAAACACCATTCTTAGCTTACAATCCATGTAAAAACAGGCAGCAAACCAGAATTGACCAGTGGCTATAACATTGCTGGTGCCAGATTTAGAGGGAAGAGTTGAAATAAGACGCAATGGCAGTAGGGCAGACTCTGCTGGAAAGACCTGCAGATTTGCCTGCACTCAGCACATGCTCTCCTGTGATGGGGCTGCAGAACAGGTGCTCTTGAGAAGGATGAGTGAGCTTGGGAGAGGGGCTCTCCTTGGCTCAGAACAAGTTCCATAGAGACTCAACTGCAAACCGTCATCTACAGTGCTTTCAGCCTTAATCGTAGAGGGGCAAAGACCCATGACACTCCAACAATGAGACCCATTGTAACCAACTCCACAGGATACCTGCACTTTGATTCAAAATGAATTTCTCTATTTCTAATATGGTTGCTGTTTATGGTTTGGATCTGGAGCCCCCCCCTCAAAGCACAATGTGTTCAAAAGTGGGAGTTTTAGGAGATTGAATCATGAGGATGCTATACTTGTCAATGGATTCATCTCGGAAGAGTTTGGAGCTGAATGTCTATAAAGATGGGTGGTTTGGTCAGAAGAGGAGGGTCACTAAAAGCATGACCTGATAGCGTGTGTTCTTGTCCCTGGCTGCTCCCTCCTCCTTCCCCTTTTCTCTCTCCTCTCTCCCTCTCCTCTCTCCTCCCCTCTCTATGTGCTTCCTGGCCACCATGACATGAGGAGCTTTCATCCATCAGTCTCTTCCATCATGCCTTTCCTGCCTTGGAGCCAGCCAATTATGGACTAAATCCTGTAAAAGACATGAGGTAAAATAAATCTGTCTTTAAATTTCACGTGTTGGGTAATTTGTCCCAGTGACGAGAAAGTGACTAAGACAGTGGTGTCCCTGGAAGTGACATGCAGATGAAGCTCAATTATATACAGGAAACTGAAACGTGAAATAAGTCCTTCAGGGCTGCCATCTTTCCAAGCCCCAACTCAAAGTGGGAAGTGCCACTGAATGCATATGGGTTCCCTTCAAGTTCAGCTCCTTAGCATGAGTCACTAAGGCAGTTCCAGGTGGTGGTCACTCACATATATTCTGAGAGGACAAACTGGATGTGAAGTCTAGTTCTGAGAACAAGCATATTGAAGAATCAATCCTGCAGTAGTTTATTTCTTTGAAGTACTGACTTATTTCTCACCACCAAAAGTGCATTTCTTAGCCCTTTTAACAACTTTTTTTTTCTAGTGACTTTCAACTTCTGGAAGAATATTCACCTTGGAATTTAACACTAAGCTCTTCTCTTTTCCTTGATAAAGCCTGCAGTAGTGTTCAGGGTAGGGGAACCAGCTTTTCCCACAGCTTGTAATAGGCTTGAACTCCTGTGACTACAGGAAGCAGACAAGGGAGGAGGAACAGATGTATGTCCACCCCTTATCTCAAGGAAACAGGCAGGGGTTCCAATAAGCCCCAATGTCAGAGGACTCTCTCCTGCACCCTGGTCTCCCTGGCCAGTGGACAACATCTCTACCTGGAGTCATCATACATATTCCTCCCTCTCTCTCTCTGTCTCTTTCTCATGGGAGTGACCCACGGGTTAGAACCCCAAACTTCTACCATTGACAGTTAATTTCAGTAGAGTCCAACATATAGAATTTTAAAGAATGAGGCTAGTTCTGCCCTTGTATGCATGTGGAAGTCTATCAAAATGACATCTGATCTTCAAAGTCCTCAAAACCATAGTAGTCCAAGAGTGTGTCTGGAAGTATACCAGGGGTGAACACCTTGTCACTTTTTCTTGCAGAAACTCTCTTCCGGAATAATTCTTGTCTTTGTCCCTCTCAAGCTTATGAGAAAGAAACTGATGACAACCACAGCCCTGTCCTGAATGCATGAGTTGAGAAGAGAAGATAATCTTTCATCCTAAGCTTAGGATTCCTCTAGTCAGCCTCCTTTCTCCAAATTCTCCCTTGAAGGTGATGTTGAGGGATATGGGTGGTGGTGGGCTGGCTCTGTCTCCTGCCACCTTGGGGAAGTCCTTTGATAAGATGACCAGTCAGACTGCTGAATGCATTCCAAACATAGACTTTCATGAACTTATTACCATTTGTCCATAATTTGGTGCTTTAACAGAAGATTCTGCATACAAGAAAGATCATATTCAATATTCTTTGATAATTTGTTTTATTTTGTTTGGGTTGGGTTGTTTTTTTTGTTGTTGTTTTGTTTTGCCTTAGCAAATAACAAATTACCACTAGAAATCAAAAGCCAAAAGAAAAATTTAAAAATAGATTCATTCATAGGAAAATGGATACATATTGAAGATATACTCCTAAGTGAAATAAATAAGTCACACATGTGTAAATGCCAAATAGTTTCCCTGGTGTGAATAATCTGCAATAATACATGAGATCCTAATAAGATTACTGATATTTAGAAATGGGAAGAAAGGAGCTAAAGGTGTAGGGAAGGTGGGATGGGTAGGGGAAGGGTAAAAAGGGAACAGAAAAAAATGTGAGATAATGAAAAGATGAAAATAAAGTGTTTGTAGATGGGGAGGGGAGGAGGGGGTGAAGGGAGGGCAGGGACAAGGGGAAAAAATGAGAATCAAGACTTGTCATGTAGAGGTACAAGATCCCAATAATGAATGTAACTGTACTGTATCCCTAAAATGTACCAATAAACTCAATTAAAGCTAAAAAAAAAAAAAAAGAAGTCACACCTTTTGGCTTCCCCTGGAGTAAGGTTTTTCTCCACCCACCATATGAACTCAATTTCCCCTGGAGAGGAGACTGTTGTTCCTGTCCTGAAACTTCCAGGAGTTTCATGCATAACAAAAGTTCCATTAACACATAAGCCTGATGAAGCCTTGCATAAGGTCTGAGCAGTATAGAGTTTGGGTATATTTTATATTAAAATATGTGTAATCTTTCATCAGTGTTTAAAAACACAAGGGGAAATAATGGGCATATTGAGTCTACGCACACCTTGTTATGAATGAGATATCCTATGGAGGGCTTCTTGCTCATAACTTTTAGCCTTTAATAGCTACTATATTAAAAATTAAAACAAATATTTATTTGATAATTCCTTTTTGTTTTGTTTAATAATTTATTTTAAATAACAATAATAAACCGATTGAGCTTTCACTCTAAAATCAGAAACAAAATAAAAATGTCCATTTATTCAATATTCTATTCAATATAGTTCCAAAAACATTAGCCAGAGCAATTAGACAATAAAAATAAACAAAAGGAATAAAGGTTGGAAAGTGTGGTAGATTCACTCATGGATAACTTGGTACACCCAGCTGAACTGAGTCATCGTGGTTCTGGGCATGGAAGACACAACTGAGAACTGTTGCCATTGGCATAAAAGCAGAAATGGAGGACAAGATGGTATGCTGGTGATTTACTTCAAGAAGCTTGTCATGGATGGTTTTCCTGATACAAACTCATCTATTCTCATTGTCAGAGGAGCTTGGGCCCTGGCCATTGCCAGGGATAGCTGCTGTTCTGGTCAGGGGAGTTCTGGTCTTCTCCTTGAGTGTCACTTCCTGGCTCCAATGCAGATCTCTCAACCTGGTAGCACAAATCCTTCAACCTGCTGGTGCAGACTCTCTATCTTCCACCAATGGCCTTTGGGCCTTTCCCAGTGCAGATCCTCCTTATATACTGGCATGAGACACTGCCAAGGGCTCCAGGCCTTCAGCAGGACTTGTGCAGGACATTGCTATGGGATTCAGGCCTTTGGCTGGATTCTTCAGGTCTCTAGCATGTGGACATATCTCTTACACAACTCTTCATTTGACTCTTTGGGTGAATTTTATAAATGCTCCTGAATATTATGTGTCCTGCATTAAATCTATTTCTTTACAACCCCTGACTAAAATAGAAAGGAAGAAATTAAATTGTCATTATTTGTAGATGACATGATTCCCTACATAGAAGACCCCCAAAACACTACCAAAAGAATCCTACATTTAATAACCAAATTCAGTAGCATAGTTGGATACAAAGTCAACCCTCAAAAATCAATAGCTTTCTATGCACAAATAAGAAACTCATAGAAAGAAATGAAAGAAATAACACCTTTCACAATAGCATCCAAAAAAAAAATATCTAGGAATCAATCTAACAAAAGAAATAGGGATCATTACAGTGAAAATTACAGTATGTTGAAAAAAGGAGATCAAAAAGGGTATCAGAAAATGGAAGGATATCCCTTGCTCTTGGGTAAGAAGAACCAACATAGTGAAAATGGCCATATTCCAAATTTGTTATACAGATTTAATGCAATCCCAATCAAAATACCATTAGTATACCTCCCAGAACTAGAGCAAACATGCCTAAAATTCATTTGGAACCAGAAGAGACCTAGAAAAGCAAAGGCAATTCAGGGCAACAAAGGCAAGACAGGGTTCATCATAGTCCCTGACTTGACATTATATTACAGAGCTACTGTACTGGGGAAAACAAACCCCAAAGATCAATGCAATAGACTACAAGATGCAGAAACAACCCCAAACACAATGAGTTACCATATCTTTGACAAAGGGGCCAAACACATTCACTGGAAGAAAGATAGCTTCTTTAAAATGTGGTGCTGGAAAAACTGGCTTTCTATATGCTGAAGACTAAAACTATACCCATGTATCTTACCATGCACTAAACTAAAATCAAAATGGATCAGAGGTCTAAATATTAAAAGAGAAACACTGAATCCACTAGAAGAGAGACTAGGGTGAACTCTTCAGGATATAGATGTAGGCAAAGACTTTGTGAACAAAACCCAGAAATAATACAAGGAATCAAGGACTGGGACCTCACCCTATTAAAAAGCTTTTGTACAGTGAAATAAATCACCAACAGAGTGAAAAGAACACCCACAGAGGTGGAAAAAATTGTAGCCAGTTGTTCCTCAGACAAAGGACTAAAATTTAGAACATAGAAAGGATCGAAGAAAGTCAGAACTGCCAAATTCAAAATGGGCATCTAAAATGAACAGGCATTTTTCAGATGAAGAAGTATAAACAACAAATAGGTATATGAAAAAAATTCAACATCATGGGTCATTCAAGAGATGCAAATTAAAACAACCCTGAGATTTCAACTCACTCCAGGAAGAATGGCTATTATCAAGAAATCAACCAACAACAAATGCTGGACAGGATGTGGGGAAGAAGAAACCCTTCTCTGCTGTTGGTGGAAGGGTAGACTGGTGCAACCACTGTGGAAATCAGTGTGGAGATTCCCCCCAAAAAAACTAGGATTACAGGTTCTATTTAACCCAGTCATCCCTTCTGAGTATCTTTCCAAAAGAATTAAAAGCATCATACCAGAGTAATATATGCATATTTATGCTCATAGCCATACAATTTATAATAGCTAAGTCTGGGAAAAAATTCTAATACCCATCCATCAATGAATGGATCTTTTTATATAGTGGAGTACTAATCAGCCATAAAGAAGGACAAGTTTTAGACATTTGTAGCTAAATGGATTCAGTTTGAGACTACACTCCTAAGTGAAATAAATCAGACACACATCATCTCTCTGATGTGAGAAACTGAAAGTGTAAAAAAGGACCAAAATGTATACTTAATAATGTGAAATAGGAAGAAATTTTTCAAAAGGAAAGGAGAACTAGGAATGGGGAGGGAGAAAGAAAGAAAGGGAAAAGAGAAAGGAAATGGAAACAAAACTTTTGTATATAAGGAGGAGAAGAGGAGAAAGGAAAGAAGAATGAAAAAAAGAGGAATTATGATAACTCATATACAGGTACAAGTTCCTTATAATGAATGTGATCATTATGTATATCTAAATTATACTAATAAATTAATACAGTAATAAAAATAAATAGATTAAATGTTACTATGGATAATTTCTTATTTAAAATGTTTCCTATAAGAAGTACATTTGTGGACAGAGCTTTACATTTTTGTAAATCTGTTTAAAACTGACAATGAAAAGTGATTGGTTTGCCTCACCTAATTTTATGTTCACTCTCTATGATATGTTGTTTTGGTTAATATCTGCAGAAAATCCATCTTTACACACATAAGTAGTTGAGGAAAGAGGGAGTATTTTAGCAGCATTTTCGGATAAATGTAGTTATTCTTTTTTTATATCATTTCAAACTTAACAAGAGGCTGATTCTTAGAGATTGGCTCCAATATGGAGACTGAAGACATGAAGATGAATCTCTCATACCTTGTGACATTAAAACACATTAGCACGGTAGTGGGTTACTATATGTTGGGACAGATAGTGGGGAGAGTTAAATAGGGCCTGGGTCCAGGTACAAGGGTAATATTGCTAGATAGAATTAATCAGTTCTGGTGTTCTATAACATAGGTAGCTATACTTCACAATAACCTATTACACATTTTATGAATACTTAGAAGAACAGAGCTCCAAGTCTCCAAACATAAAGTAATGATAAGGGGATGGAAAATTTAGATACTGTGTTTGTCACTTTCTCATCTTTGGGACAAAATACTCAATACCCACAACAGAAGAGGAGAGGTTTATTTGACTTACAGTTTTCAGTCTGTTGTTGGCTGGATGAAAGGCAGAAACAGTACACTGGAAGGGCCCATTAAAGGATAGCTGCTTATCCTATATTAGCCACGAAAAAGAGACAGAGAGGAACTTGGGACAAGAATACAGCCTTCCAGGTCACACTTCCAGTGATCCATATCCTCACAGCATGTGGAGCTATGAACTCATCAAGAGATGAATCCACTGATGATTACAGCACCTTCATGATCCCATCACCTTCAACACAGATGAGGCTTTTGGGGAACATTTTAATCTAAACCATAACAGGTACGTGGATGTAAACAGTATGTACTGTATTTGTGTGTTGACAGATTACACTGTATATCACAAACTCCTGCAGTTGTTATGTATTAATTTTTTAAAAGGGTTTACAATGTTTAAAGAGATGGAAATGTAACTGCCCAGATTTGATTACTATAGATAAATACAAGTATGGATGATCACACGGTATCCCATAAATTTGCAAAATTAAGATAATAATTAATATTTTAAAACACATTTGATCTGCTTTACAAATGGAATGGATTCTGTATGAGTAATTTTATACAATGAAATTACTGGTTCACTGAATTTTGCAGATTTTATTTTACAGTCTTGAAAACGTATACATAAATATCTCTGGCAATCTCATAAATATTAATATGAAAACAATTACTTTATTCACTTTCCTCATCACTGGGACAAAAACCTGACATTCATAACTGAAAGGAAGAGAGATTTGTTTTTGTTCATGGTTACCAACCATGGTCAGCTAGCTTCAAAGCAGAAGCAGCATGGTAGAAAGACCAAGCAGAGGAAAACTGTTTATGTCATGGCAGCCAGAGAGCAGAGAAAGCAGGGGAAGCTAGGACAGAAATACGCCCTTCTGTATTATGCCCTTAGAGACCCACCTTCTAAGACCAGGCCCCAATTCCCAACAACACACTTAGCTTTAAACTCCTATAGATTAATCAACTAATGACTATGGCACCCTCATAATCCAATTACCTGGCAAAAGCCCTGCCTCTGAGAACATGAGGCTTTTCCAGGATATTCCAGACCCAAACCACAACTTCCACTTCTGGATCCCCCAACACTCATGTGCATCTCTTTACGTAAAATGCGTTTCATTTTTCTCCAAGTTGTTAAAGTCTTGATTGCTAAAAAGTCCAGGTCCAAGTCTCCTCGGAGACACGAAGCAAACAAGTAGCCATAAGCCTTTGGAAAAAAAAAATTAAATACTGCTGACATACAATGACACAGTATAAGTGTTCCAATCCCCAAAAAGAAGAATAGGATGATAGAAAGAAACTGGACCAAATCAAGACCAAAACCCAGCAGGGAAAACATTAACTCCTTTAGTTCTATGTTCATCCTAGGACTCCAAGAGTGAACTCCAAGGATCTTGGGCAGCTCCACTCCTATAGTACTGCCAGTTGTAGACCTCAGGGCCTCTTGGCTTCTTGCTTAGTATAGCTTTACCTGCTGCCTGGAGCTTTCCTCGGCAGATAACCTGTTTCCTGGCCCTTTCCAACTTCCTGGGATCTCCACTGTATTTCTGTCTACACTCTCATTAGTTCACACACTTCACTTTCAGGGATCACTACCTGGCCTCCCAGGACTTCTTCTTTAATCTATGTAGAAATCTCCCTGACTTCTCTACTCTTACATTCTCATACCTATAAAACCAATACCAAGTGGATGATACTAAAGTCTGCCACCAGCTTGAGCAGTAGCCACCCTTTTTGATCATAGCTGCAGAGGCCTCTGAGTGCCAGAGTAGCTGAACACTATGAACCAACGCCCTGGGAATAAAATCTGTAGGCAGCCTCTCTGGAGCAGAGGATCATGGAACTGTCTTGCCAAAGCAAAGCTTTACAGTTTTGCACCCTTGAGTCTGTGAATGATGGGTTTTTTCCCCTTTAAATACCCTCAAGGCAGCTTTTCTATTATACTGATATGAAATTATTGGCTTTTTAAAAAAATTACTGATCTTTATAACAACCATATTGTACATGGTTCCAACTTTCAGGTGCTTCCTTTCTGGCCCACAAATGGGCTTCCTGTTTTCCAGTAGACCTAGTTAAAAGCCACAAGAAGAATGGATGCCACAGCCTGAACATTGGGCTGACTTGAAATTTTCTCTGCCAGATTTATTAGTCCACCACCCTTAATATCAGTCTCCCACAAAATCTGAGGAAATGGGCAAAACAGACAGATTATCTGCCAGAGCATAGCACACATGACCTGTAGCCCAATTGCCAGTGGAATCTTTGTTTCCAACTGAAATCTCCTGAGCTTGCTTTACAGTCTGCATTTCAATGAACATTCTGGTCCTCTGAACTCTGACCAGAATCTTGCATTAAGCTCAGCTTGCAGCATTCTAGGACTTCTCTAGTCAGCATCTTTACATCTTTTCAAACTACTCTTACAAACCTGTTCTACAAGCTTCTAAACCTCATGGTCAGGTACTCAGAGCAATAACCCCCCTTCTCTGTTAGAAGAATCTGTTGAAGTCATTTTCCTTGTCACTGGGACAAAATACCTAATATCTGATTTATTTTTGCCTCATTGTTACAGCCCATGGTGAACAGGCTCCAAGAAAGAAACGGTGTGGTGGAAGGGCCAGGTAGAGGAAAGCTGATTGCACCATGGTGACCAGGAAGCAGAGAAAGGAGGAGCCTGGGACAGAGATGCATACTGCCAGATCACATCACCAATGGCAGGCATCCTCCAACCAGGCTCCACCTGCACATTTAGCTCTGAACTCAACAGTGGATTAATTTCCATGAGCCAATCACCTTCCAAAAGCCCCACAGCTGAGTCTGAGCTCCTGAGGCTTGAAGGGGATAATCCAGTTCCAAACTACGGTAGTTTAATGACCCAGTCCTTAGGCCCCACTTTGAGAACCACTACCTAAAATGCATAGTTATATCTTATTTACCTCTTTTGAAGTTTCATCTTTTCTATGTCTCCGATATTTCTTGAACCAGAAGCCAGAACCATTCTCCATCGCCAAAGAAACATGCCACAATGGAGAATTACAAGGAGCTATGAATAATCTAAAAACTGTCTTCAAGCGTCTGTGAACTCACTGTTCACATGTATGCCTGCCATGGGAGAGACACAGCTCCAGGCAAACACCAGGTAAATAGAATGAATGAATGAATGAGTGAATGAATGAATGATGTTCATGTAGCAGAATGATTAAAATTCATGTCATAGAATAGTTTCATTGGCTTCTATCTGAGATGCAAGTTCTTTTTTTCTTAAAATTGTCCGACTACTGTCTACGTCAGTAACTATTGTTCATCAAATAATTCACATCTGTGTTTTAAAAATACAGGTTGCTAAGGGTTATGCAAGAACTTTCTGTACTATCTTTGTGACTTTTCTACAAATCTAAACTTATCCAAAACAAAAGCTCAATATTTAAATATGTTCTATGGTGTGCTTCCATTACATTTTCAGGAGCCAAAAGTATTAGAGTAAGAATTAATTTAAGCTCATAGATTCTCTTTTGTAGAGATCTTTGATTTTATTTAGAAATCTGACCTCCAAACAAACAAAAAAATACATGGGATCACAAGGAAGAGATGAGCTTAGGTGAAGCCTAAAAGTAAATTCAGAAGTACTGTGTTTAGTAAAATACAGATTATATCACCTTAGCTTGTGCTCCATGCCTTGATCTATCATGTCTGCAATGTCTCTGTCTCACGTCAGTCCTTAAGCAAACTGCTTCTTTTGACTTTCACCATAACCCCATGCGTGAGGCTCTGAGACTCTCCAGCCTTTACAGACGAACTTGTCAGTGACAGAGCTAGAGCTGTGAGAATGTTCCCTCTGGATCCAGAGCCCCTGCTTTTAGCCACTTGGCTTTATTGCTATTACTGATGTGATTTCCAGAAGTGGAAAATCTAACCATCACTGAAAGCACAGCAGTGAACACAGAAATGCTCTTATTACTGTTGGAATCAGTCCCTAATTTTCATGCCACCTTTACCCTTGAGCCAATCACAGTGAGGGACTGTGGTCTGAATCAGGCTAGGTGCGAGGAGTATGGTTTTGAATGAAGGTGTCCTATGTATACATTGAACAATAAATCAAGATATTAAGGAGGAGAATCACAGAAATCCAAAGCAGTCCTTAGAGAAATAAAAGGGATTTAAGAGATTTCCCTTACTAGAGGGAAATTAAACAGATAAATTTAATAAGATGACTGTTTACTTTTGCTTATGCAATGACTTCTAAATTTAATAAGCATTTTATTCTGGAGATTTGAAACATACTCAAAAGTAGAGAAACTAGACATCCAAATTCTACACCACTAGGTTAAACAATTAGCAACATTTTGTCATCTTATTTAATCATTTACCTACATATATTTTGGGGGAGAACTAGAGTATTTTAGAGTAATCCCACATTTTATATGATTCCACCCATAAATACTTTATATCATTCTTCAGTAAAATAAACACTACTTTAAGATAGTCACAGTACAACAATTTCATTTAATAAAACAATTCTTTAGTATCATTTGATACTCAGTTTAGATTTTCATTCCCATGATTGTCTCAGAAACCAAGTAGGTGCAACATAATCTGGTCAGTTTATTTAAAGTAGGATCCAAATATATCCTCTGGTGAGAAAGCTCTAAGATTTCTTTTATTCTCTAACTGTGTCTTCTCCCAATTCCAAACTCCTCCTACACTATTTATTTAAAATAGCCAAGTCATTGGTCATGTTGCATTTCCTATATTCTAGATTTGGTTGATCTCTTCCTTGTGGTGTTATTTCATATATTTCTTGGCTCTCCATATTTCCTCTAAACTGATAATCAGATGGAGAAATTTGCTTAGATGCTGCTTTGATTTTTTGCCAAGAATGCATAATCAGTGTCCCATTTGGGGTGAGGCTAAATGTGAGGACTGAGTCGTGATCAGCCTGGCTGGGCCATTATAAAGTTCCCCACGGAATGGCACTTAATGGTTTTAGCAGGTAGTTTTTATGGTTGCCTAAATCCCATTTCTCCAAGGGGACTACAAAATGATCATCTAATTCTATCATTTCTTCTGCATTTAATAGCTGGAATTCTACAAATGTCATTCTGAAACATACTCTCTACCTATCACCAAATGATAACACTTGATTTTCTATATCTGTAATTACCTGTTAATCAAAACAATGACTTGGTGCCCTAGAAAGTCCCAAAAGTGGTCAGTTTGTTTATCATTGGAAGTTACATATTTTTGCATACTTTAAGATATTTTGAGTCATTGCAGTCATTATTTTATGCTGAGATTGCCCTGTTTTTAGCTAGGAAAATCTCTTCAAATCCTGTGTTTCTTTGACATCATTTCAAAATGATCCAGGGTTATGTTGTATGTTTCTGGACATAGATATGTAGACACTGGACTTAGATCTGGGATGGGTGAGTTATCCAAGAATGCTTGGTTAGCTACATAGGAAACAATACTTGGCAAAAAATAATCTAGATAGATTTTAACTTTATGGCTTCAGAAAATTTACCTGTTCTTTGGCTAAACTGCCACAGGAAATTGTGCTAATGTTACCAAAGATTGCAAGGTAAAATAGAGATAAATATGTAGAGATAAATGGCTTTGTGGAAACAGACTGTGACATTTGATCATTTTGTGGCTTTCTTTTAAGTAAGTATAGAAGATTTGAATATTTGACAATAAAAATCAGAAATCAGTAAATAACTGTTTTACAGAATATGAAGTTGCTATCTTGCCATGGAATGTAAAAGAATAAACTAATATCATTGCCACATAATCCATAAGGTACACAGGCTGGAAGAGATTCGTTTTATCCCTGGGGATGATATCTATGATAGACAACAGTCACACACAGTGACATCACTGGACTTTGGTTACCGACCACATCTTATTTGTCATTCATTCAATTACCAAGCACACATTATGTGCCAAATACTGTGTTACCAATTACACAAATCTAAAGACACTAAGAAATCTCTAAAATAATATTTTTTTGCAAAGGAACTAGCTATGCTTATGGGAAATAATTTTACTTTCTATATGTTTTAATTTTTATATAGTTAGGACTTGGCAACTTCAAGAAACCTTTTCATGTGTGATATAGGAAGACCAAAGACCAGAAAACAAAGCATAAACTCCAGTCATATTCAGTTGCCAGATGAAACATTAAAATCATTTGAAAAAAATAAAATAATTTGAAACGAAATTATTTGAAACAATGATTAGTCCTCAGGAAATCCATAAAGAATAAAAAGAACAATGGGGAAACTACTTTTAATATGTTTTCTTTCTTTCTTTCTCTCTATGTCTTTTTCTCTCTCTCTCTTTCTTTTTTAATTCTCCAAGCCTTTGTTCTGAAGGCAGCACACTGCAGTTTCTCTTCCCTGAAGCTACTGATAAAACCATGCAAGAACATCAGAGAAAAAACAAATCCAAGATAGGTGCCATCCCCAGGGGAACACAGTGCTGGTTGTTTTATATTTCCATTGGAAATCTGGAGATTTTGCATGCAAACATCTTATTTCATGGCACTGCTTCTCAAATTGAGAGATTAAATCTAGCTCTGCATAAAGGTTTTTCAATAAAATAGCTTGCACAGCCTCCTGTTTATGGAAAATTGATGCATCCACTGATATGCTTTCAATTGCTAAGTTTTGTTTCACAAAAGCTGGAAGGAATTTCAACCAAGCATTATCTAATCATGAAAATATTTCCTACCTATCTTATCTTCAACATAACTTGCTGCCAAATGTAGTTTTGACTATTGTAAATCACTATGCATTTTAACAAGCAAAACAGACTTTCCAGTTTCGTTTGAAAATATACAAATTGTAGAAACTATTCATCATTATTAGTGGAATGCCCCAATTTTGTGCATATTGTAGAATGACTATTATATGACATAATTTGTTGTGTTGGTTATACCACTTTATTGAAGTAGAATTTCATAATCTTGAGGTACAGTTAGATATTATAATAAATCTTCCTACATTTATACCCAATTCTCACTACAATTTGGATATATCATTAGCTATAAAATTTATAATGACTTGTAGCATCAAAATTCCTGAGTTCAAAATAATGCAAAGTGTAGGAAGAACTAAATAGAAGTGGTGCTTTTGAATGGATTTCAAATAAAAAGAAAGTTAGTTTAATCTACCCAACTATTGATTCCTCACAGGCACAATATATGCATAAGTATATGTCTTGGCCTAGAAAGTGGCTTCTGTGTCCAGAAACATTAGCACCTGGCCTTTTTACAGTAGGTTCAAGACAACGGGAAACGGCCTGAGCTGAGGAAGACACAGATACGCTTTCACAGATCTTCCAAAATGCAAGTTTAGATAGGCAGGATGAGTGGCTGAACACTCAGGCTCTGGAGTTCACTGCCTCACACCCTGCTGGGGCCCTCCAGTTCTGTTAATTGAGGTGAGACTCTTTATCTCATTGTGTCTGTACTTCTAGAAAATGGGCAATTGTTTTAGTCAGAGTTTTAAATGAGCAACATATATTAAATGCTTAGAACTGAAAGTATTATTTATTATAAAAGCTTCATTGCAGATGAGAAACTGCTACCAATGTTACTCATTAATTCACTCAACAAGCATGCATTGTGTTTATAGTGGAGATGTGTAATAATGTGCTTTATCCTATGTGACTACAACAGAGCAGATTAGGGAGAGAATTACTGAGGAACAGGCGCCACTATTTGCTCTACCAGTGATTGTCTCAGAAGAATAGGAATGCCTGAAAGGGAAAGATACCTGCTGTCCCCTTCTGTGGATCCCAATCCTATGGGTGGGTCTTTCCTCAAGAGCAACAGGCTGTGATCCTAGCATTGGAAGCAAGACTGTAGCCTCTGGTGACCAGGTCTATGCAAAAGCAAGGACTGACTTGTTGAAAAGCTGAAGAAAATTCAAGCTGTACTTAGAGAATATGCATGCATACTTGTATGCACACATACACAAATTGCATATACTCTGTGTGTGCAATCGAAGTGTTCCCATTCCTAGGACCATCTCCTTACTCCAGGTTCTGGAATCTGCCCCTCAGTGTGGTGACTTATCTGTGCTCCAGGGCAGATGGTGAAGATACTCTTCTCTCTAACACCCATCTGTCCCCCATGGGCCAGTATGAATTCCCTGAAATTTAGAGGACATAAAAACTACCTGGGGTACAGTTATAGTGCAGATTCTCTGGTAGCATCCCTAGAGCTTCCTGTTCAGTAGTCCTGGGGTACAGCTTGGAAGTTTGATATTCAATAAGCACCCCAAGTGTTGGGTTCCATGCACCCCCAGCCCATTCCTAGTTCAATGATGATCAGGAGGATTTCCATGGCAGGACAAGGATAAGGGGATATTTCACAAATCCTAGGAACACCGAGTAGAGCCCATGCTAATGAAAGAGTTGAAGCAGAAAGGAGAACAGGGTTGTGGCACAAGGGGTATGAGGGACAGGAGAGCTCAGGAGAGCAACTTCACCCCAGACTCACATTTGTGGGCCCTTCCTCTGCGAGCCAGGAGCCACAGGAAAAAAAAACCCTCTCAGGTCCAAGTTCTTATGGGCAGGGGCCATGCTCCTTCCTCTGCTCTGGATATCAGAATGAGAGGAACCTCAAAGCAAAGGGACACCTGACTCCTCTGTGGGTGTTTCTGGAGGAGACAGAGGGGCAGAGCCTACAGGGCAGCGTGCCCTGGTAGGGCAGACAGAGGGTCTCCTTTAGGACCCCACACTCTCACTCCTGTGCTGGTGGGCAAATCAAGGCAGGACCAGAGCCCAGCAGAGTTGGACGGTGATAGCTGAGAAAAACCAAGTCCAAGGTGCTGACCGCCGAGCCCTGAGTGAGCCTAGCACACATCCTAAGTCAGTCCAGGTAGAAATAAGCCACAGACACTAGCAAGACAGTCTGAGATGGGCTCAGAGCAGCCACCAACTGAGCCTGAGTACCTGAGAAGCTTGGGCTGTTCCCTGCCCATGGCACTCTATTCTCTACATAAGAGAGGACTTTGAAAGGCTGAAGTTTTATTCATGGCACTGAGTGCCTTAACTCTCAAGGGTATATTTATTTCCTGGCTGAATCTAAATTTTTAATTATGGACACCAGGAGTTCTCAAAATGTGGTCTGGCCCAGCCTCATCTGACAGCTTGTTAGAAATGAAAATTCTGAGTTCTACCCAGACTTCCTGAATTAGGGATCCCTGGAATGGTAGGTAAAACCAGGGCTTCCTTTTTTCTTTTCTTTTTTTTCCATTAAGTTTATCGGTGCATTTTAGTCATACAATACAGTTACATTCATCATTGGGAACTAGTACCCTTCCAAGATATATCTTGGTTCTTATTTTCCCTCTTCCCCTGAAGCCAGGACTTTCTTGAGGTTACTGTAGTCCTCTAGGTACTCTGATTATGTTACAATCTAAAAATTAAAAATTATCACTGTATCTCATGCTCAGGCAAACATTGGAATAACATAGATGGCTTGGAAGTCCCTTGCTGACTGGGAACTGAGAGTTTATGGGCCAAGGAGGTGGCATGGGCTCTAACTTTTTGCAGGATCCCAGATCTTCTACTGCCCAGACACATTTGACAACCACTAAGCCATCTGAGTTGAGCTTTTGTTCCTGTCCTGGTGAGAACAATCATTGAGGCTGTAGATAGCAAAGCAGATGTTTTTTCTCTGCAGGACTGGTGATTTTATAACTTGCTCGGTGTCTGTTATTTCCTGCTCCGATCAATTTGGTCCTTCCTCTCCCTCTGAAAGCGCTCTCCTACTCTGCTCTGACCTCCTTCTACATCCAGGAGGACTCTGGATGGTTCTTGAGCTGTGATTGTTCCCCTGGGGTGTACTTTGTTCTGATGAGGTTGACCTACGAGCAGAGTAAAGGTCACTTCTGGACCAGTGGTTTTTCCTCTAGCTGCCAGTCATCTGTGTTAAGGCTTCTGAAGACAGTAGACAGAATCTTGGAAGGAGGAACATGGGTCAGTGTAGAGGTAAACCCTGGTTAGCAGCATTCCTTGGGCTTCTACCTCTTACACACAAAAAGAATTCAATCCAGTGCAGAAGTCCCAGTAAAGATGAACAGGAACACTTGCTCTAAGGCTGGGTGATGGGAACAGCCCCATTGAGTGATGGGACATCACCAAGGAGACAATGACACTCGAGACCAGAGCTGTGCATTGTGGTATAGCTACATTGTCCCAGCATGGCTCACCTTGGAGCCACTGTTTTGGTTCTTTAAAATCAGCTGGTTTCCTTCTGCAGGCCAAGAGCCCCCAGACTCCCCACTCATACATGAAAGCTGATTTCCTCGGGTTGCCACAAACACCCCATTTACCTCTCCTTTGCCCTCTTACCTCCTCCTGACCTGCACATTCCATCTCCTCAGGAGGCTGGTAAAGGCTGTGTGATCTGCATGGAATTATATTTGCACAGTCTCCAAAATTCACTCTAGCTTGTAGACTTCATGCTGCATGATGCTCAGCTGTCCCTGTTGTTTCCTGGGAGCAGAAAGGGTGCATGTGAAGTTGACAGAGGTCATCCCAAATTGGAGCCCACCATAGATATCAGGGTATCATTTACAAAAGGGACTCAGGAATCACCTAACACTTGGAAAACACTAAATTCTGGAGATAAGACAAGAAGAAAAGTGGATCTATATGGGCTATCTGGCCCACATAGAGCCTTGAGCTTAAGTGCATGAGAGAGCATGTAACTGAAGCACAATTATCTGCAAGTGTAACTGTGCATTTGTGTGTGTGTGTGTGTGTGTGTGTGTGTGTGTGTAATTTGATTCATGCTGCTATGAGTCCAGTTCCTTTTCAGGAGTATGGATAGTAATAGGAGAAGCTATTCTGTGTTATAAATTAAAATATATTTCTGCACATGAAAATTTCCTTTGGGAGTTGCTTTTTGCACGTATATGACTGAGACTTGGGATATTAAGCAGCTGTTTATGGAGCTCCAAAACAGAGACCCTGAGGTTTGAAGAAACCTCAGGAGAGGTTTGCGATCTTTTTTCTTGTGTTTGTGATTGGGAGAAAAACATACCAGGAAAAGTGTCCTCACCAATACTTGGTTCTATTGACTACTGAAGAGCTGTGATGGTAGAGCTTGAGTATCTATCTGCAGGATGCCTGGGTACTCTTGGAAGGAGCAGGCTATCCTTCTATCTGTTACCCTAGGAGGGGAGATTTTGGCCTGGCAGAACACACTTTTTCCCCCAGTACTGGCATTTCCTTCCAAGAAGAAGCAATTAGTGCCCCCCCCCCCGGCCTGTCCACCCACTACCTCTGTGCTCTTCCAGATGCAATGCAGACCAGCACTGGCAATATCGAGGAATTCATTCCCATGCTGGTCTCATTGTTGGAAGTTTACTACAGATGCAAGTCACCCTCCTAAAGGCAGTCTACTGACAGTAAAAAGAGATATTTGGGCTTTCATTAGCAGACACTGGTTTAATTTCTCAAACTGTTCAGAATTTAGGCAGCAAACAGAAGCTTACTGTATGAGACCCTCTCTGATCCAAACACTAGGAATCAGAAATGATAATTGAAAAGTGAATCATGAAAAAACTATTCTGGAATTAGACATTGGTGATGATTACACAACTCTGTGGATATACTGAAGTCACAATGAACTGTTCAAATTAAAATGGTGAATTATGTGATATGTGAGTTAGTACTCAATAAAAATAAAATACATTTTGAAAACTTCTTATACATGAGCCATAGAATGAGATAAGAGGAGAAAGTAGTCTTTTTTTCTGAGCCATCACTGCCTTGTTATTTGAGAATGAAAAGGTAGCACCCTCCTACTATTTGACCACATGCTGGTGAAACCAGGTCATCTGCAAGAAACATTTATAATTTAAAGGTAAATTTAGTACATACCAAAGTAACATTTTTCAACTTACATTTTCTCATAATTTCAGATTATATAGTGTGTTAAGAAGAGATTTTTATTTTGGCCCATGCTGAGATTTCAGACTATAGTGGCTTGGCCCTGGTGCTTTGGGCCTGTGGCAACAGGGGACATCATTGCAGGCTCCTTTGGCAGAGAAAGTCTGTGCACCTCATGGTGACCAGAAAGCAAGAGGGTGACAGGAAGGGGCTGTGGTAGAAACACTCCCTTCAAGAAAAAACCTACAGTGACTAGACTTTCTTCCATTGGTCCCAAGGATTAAAGGCTTTACTACCTCTCTATTGTGGCACCACAGGCTGGTGAACAGATTTAATACAGGAGTTTGGGGGGAATATCTAACATCCAAATTGTAACATATAGGAAATGATTCCCTGTACTATAGAAGATTTTTCTGTAATGTAATTTAAATACCATTATGTATCATTACTATAGATAATGAATCATGTGTCATATGACATATGGCATCTTTGTAAAACAAATGTTTTAGATGCATCTTTGCATACTACATTGTTATTTCTTTGCCATACTCAAAGGGCCTCCATAACCAGTAAATCCCCTTTCTTAGCAGCCTTTCCATAACTTCTTCTAAAAGAGTTGCACCTTCCTTGGCCTCAAGTAGAGCAATGGATGGAACAGGAGTTGCCTGTGTTCTTGAGGCTTCCCAACTGAGGCTCCCACTAACAAATGACCTTCCACATTTCTCTGATTTTCTGACAGTATAATATTTCCTTTATGTTGAGAAAAGTAAATTTCTTGGTTTTGGGGGGGTTTTAATTGGTACTCATTAATTTTGAAAATGAAATGGTAGTCCTTATTCATGTTATTTCTCCAGTAGTCCTTATTTCATGTTCAGCTATCCAAGAACTCTGAGATTGCTGCAACCATGGTCCAAACAAACTAGTGGTAGACTTGGCATCAGTCACATGATGCCTTTCTGCTGGCCTGAAAAAATGTAACCAATGGAAGTCCTGGGAGGTCATATAGCATGTTATAGTAGCAGAGTCCCTCAAAGCAGCCCTCAAGAAGATAACATGTGAAGCTATGAGAGCTGCAATGGCGACCTCAGAAAGTTTGAGATGCCAGGAATGTAGACTACTCGCCAAAAATAGCAATAGACAGTAAGCAAAGCCAGAACAAGAGTGGCTATATGGACTAGAGCCAGCAAAGCAATAAATGTTGGGCTCTTCAAGGATTTGGGGGCTCATATCATACTATGACTTGCTCTGGTTTCCAGACATGGAGCTATAGGATATAATATTCACTCTTCTGGGTTTAAATCTTGCTTTAATCCATTTCTTTCTAATTTCTGACATTCCTTCTGGGGATGGGCATGTTTACCCATGTCATCATATCTTGTAAGTATGCAACTTGTTTTTCAATTTTTATGGGAGCTCACAGTTCAGAATTTGTCTTTATCCATTCATCTTTTGATGAACATATGGGCTGCTTTCAAGATTTAGCTATTATGAATGGAGCTGCTATAATCATGAATTTATGTATCTCTATAATAGGATTTCTTACCGGAGATTTAGCTCAGTGGTTCTGCCACCTGCCTGGCAAGTGCAAGGTCCTGAGTTCAATTCCCAGTACCAAAAAAGCAGGATTTGTTTAACTCTTTCAAAAAGATACCGAGAAGAGGAATAGCTGTGTCAAATAAAATTTTTAGTTTTAGTTTTTTGAAAAACCTTCACTCTAATTTCCATAGTGGTTGTATCAGTTTACCACCAACACTGTAGAGGGTCCCTTTTTCCCTGCAGCCTCACCAGCATTTGTTATTATTTGATTTGTTGATCATGGTCATTCTTTCAGGGCAAGATGAATGAATAAATAAAATGTATTTAAGCACTGCGGAGTTCAACACTGCCATAAAGAAAGTAAACTTGAGTTATTTGTAGGAAAATGGTTGCACCTTTAGGCTCTAATGTTAAAAGAAATAGATCAGAGGCTTAAATATAATGTTGTTTCCCTTATATGAGAAACTCATAAAAAATAAATGTAAAATGTAAAATAAAAGTTAGATAATAGGAAGGAGAGAGATCATTCTCAAAGGATAAGGTGATAAAGAAATAGAGGGAGAGAGACTGGTGAGGACTGCCCAGCCATGTGGGGAGTTTGCTGCTTCCCAACCTATAGCACCCTGGGCTTTCATGGGAACAGACCAGTGAGGACTGCCCAGCCTTGTGGGCACCTCTGCAGAATTGTACCCACTCCCACCCCAGTACTCTTAGGTCTCCTGGTTGTTCTAGTACCTGGATCCACACTGAAGAGGAACATGTCATAAAGACTATTTTACTGAGCTCCAGAAGATAGAACAGAAGTGAACAACTGCAATAAAGGCACATCAGGCCTCCATAGTTAGTAAGTTGGAGGGATCACCACCTTCCATTAGAACTTGGACTATTTTCAGAGAAAGGGCAGAGGGAACCTGTAGTAGAATCTTGCAGAGTTCAACCCTACAGGAGATCAGGGAGCTCAATTTGGCCTTGCAGCCTGAATTCAGCCTGAATCTCAGGGGTCTTCCATCAGATAGCTGAGACTAAATGATTTAGTTCTGGACATTGCTGCTTACATTGTCTATTGTGACAGCACAGACACACCCTGAAAGAGGCTTTTCAAATATTTTTCTTTCTTTTCCTCTTATTTGTCATTTTTATTTTAAAATTTTATTTTTTCCCTTTCTTCAAATTCTTCCTTTTTTCTTTCTTCTTTTTCCCACTCAGTCTCTTGCTCTCCCATGTTATTTTTCATCTCCCTTTTTTTCCTGTTCCTGCCCTAATTCAGATTTCTTCTTTCTTTTTCTTTTCTTCTCTCTTTTTCCTTAACTCAATTGTCATTAATTTCAAAGGAAAGTGAGTACAATTTATAGCTTCCCTATTACTGTTAAGTTGCCCATTCTTATCTTTGTTCTTACACTCTGTCTTTCCCTCTTGTCTCCAATAGTTTCCTAGAGTTTACATGATCATCCTGTGTCCTCTGGCTTCACTTAAAGCCTTCTCCTATTCTTTTACCTATCAATTCCTCACCTCCCAACTCCTTCTAACTTACTCCTGAAGGGTAAAGTTGCTATACTGAACAATTTATTCACTATATTTTTGGGCTGGTCCTCAATTCTTATTTAATTCATGTGGTTAAAGGTGATAGGTTAATAACTACCACAAATGGTCAATTTCTAATCTGTGCTTCTTGCTATTGTGTTGCTGATTGTATCAACTGGGCTAAAAGGTTGTGATTGATTTAATTAGTGGTCCTTTTTGATATTACAAAAATGAGAGTGTCTCTGAGTCATTAGAGATTCAAAACATAAAGAGCAGCTATATCAGGAAGATCAAAGTACTAACCCAGGAAGTAAACCAAGGACAGCCCAACAATAAAATTAAAAAATGAGAAAACACTTAAGCAAGGCACAAATACAGACTTCCAGTTCACCAACAGCAAATTCTAGGGGAAATGAGGTGGAAAAGTCTGACAATCAACCACCAGGACACCCTGAACACATAGCACAGGAAGTAACAGATCAATCAGGTACTAGAAAAATTCAAAACAAATTATTTCCAGATAACTAGAGTGATAGTGAGCACAATAAAAGACATGATCAGAGACTTTAGATCAGAAACAGATAAAAGATATATGAGTTCAGGACCATGATAGAAGCCATGAAAGTCCAGCATAGGAAAGAAATGGAAAGCATGAATGCCAAACACAGGAAAGAAATGGAATCCATGAAACAGATTCAAACAGATATCCAGGAGATTAAAAACTCTATTGAAAGCATTTGCAGCAGAATGAATGAATGTGAAGATAGAATCTCAGATATAGAAGACAGGAAATCAGTCAGTGACCATGAAAAGAGGGATCTCTTAAAAACAGTATGGGATCATGAAAAATTCATCCAACAACTCCTAGGTGACACAAAGAAAAATAATATAAGACTGATAGGAATCCATGAAGTAGCAAGAGAAAGTACAAATGACTTTAAAAAACTGTTCACAGAATTAATGACAGAAAACTTCCCAAACAGAGGGAAAGAATTTGACATACAGATGAGTGGGGCATATAGAGCTTCAATTAGCTATAATTTAAAAAAATCTACACCTAGACATACATAATAGCCAAGATCCCAGAAATCCAATGATAGAACAAAATACTGAAAGCAGTTATAGAAAAGAAACAAATCACATGCAAAGGAAAGTCCATCAGAATCACAGCAGACTTTTCAACACAAACCCTTAAGTTAAGGATAGCCTGGAGTGACATATTTCAAGCCCTAAAAGAAAACAATCTTTAACCTAGACTGATGTATCCTGCAAAGCTTGCTTTTAAAATGGATGGGGAAATAAGATATTTCCGTGACAAAGAATTCCTGAGAAACTTCATGAATACCAAACCAGCACTACAATTAATTCTAAACAATATCCTAGAAAAAGACAATGAAGGTCACAACACCATGAGACCCAAAAGAGCAAATCAATTATGCAAAGCAAAAAAACTAAAGGAAGGGGGGAATTTAAAAAGAGTCAACAACAGGACAATAACATGACAATGACAAGTCAATACATATCAGTTATAATCATCAATGTCAATGGCCTCAATTCACCAGTCAAAGAAATAGACTGGCAGAATGGATTAAGAAGCAAAATCCAATAATATGTTGTTTACAAGAAACACACCTAGTTCAAAAAGAAACTAATAGGCTGAAAGTGAAAAGATGGAAAACAGTTCTCCATGGAATAGGAACCCAGAAAAAAGCAGGGGTAGCTATCTTTTTTGCAGACAAAGTAAATTTCAAAGCAAAACTGAATAAGAGAGACAAAGAAAACTACTTCATCCTTGTAAAGGGAACAATTCAAGAGGAAGAGATGCAATCATAAATAAACATGCAACAAATATTAATGCCCCCTACTATATAAAACAAATATTAAGGAACATGATAAACTAAATAAACATTAATACAATTGTAGTGGGGGACCTAAATACACCACTATCACAAATAGACTGATCAGCTAGACAAAAAATCAACAGCAAAATACTGGGACTGAACTAAGTTTTCAAACAAATGGACTTAATAGATATCTACAGAGTGTTCCACCCCACAAAATCAGAATATACATTCTTTTCAGCTGCACACAGGTCATTTTCCAAAATAGAACATATACTAGCTCATAGAACATGTTTAAGTAATTGTAAAGGAATTGAAGCTATCCCATGTATATTATGAGACCATAGTGCAATTAAGCTGGAGATCAATGGCATAAGAAAACATAAGAACTTCACAAACAGATGGAAATTGAACAACACTCTCCTGAACAATGGGTCATAAAGGAAATTAAGGGAGAAATTAGTCAGGTTTTACAAATAAATGATAATGCTAATACAACATACAGGAATCTATGGGACACAATGAAAGCAGTTCTATGTGGAAAATTCAAAACAGTGAATGCCCACACTAGAAAAACAGAGCAACCTCAAATAAACAACCTAATTCTGAATCTTAAGCAACTAGAAAAAGAAGAGCAAGACAAACTCAAGTTTGTACAAGAGATGAAATTATAAAGATCATAGCAGAAATCAATGCAATGGAAACTAAGTGAATGATAGAAAAAATAAATGAATGAAAGAGTTGTTTTTTTGAAAGAATAAATAAAATCAATAAACCCTTAGCAAACCTTGTAAAAAAATGACAGAAAAGGCTCAGATCCATGCAATTAGGAACAAAAAAGGTGAAGTCACAACAGATCCAACAGAAATCTGGAGGACCATCAGTGCCTATGTTGAGAACCTGTAGTCTAATAAAATGGAAAACACAGAAGAAATGGACAGATTTCATAATACTTATGAATTACCAAAGCTGAATGAAGATAAAAAATTATAAACATACCAATTACAATCAGTGAAATTAAAAACATAATTAAAAGTTTATCAACTAAGAAAAGCCCAGGTCCTGACGATTTCACTGCTGAATTCTCTAAGACATTTAGAGAAGAACTACTGCCACTACTCTTTAAACTTTTCAGTGAAATTGAAAGGGAAGCAATACTTCCACATTCATTCCTTAAATCAAGTGTTACTTTGATTCCCAAACTATGAAAGACCCAATGAAAAAAGAGAACAAAAGGCCAATCTCCTTAGTGAACATAGATGTAAAATTCCTCAAAATGATGCTAGCAAACAGAATACAGAGGGTCATCAAGAAGATCATACACCCTGACCAAGACAGATTTATTCCAGAGATGGAAGGATAGTTCAACATATGTAAATCAATAAATGCAATACATTATATTAACAGAGCCAAGGACAAAAACCATATGATCATTTCAATAGATGCAGAAAAATATTCCAGAAAACTCAACACCCATTCATGATAAAAGCCCTACATAAAATTGAAATAGATGGTCTTTATCTCAACCTGATAAAGGCTATCTATGAAAAACCAACAGCCAACATAATATTAAATGGCCAAGAGCTGGAAACCTTCACACTAAAATTAGGAACTAGACAAGGATGCCCATTATCACCACTCCTCTTCAATATAGTTCTGGAAACATTAGCCATAGCAATTAGACATGAGAAAGAAATTAAAGCAATAAAGATAAGGAAGGAAGAAATTAAACTGTTACTATTTGCTGATGATATGATATGCTACATAGAAGACTGAAAAATCTCTGCTAAAAGACTTCTAATTAATTAATTGACACTTTCAGTAGAGTAGCTGTACACAAGGTCAACACTCAAAAATCTATAGCCTTCTTGCACATAAATAACAGATTCACTGAGAGAGAAATTAATGAAACAATTCCTTTCACAATAGCATCCCCCAAAAATGAAATACCCAGGAATCAATCTAACAAAGGAAGCAAATGCCTCTATCTACACTGGAAACTACAGCACTCTGAAAAAAGATCAAAGAGGATATGAGAAAAAGGAAAGATATCCCCTGCTTCTGGGTAGAAAGAATCAACATAGTGAAAATGGTCACACTACCAAAACTGCTAGACAGCTTCAGTGCAATGCCAATTGAAATTCTAACCATATATTTCACAGATTTAGAGAAAATAATTCAATAATTCATTTGGAAAAAGTAGAGACCTAGAATAGCAAAAGCAATTCTAGGCAACAGAGACATGACAGGGGATATCAAAATCCCTAACTTGAAACTACACTGGGAAGCCACTGTGATAAAAATAGCATGGTACTGGCAAAGAAAAATATCTGAGAATCAGTGGAATAGATAGGAAGATACAGAAATAACTCCAGATGTACTCAGCTACCTCATCTTTGACAAAAGAGCCAACCATTCAGAGTGGAGAAAAGATAGCCTCTTTAATAAATTGTATTGGAAAAATTGGATTTCAATTTGCCAAAGATTAAAACTAGACCCTTATATTTCACCATTCACTAAACTAAAATCCAAATGGATTAAAGATCTAAATATTAAAACAGAAATACTAAACTTGCTGGAAGATAAGTTAGGCAGAACTCTCAAAGACTTTGGCACAGGAAGAGACTTTATGAACAAATCCTCAGTAGCATGGGAACTAGCACAAACAATCAACAACTGGGATCTCATCTTATTAAAAAGCTTCTGCACTGCAAAAGAAATCACCAACAGAGCTATGAGACAACCTACAATATGGGAAAAAATTTTACCATCTGCTTCTCAGACAAAGGACTATTATCTAGAATATATAAAGAACTAAAAAAAACCAGCCCCCTCAAATATAAAGACCTGATTAAAAAATGGGCATTTGAAATGAACAGACATTTCTCAGACAAACAAGTGAAAACAGCAAAATAAATGTATGAAAAAATGTTCAACATCACTGGTCATTTGAGAGATGCTGATGAAAACAACACTGAGATTCCACCTCACCCCAGGAAGAATGGCTGCTATCAGAAAATCAACCAATAACAAATGTTGGCAGGGTTATGTGGAGAAAGGAACCATTCTCCATTGTTGGTGTGAGTGCAGACTGGGGAAAACACTATGGAATTCAACATAGAGATACCTCAATCAACTAGGATTAGAGGTTCCATTTGACCCAGCTATTCCTCTGCTGGGTATCTTTCCAAAAGAATTTTAAAAATCATAACTTAGTGATATATGCACACACATGTTTATAGCGGCACAGTTTGTAATAGCTAAAACCTGGAAATAGCCCAGTTGCCCATCATTTGAGCCTGGATAAAGAAGATGTGTTTTCTTCTATAAAACAGAGGGCTACTCAGCCATAAAGAATGAGAAACTAGAGTCATTCATAGGAAAATGGATGTATATTGAGGCCATACTCTTAAGCAAAGTAAATAAGAGATACATGTGTAAATACTGAATAGTTTCTCTGATATGAAAAACTAAAAGTGTAGTTAAGATCCAAATTGTATAACTGATGATGTGAAATAAAAAGATAAGTGCCAAAGGTGTAGGGGAAGTGGGAAGGGTAGGGGAAGGGAAATAAGGGGAAAGTAAAAATATAAGAAAAGGAAAAAATGGAAACTAAGTCTTTGTAAATAGGGAAGGGTGGAGGGGTGAAGGGAGGGCAGGGGTATGGGGAAAAAATGAGAACCAAGATCTTTCATGTAAAGGTACAAGATCCAATGATGAATGTAACTGTACTGTATACTTAAAAAGTACCAACAAACTCAATTAAAAAGAAAGAAAGAAAGAAATGGAGGGGAGAGATAAGGGATGAAATAAAGGAATTGGTATGTCTTATGTACATATATGAACTCCACACAAGGAAAGTAAACATTATGTACTACACACATGTACTAATAAACTAAAATTTTTTAAAAAGAAATTTCCTGAGTCTCTGAGTAAACTCTGGGCTTGGACTTTTCAGAAAGGCTAGAACTGTTAAGATTTGGGGGACTCTTGGCAATGAACTGAATGCATTTTGCATTGCTAGAAAGAGCATGAACCTGTGGGAGACAAGGATGTAAGGTTGTAGTTTGAATCTTAAGCATACTCCGAAGACCCCGTATTGAGAGTTTGGGCTCCAGCCTGTGGCACTCTTGGGATGTAGTGGAATCTTTAGAAGGTGGAGCCTAGTTGAAGAAAGTTAGGTCATTGGCTTTGAAGGTGATATAGGGATCCTTCCAGGCCCTTTCCTCTTTGTTTTCTTCACTTCCTTTTCACTATAAAGTAGCATTCTTACCCCACCACATGCTTGCCTGTCTTGATGTTCTGCCTCGCCCCAGGCCCAAAGTGATGAGGTCAAGCAAACATGAACTAAAACCTCTAAAACTGTGAACCAAAATAAATCTTATTGGTTGACTTCTCAGGTATTTTCACTCAAGGAGTAATCCAATTAACACAAAGAGTAATCTACTTTATCAAAGTCTAAAGTGATTAAACATTAATCATTCCTAAAAATTCTTAATAACAACATCTAAACTGATTGACCAAAAATTTGATCCATAATCTAGCCAAGCTGGCATAAGATTAACTACCATAATTGATCTAAGATTTTTGTTTTTTCTTATTGAAATATGGTAGATATTAGTATGTATTTAAATCTTTTATGTACATCAATAAAGTTATATAATTCTTTCCCTCTTGTGACCTAACAATTCTTCAGCATTTATTCCTCAGTAGCTACTTTCTTGTCATCGTTATGAGTGAAGCTTTTTTTATTTTCTTAAATGTGCTTACAGGTTATTGCTGGTATATAAGAAAGTTAAAGGTCAGAAGTTGTCAACCAGTGGCCCGTAAGTGTGGCAACACCAATATAGAGCTGGGTGACAGCTACTCAGTGTAGAAGGAGCTCACCTCCCAATCTTGCCACTCTTCTGATTTTCCAAACACTGAAATTGAAAATCAGTTGCCCCTTAGTGGTTTAGTAATAACATCCATGTTGTTGTCTTAAAGTTATGTCTAAGTCTCTGCCAGAATCTTGGAAAGTAAAAGACAAAGGGCAATATTTTTTAAAGGAGTGAATGATTATTTTTGGTAAAAAAGTTACTTCAAGATAATACTTTATAATCAACAAGACTTTGAGCATGTTTGTACCTACTGTTGGAAAAATAAATGATTTAAATCTTAATATATTGAAATAAACAGACCTAAGCTTTGATCTTAGCATTTGGGAAAAACAATTATGCTACTGTAAAATAAAGTCATACGTAAACTAGAAAAAAAGGCCTAGGCATCAAAATACTCTCTATGAGTTTATTAAAAAGTGCCTATTTACTGCAACAAAAATTGTATGGTTCTAACAAATAAGCACTTCCAAACGTTAAGTCTAATGGAGCACTTTTACTTTGGTAGACATTGATATGTTTCAGCCAAAACTAGCTGGAAGCCAGCATGTGAAGCAACGTTGATCAGGAGATCAGGCTGACATCCATGTGATGTGAGAATGTGTAGAACACGAGCACAAGAGGTGAATGTTATCTTGGCACCATTTGCTAGGAAAGAATGCTTGTCGGTATGTTAGTGATTTGTCTTCTGCAGGCAGATTTACAGAATGCTGCTTTAAACATATAGACAAGTTAACCCCCCAAGAAAAGGTAGAACAAAAAGACAGAACTTGGGTTTCCTCCTGGGTGCATGACACAGGAGCAACCAAGCTAACCTACACCCCACACACTTTTGAAACTATGACCCAAGAGTGAGACAGACCTCTTTTATGGCACTGTGCTTTGGGGCTCTTTGCTTACAGAAGCTTAAATTTTACTTGGGTACTCTCAGTATGTTGTAAATATGGCTAAGGACTTACAGGACAGCTGGCATAACATTTTAAAGCATTTGTGGCATTTTTCTCTCATAGCCAAATACACACACACACACACACACACACATATGCACATGACACTACTTCATTAGCAATTTTAATTAATAAAATTAATGAGAAATTTCTTATGATTACAAATTTGAGACACAGTGTCTATTATACAAAGTAGGAAATAACTTATTTTGTGCATTGAAATATGTTTTAAGAATTGTAATAAAACTTGTTAAAATTGGTAAACCTACCTGCAGATGATGCCCCTTCCATTATTCATGTAGAACTCTGCCTGTCAGGAAATCTAGATCTAAGCTACCAGTATTTAATCCTAAAAGTTGCACACTTTACTATATAAGCTAAAGAATTAAAAACAGAATGTTTTGGGGATATGGAGTAATTAATGCCATAACACTGTTATACAGTGTTGCCAAACTCCCAGAGGTTCAACATTATTGTTGGTGAGTTAAATGTCCCTTAGAATAATCTGCTACTCAACATGGGGACCGGTGACTTAGCAGTAGTTGGGAATGAGTTGATCTGGTAGCCAGTGGTCGCGAACCTATAGCACACATGCCACAGCAGGTGCACATAGCCCTCTCTGTTGACACACAAGCCAAGTTACGCCAGCATCACCCCAGCCTTACGCTGACAGCTGAACATTGGAGACCATACACTTAGGGACTATGTGCGCAATCATAAAGGAGAAATAGTCAAGTGATGACATCAGGAGCAGTTTGGATACTTGGTCTCTAATGGGCTCACCATCACTCTATTAGGTCATCAAAGGGAAATGCTTCATCTCAGTTCAACAAGACTTAAATCTCAATGAAAAACTTGGCCTTTGCTTTTACAAATACTCCCACATACTTTGTAAAGAGTCTATCAGAGACTTAAGACAGTTAGCCAGTTATGATCTGGCACCCTCGGATGTGATGAAATTGCATGTGGCCTACTCTTCTACATTGCAACTGACTTCTTAAAATATGCCAACACTAACTATACTCCCTCTGTGAAGAGTGTAAGACTGAGTTCCAAAATAGATTCTTCCTTATAACTAACACAGTGTTCTTACCATGCAGTGGGCATCATTCTAGGAGTTTTGCATATGTACAATAATATAATCCTCCCTCTGATGTGGCTGCTGTCATCATCACTTTACAGATAAGAAACTGAGGCCAAGAGAGGTTACAAAATTGGCCAAGGGCTGCAATTCCTACATACTGGAGGCAGGACAGAATCCAGGCAGTATGGTTACACAGTCCATGTTCTTACTGTCTAAACTGCATGGTCTGCAGTCTACTGTGTCCTAAGTTCACATTTGAAAAATAACCAAGAATGTTCACTTCCTCTTATCAGACAAAAGAATGAATGAAAAGCTACAAAGGAAAGTTCATGGGCTCAGTATTGCAGTACCTGTCTACATCATTTCATTACAATTCCTTAATGCCACCAATATCTGAGATGTGATTGCAGAGTACAGAAAAATCTTTGTGCAAAGATTCTCTTAGCTTAGAAACTTCCTAAATTTGGGAGCATCTGTTTTCAGTTATAAAATACAAAACTATATAAAAACAAATATTGCTCCCAGTTAAAGCATTTGAGGTAGAATTCTGTTCTGCATATTACAATGGAAATATAAACCTTGTCCTTGATATCTTAATCCAAAACATCATTTCTTTCAGGCTTAAATCAACATCTCTAAGTGAAAAAAAAAATAAAATTTCTGGTTTAACATTTTATATGTTTTCATTTCAAATTTAAAATATAGCCTTCATAACTACTTCTTTAAGTCACAATTCAATAAAATAAAAAAATTGTATTATCCTCCCAATGGTTTGCTTTCTTTCATCCATTTTCATTATGTGAGAGTGCTGAAAGCATTTGAACTGTGACCCCAGTCATAGATCAGTGTGGATTTATTGATTAACTGGCAACCTTACTAAACTCTCAGCACTTCTATTCTTTTCAATGAGCTTTTGAGGATTCCAGAGGGAAAATTATAGATAGTAACAAAAATAATAACATTCCTCCTAATTTTTATGATTCTTTCTAATATTTGCTATTTTAATTTAGGTTTACAAGTTATCTTGATAGCATTTCCAGATCAATGTTCAATAATAGTAAAATACAGATGATAGTAGGGGCTGTCCTGTCATTCTTAGGTATAATTTTCTTGCAGTGTATGTAGAGCTCCCATAATCTCAAGTGTACAGTTTAGTGAGTTGGACAAATGCCCATTTGTCAACTAAGATATGGAACATCCAGAGCAAGATTTGAAGTCCTGCCATCACTTGTTGGATGCAAGTGGAGGGCTGTTGCAGCTTCTGCAGTATTGCCACAGGACACCCATACTCACAGGAAATTAACAGAGCTCAATAGAAGTCCTTCAGAGCCAAGGAAGCTACATGCAGCAGCCCATTGTCTGTATTCACTCCCCAACCCCAGAGCAGTTTCTTTGAAAAGTTTCTAGCTGACTTTCTAGGGTTGACAAGGCAGCAAAGGGATAGTGATCGGTGGAGTTCTGTGGCTCACCCTTTACTTTCCACTAAAATGTCCAGTATGATGGGAACTGAAATGCGTGTTTGGGCCTTTCCCTTCTGCACATCACAGGATAAGCTAGCTCCTAATTCCAGGAAAAAGTTAAAGTCATAGGCAAACACAGACAAAAGAAGAGCACAACCAATTAGAAAACAACAAATGCAAAAGAAAATTGCAAGAAGAATTATTAGAAAATCGAGTAATGAATTTAAAACAAACATAGCAGTACCTCTAGGGCATAGGGGGCATATTACTAATATGAAGCGTGAAAAAGGCATAAAAAGAATCAAACAAAATATAAAATATGAAAAATTGAGAAGTGGAGATAATAAACATAATTCACTGAAATCCCATTTAAAATTCTAGCTAAATATTTTATAAAGAAATAGATTTATTCTAAATGTCCTTTTGAAAGATAAGATCTGTGGATAACTATGTAACTTTGAACTTGAAGACCAATTTTGTGCCATATAATGGTGGCAGCATTAGACAAACATGAACATAATTGAGAACTCAAAGATATATCCATGAATAAATGGAAATCAACTAACTATAAAGAAGAAAATAAATTTCTTTTTTTTCAGCTTTAATTGAGTTAATTGGTACATTTTAGGAATACAGTACAGTTACAATTTTGAGAGCAAAGAAAAATAAAATTGAATCCTACACAAATATAACCTCTAGTTAGGTAGATAGATTTTAAAAACCTGAAAGTGAATAGTGAACTAAAATGTTAATGCAAATTGTTGCAAGAAGCATTTTGCTGACCTAGGGAAAGAAAATTTGTTTTTAATACCATAAAATAGTACTTTACCAAGCATTTATTACTGTACATCTTAAGTAGAATTTGGGCATAGGACTGACACTTTGAATGTATCTCTGTCTGGTGGAGTACTATGTGCTACTGTAAGTTTATTAAATGATTTTAACAATGTGAAGAATTGATTGCTTTATAGTAAGAAATTAGAGAAATCCAAGCATAGTTTTTGTTTTTTCTATTTCTTATATGAACTATAGTATGCATAAAGTAAAAAACTTAGAAACACACTTTAATCAATTTGTATGCATGTATACGACACAAAGTCAAAACAAATTTCCTTTATGCTCTTTCCTGGGGCGGGGGTCTGTAACCATTATTCTGGCTAGTATTATTTTAATGTAAACCCCTTAGATTCATTTTAACTATTTTTGAACATTATATAAATGTAGCTAGACATTACATATACTTGTAATCAGTTTTTTCTTTTACTTAAAAAAATTTGGGGGATTCATTTAGGCTTGGTGTGTGTATCAGTTTTTCCTCTTTATTGTAGTGTTTCATTGCACAAATATTCTTTCTCAGAATCACTTTAGAGTTTTTTAATTCATTAAGTTTATTGGTACATTTTAGGTATACTATATGATGACATTCATCATAAGGAATTTATACCTTATTTTTTTTTCCTGGTACTGGGGATCAAATTCAGGACCTTGTACTTGTGAGGCAGGTGATGAACCACAAAGCTAAATCCCCAGCCCTAAATGATATGATTCTTCTTTTTGCCCCATTCCCCTTCCTTCAACCCCTCCATCTATCCCTATTTACAAAGACTGTTTCCAGATTTTTTTTCTCACATTTATTGCTTTCCCTTCTTTTCCCTTTCCCTTACCCTTCCCACTTCCCCTTCTTATTCTTATTTGGACATTTCTTCCTATTTCATGTTATCTGCTACACATTTTGATCCTGATTTACACTTTCAGTTTCTCACACAAGAAAAACTATTTGGTATTTACACATGTGTCCTATATATTTCACTTAAGAGTATCACCTCAATGTGCATCCATTTAGCTATAAATGGCTCTAGTTTCTCATTCTTTATGGCCAAGTAGTATTCCATTTTATTAAAAAATGTTTTATTTATCCAGTCTCCAGTTGATGGGCAATTGGGCTGTTTCCAAATTTTAGCTATTACAAACTGTGTTGCTATAAACATGGGTATACAGATATCACTGTGTGGTATGATTCTTTTAATTCTTTTGGGAAGAAACAAGGAGGGGAATGGCAGAGTCAAATGACACCTCTAGTGCTAGTTTTTTGAGGTATCTCCATACTGATTTCCAGAGTGGTTGCACAGGTCTACACTCTGACCAACAGTGGAGAAGGGTTCCTTTTTCCTCCAGCATTTTTTATTGGTTGATTTCTTGATAGAAGCCATTCTTTCTGGAGTAAGGTAGAATGTCAGTATTGTTTTCATTTGCCTCTCCAATGACCAATAATGTCAAAACTTTTTTCATAATTTTATTTGCTGTTTCTTTTGTGAGGTCTGATTTTTTTAAGTTCTTTATATATTCTAGATAGTAGACCTTAGTCTGAGGAACAGCTGATAAATTTTTTTTTCCACATTGTGGGTTGACTCTTGACTCTGTTGGTGGTTTCTCTTGCTTTGAAGAAGTGTTTTAATAAGATGAGATTTCCAGTTGTTGATCCTTTGTGCTAGTTCATGTGGGACTGAGGTTCTGTTCATAAAAACTTTTCATACATCAATATATTCAAGAGTTCTACCTAATTTCTCTTCTAGGCAGTTTAGTGTTTTTGTTTTAATATTTAGATGTTTGATCCATTTTGATTTTAGTTTAGTGCATGGTGAGAGACATAGGTTTAGTTTTAATCTTTGGCAAGTTGAAACCCAATTTTTCCATCACAATTTATTAAAGAGTCTACCATTCCTCAAGCAAGAGTGCTTGACTCCTTCATCAAGGATGAGGTGGCTGAGTATGTCTGGAGTTACTTCTGCATCTTCTAATCAGTTCCACTGGTCTTTGGGTCTGTTTCTTTGTCAGTATCATGCTGTTTTTATCATAGTAGCTTTGTAGCATAGTTTCAAGTTGGGGATCGTGATACCCCTCTGCCACGTCTTTCTTGCCTAGAATTGCTTTTGCTATTCTAGGTATCTTCTGCTTCCAAATGAATTTTTAGATTGTTTTCTCAAGGACTGTGAAGTATGTTGCAGAGATTTCAATTGGGATTGTATTGAATCTATATAGTAGTTTCAGAAGGATGGATATTTTCACTATAATGGTTCTTCCTACTCAGGAGCAGGTGATGTCTTTCCATTTTATGATACCTTCTTGATATTTTTTTTATTAGAGTGCTGTAGCTTTCAGAGTAGTGGTCATTGATTTCTTTTGTTAGGATGGTTCCTGTTTTTTTTTTTTTATGGTACTGTGAAAAGAATTGTTTCTCCAGTTCCTCTCTCAGTTAGTCTGTTATTCATGTACAGGAAAGCTATTGATTTTTGAGTGTTGACCTTGTATTCAGCTACTCTACTGAATTTGGTTATTAAGCCTAGAAGACTTTTAGTGGAGTTCTTGGGGTCTATGTAGAGTACTATGTCACCTGCAAATAATGACAATTTAAATTCATTTCTTATCTTTATTCCTTTTATTTCTTTCTCTTGTGTAATTACTGTGGCTAATTTTCCAGAACTATATTGAATAGGAGCAGTGATAGTGGACATCCTTGTGTTGTTCCTGATTTCAGCATGAAGAATTTCAATTTTTGACTCTGTAGTATGATGTTGGCTGTTAGTTTCATAGATGGCTTTTATCAGGTTGAAATAGAGACCATCTATTCCAATTATCTGTGGGTTTTTTTTTTATCATGAATGGGTGTTGGATTTTGTCAAATGTTTCTCTGAGTCTATTAAGATAAACATATAATTTTTGTCCTTGCCTCTGCTAATATAGTGTATTACATTTAGTGATTTGCATATGTTCAACATCCCTGCATCCCTGTGATGAATGTCACTTGGCAGGGTGTATGATTTTCTTGACGATCTTCTGCATTGCCAGTATTGTATTTAGGATTTTGGCATCTATGTTCATTAGTGAGATTCACCTATAGTTCTCTTTTTCAGTTGTATCTTTCTTGGCTTTTGGGGTCAAGATGATGCTTGCTTCTAGGAATGAATTTGGGAGTATTGCTTACCTTTCAATTTCACTGAAAAAGTTAAACAGTAGTTCTCTAAATATCTTGTAGAATTCAGCAGTGAAGACATCAGGACCTGGGCTTTCCTTCATTGGTAAGTTTTTAATTACTTTTTTATTTTGTTGATTGATATTGGGTTGTTTAGAATTTTTAGATCTTCTTCATTCAACTTTGGTAATTCATATGTATCTATAAGTTTATCCATTTCTTCTGTGTTTTCCATCTTATTGGTGTTTTGGTTCTTGAAGTAGGTATCGGTGATCCTTTGAATTTCTTCTGGGTCCATTATAATTTGACCCTTTTCATTCCTAATTGCATGGATTTGGGCCTTTTCTTTCCTTTTTTTAAAAAAGGTTGGCTAAGGGTTTGTGATTTTGTTTATTCATTAAAGGATCAACTCTTTGCTTCACTGATTTTTCAAATCATTCTCTTAGTCTCAATTGCATTGATTTTTGCTCTGATATTTATAATTTCTTCCTTTGTATGAGCTTTGGGTTTACCCTACTCTTCTTTCTCTAGAAGCTTGAGGTTCAGCAGTAGGTTTTTGATTTGAGCTTGCTCTGTTTCCCTAATATGAACATTCTCTGCTATGAATTTCCTCATAAACTGCTTTCATTGTGTCCTGTGGATGCTGATATGTTGTATTGACATTGTCACTTAATTTTATAAATTGTCTGATTTCTTTTTTAATTTCCTCTTTGAGCCACCGGTTGTTCAGAAGTGTGTTTATCCCCTACGTATCACACCTTCCCTAGGGGAAGAACAAAAAGGGAAAAGAAAAAAATGTGAGAGAATGAAAAGATGAAAATAAAGTGTTTGTAGATGGGGAGGGGAGGAGGGGGTGAAGGGAGGGCAGAGGTAAGGGGAAAAAATGAGAATCAAGACTTGCCATGTAAAGGTACATGATCCCAACAATGAATGTAACTGTACTGTATCCCTAAATGTACCAATAAAAAAAAAAAGAAGTGTGTTTATGAAATTTTTGTGGTTTCTTTTGCTATTTATCTCCAATTTCATTGCACTATGATCTGATAATATACAGGAGATAACTTAAATTCCTTTGCATTACTTAAATACATTCTATGTGGTCTCTTTTGGAGAACAACCCATGTACAGCTGAAAAGAATGTGTGTTCTGATTTTGGGGGGTAGAACACTCTGTAAACTTCTGTTAAGTCCATTTTTTCAAAATTTTGATTTAGTTCTAGTATTTCATTGTTTATTTTTGGCTAGTTTACCTATCTATTTGTGATAGTGGGGCATTGAGGTCCTCCACTACTATTTGATTTTTTAATGCCCATTAGTATTTGGTTTGTATAGTTGGGTGCACTAGCGTTTGGTGCATATATACTTATGATTGTCATCTCTTCCTCTTGGATTGTTCCCTTTACAAAGATGTAGTATCATTTTTTATATCTCTTAATTAGTGTTGGTTTGAAATCCATTTTATATAAAAATAGTATATCTACTCCTGCTGCTTTTTGGGGGGTTCCAGTATTGTATTCAGTATTATTTTCCACCCTTTAACATTCACTTTATAAGGTTTTTTAATTAAGTGTTTATTGTATGCAGCATATTGCTGGATCTTGTTTCTTGACCTATTTGCCAGTCTATTTGTTTTGATTGGTAAATTGAGACCGTAAACATTGTTGGTTATAACCACTATGTATTGACTTATCCTTGTCATGACATTTCCCTGTTGTTGGATTCTCCCCCTTTGCATTTAATTTATTGTCTTGCTGATGGATGAATTCTGTTGGGCTTCATCAGGTTGTAATCCTCATTTTCTTTTCCTAAAATATTTTTAAAAATTCTTTGGAGTTATGGCTTGATATTCTTGAAGTTTGTCAGGTGTTCTTTGTCATGTAAGTATCTTATTTCTCCATCAATTTTGAAAGATCATTTTGCAGGGTACATCAATCTGGGTTGAGTTTGTTTTCTTTTAGGGCTTGACATATTTCGCTGCAGGCTCTTCTTGCCTTGATGGTTTGTGTTGAGAAGTCTGCTGTAATTGTGATGGGCTTTCCTTTGTATATGTTTTAGTTCTTTTCTCTAACTGCTTATAGCATTTTGTTCTTCTATTGGGTTTCTGGATCCTGACTATCATATGCCTAGGCATTGATTTTTTTTTTTAATTCAGCTAGTTGGAGTCCTATATGCCTCACTTATTTGTATGTCAAATTCTTTTACCCTGATTTGGAAGTTTTCTACCATTAGTTCTGTGAACAGTTTTTTATGTCATTTGCACACTCTCCTGTTTCTTCATTGACTCTGATCAGTCTTATGTTATTGTTCCTTGCATCATTTAGCAGCTATTGGATTGATTTCTCATGGTCCCTTGCTATTTTAAAGAAATCTTTCTTTTTCTTGTCTCTAAACTCAGTCCTGTCTTTGTTACCTGATATTCTGTCCTCACATTGGCTCATTCTGCTGCATAAACTTTCAGTGGCATTTCCAATCTCCTGGAAATTTGTTTGCATCTGTTTTGTGATTTCATTGCTTCCTACACTGGGATTCCATCATGTTCTTCAGCTCCTTTATTTTTTTTTATCTGTGTCTGCTCTAGACTTATTAATCATGTCTTTCGCTATGGACACAATCTGTGCTGTTATCTGAGAAATTATTTCTGATTTTATTTTTTCCAGATTCTCTTTCATTGCCAGTTCAGGGAGTTGAGGTGCTTGTATTTCAGATTTTTCCATCACATTACCTACCCCATGAGGTTTCCTTTGGTGATCTGGAAGTCTTGTTTTGAGACTTATTTATGTGTCTTCTCATTTCAATCAATGCAGTCTTCTGTGCCTTTATTCATATTGTGAATATGAATTTATTCTCTTGGGTTTACAGAGGAATTGAAGATCCGAAAAGTAGGTAGAATGATTAAAGTACCAAAGAATTTTCCAAACTCTCACAACCACATATAACAATTCCAATCTTCTAATCTTGAGAATATTTCATATTTTCAGTCTTGTTAATCTTAGACATTTTGGTGGACTTGGAAAAATATGTGTAGATTTAATTTACACTTCCCTAATGACTAACATTAAGCACCTTTAAGCACACTCTTTAGCCATTTTGATAGTATCTTTCTTGAGTTATTGATCAAGATTTTCTCCATTTTTATTAAAAGGCTATTTGTCTTTTTCTTTTTTATTGTAAAATTTCTTTTTTATAATCTGAATACAAGTTCTTTGAAAATTAAATGCATCAGGATTAACTTCTTTTATTCTTATACTTACCCTTCACATTCTTAATCATATTTACTAATGAATATTAAGTTCATAATTAAATCAAAGTAAAATCTACAATTTTTCCCTGTGTTTAGTGCTTGTGAGATTCTCCTTATAGTGTCTTTATTATCCCAAAGTCATAAAGATATTATTTTATATTTTCTTTTAAAATACCTAAGTGTTATTTGAGTATGATCTATCATGAATTAATTTTTATTATCATATAGGACAGAAAG
Organism: Fukomys damarensis; assembly: GCF_012274545.1. Taxonomy (NCBI): domain Eukaryota; kingdom Metazoa; phylum Chordata; class Mammalia; order Rodentia; family Bathyergidae; genus Fukomys; species Fukomys damarensis. The sequence goes on along the minus strand of NW_022900929.1, from coordinate 14,145,022 downwards.
TAAAACTTTATTTTCTTCCTTATATGAATGTACAACTTTTTCAGCACTACTTTTTGGAGATTCATCCTTTACTTGCTGAACTTAGGAGTGCCTTTGTTGTAAGTCAAGAGACAAGATAAGTATGAGTCTGTATCTTGGCTAATCTAGTCTGTTCCATTGGAATATTTGTCTATCCTCACACTAATACCATTGTATATAAATTACTGTAGCTTTGTTTTGAACTCTGTTATTGAAAATCCCTTAGACAATATGCTTCAATATTGTCTTGCCTTTACTAGGCTTTTTATTTCCCATCTGCCAATATCTAGGGAAAATATTGCAAAATATTGATATGATGTTTCAAATACTGTATATAGATAAATTTTAGGCTTCTTGCCATGTTATAATACTGTCTTTCAATTCATGAACATGGTATAGGTCATCATTTATGATTTCTATGATCCTCATCTTCTGGGGTTTATTCTTTTGAGTATATTGCTTCTAACCTGTAGAATGTGATGCAGGTAATGGGTTCTCAATGATGCAACTACATTACATCATGTAAGACTCCATCTTGCTCCCCAGTTTATTCTTGTTCTTGCTGTAAAGAAGAAAACTTTCTGTTTTGTAAACTGTCTAAGGAGGGAAATAGCTGGCAAGAAATCTCAGGCATCCTGTAAAACTGAACACAGCTTCCCACAGACACCCAGCAGAAAAGTTCACCATTCTACAGCTACAAGAAAATGAATTCAGCTATCACTCTAGGTTTGACAGGGCAGATAAGAACACTACCAATACGTAATTGCAGTTGGTGGGACCATAAGGCAGAGAAGCAAACTAAATTTTCCTTGAATTTCTGACCCATAGAAACTGCAAAAATGAATACATATTAAGTCACTAGCTTGGCAATAATTTCATACACAGAAACAGATAATTACTGCACTATTTATTTAGGTCTTCTTTAATTTCAGCAATAGTTTTTAGTCTTGCATCTCTCTCAAGTTACAAATATCATTTCATTTTATTTTCTAAGTGTTCATTGCTAGTATAGAGGATTAACATTGCTTTGTATTGAATTTGTATACAGAAATTCTGTCAAATTCCATTATTAATTGTAATTGCTCATTTCTAGACTCATTTGAATTTTCTATTCAACAGACTATTGTGCTGTTTCCCAAACTTCACATATCTTGTTTCTTTGCTCATTTTATTTAACTGAGTAGAACATTTAGTATAATATTTAATGTAAATAGTAATATGAGACTATTTTATTCCATTCCTAAAATCAAGAAGAAAGTGCTCAATATTTCACCATTTAGTACAGTGATACTTTTGCTGTCTAACTCAATTTGCTCCAAATTCGTGCTTAAACACCAAAAAGTTCAAGAACTGGACATATTTTTCCACAAGAAATACAGTAATGGAAAACCAAATAATTGGCTCTGAAGCCCAAAAATTACACCTATAATTCATTTTTCCAGGACTTTAACAATTTTTTCAATGATTTCTTTTTTAACTCTGTTGTGGTTCTCAGTTTTGGTTATGATATTTTATGCAAATAATATCCCAAAAAGTCCAGTAACGAATGCTTTAATTCACTGACACAAGCACTATATGTTGTCTGGGTGAAAGTGATACTGAAGGGTCACCCCTTTGTGTCCACCATGAAACATGCTATGTGACTCATTCTCAGCCCATACAAGTTTTTCCAAGCAAGATTTTCAGGTTGATTATCCAGTAAAGTTACAGACACTGAGGAGATTTTTTTGTTTTGTTTTAACTTTGCTGTTGAGTAGTGGAAAGTTTGAGTTTGGAGTCATCTGACAACCAAGATAAAACTGTACTTTATTATCTATAATTTTATAGATATATTTGATTAAAAGTAGAAAGTACCCTTCTATTCCTAGTTTCCTACATTTTATAATGTATGTGTTAAATTTTGTTGACTGCTTTCTTTGCATCAAATTACATAATTTTATTATTTTTCATCTTTGATCTGTAGATATGGCAAATTACATTGATTTTAGAATGTTGAAAGATAGTTTCACTCCTAGAATAAGTTCTACTTGGTCATGATGTATTACACATCTTCTGTTGCCCAATTTTATCTGCTAGCATTTTGATTTTGTTTTTGCTCCCAAGTTAATGAGAAGCATTTGTTTTTACTTTTTGCTACTATATCCTATTATATCATTTTACTATTATATCCTTATGTGATTTTAGTAATGAAATTACACTGGCCTTGTAAAGTGATGAAACAGTATTTTCCTTTTTATTATCAGAAAGATTGGCCTAAGATTGATATTATTCATTATTATATACATAGGCAAATCCATGAATATTGCCATTTAGTCCAGAAGTCTTATTTGTGGAAAGATATTTATTTTATAAAGATGTAGGATATTTATAATTTTGCATTCTTTTGGTAAATTTTTCCCAAGGGGTTTGTTCATTTTATTTAAATTTTCAAATTTATTCACATAAAATTCTTTATAGCATCTTTGTATAATCTTTTAAATACAGGGTCTATAGTAATGTTCCTTTCCTCATGCATAGAATTAATAATTTATATTCTCTGATTTATATGGAACTACTAGTAAATTATCCACTTTACTGCTTTTCAAAGAAAAAAAATCTCTGGACAAGATGATTTTCTCTGTTGCATACTTACTCTTTTATGTCCTTTATTTCTACCATTAATATTATTATTCCCTTTATTGTATTTTCTTCAGATTTAATTTTCTCTTTTTTCCTAGTTTCTTGGATTTAATATTTTAACCATTGTTTTAAGACATTATTTATATATATACATTTAAACTTACATATATGCCTCTAAACAACTGCATCCCACAACTGCTTTAAAATGCTTTTATAACCTTTACCTAAGAATAACTACACAATTCCATTATAATTAATTGTTTATTTGATCTGTGGATCATTTTGCAAATGTAATTTTTAAAAATCTTATATATTTTCTGCTTATTTTCCTATTATGTTCTAATTTAATTCTTCATTCTTTCTCCTATTGTGTGGGGCACCACCTATACTTGTGTTAGACCTTCTACTATGTCCCATAAACTTTTTACCCTTTTTTTTTAATCTTTTTTTTCATTTTATTCTCTCTGCTTCCATTTGGCTATTGAGTTCACTAAGTCTGCCCTGTTCCATTCATCCATCTTTTGTTGATTCTTGAAATTTTTTTGATACTTCAATTTTCCAATGTCTATTTTAAATTGGAATTCTAATTCTCAATTGAAATACGATTATATTCACCCATTTATCCATTATTTTCTGCATTTTCTTTAGCATATTGCTCAGTTCTGTGAAGTCTTTGTGGTCTCTGGAGCCAAGTTCCCTAGCACTCATTTAAGGAGCCCCTCCCTGTCAGGGTCATGCAGCTTTGTACTCAGAGCACCTTTTTCACCTTACCCTAGTCTCAGCAGCAATTAAACAATTTTTCTAGGACAGATTCCTCCCTCCCTGGCAGGGCATGGCCTATCTGGGATCTCTGAGGGATTCACCAAGGTTATCCCATTATGACTGAATTTTAACTATGATCTGTAAAATCTTTCAGTTTGGGGTCCCACAGAGCTGAATCCAGCTTCTGCACTTCATCTTGGACAGGCACAACTTTGGACTTGGTCAAGGCCACAAAACAACACTTTCTAAAGATTTTATTTGAGCTTCTTTTCTGCAGTTTCATCTCCATTTCCCTGCTGTGCAAACCCCAGCCATCTTACATGCATATAGCATACTTTAATCATCCCTCTATCACCCCCTCTGCCCCATCTTAGTTTCATATTTGGGGGGGTGGTCAATAACTATGTGTTTTTTCTTTCTTTTTTTTCTTTTTTTTTTTTTTTTTTAAACAGGGTCTCACTATGTAGTTGAGACTGGTCTGGAATTCACTATGTAGCCCAGATTGGTCTCCTCCCACCTAAACCTCCCAAGTGCTGGGATAATAGGTGTGCGTCACCATGCCCGGCTAGTGTTTATGTGTTTTGATCATACTCATTTTTTTTTTTTTAGTTTATATAGTGACAAACTTAAGACAGGTATCTGGAAGGACCTTCTTAACTACAGTGCCAAAAGTATAAACAATAGGACATGTTTTGTTTTATTTTATTATCTAAAATTTTAAGCTTTCCATTCAAAACACACTGTCTAGAGAAGAGGAAGGGGAGTGATGAATGGAAGGAAAGTAAGCAAATAATGAGTCAAACAAGAGAGGAGGCTAGCTTTGACAGCCCTGTGATCATGCCATGAACTCACCCTTCAGCTCCTTTTGCTGACAAGACAGAGAGAGATGTTTCCAATGGAACACAGAAAAATGGTGACGAGAAATAGGACCAAATGGCAGTAATACGTTAGATGGTTACAAAAGCAGCAGTGTGCCTGCTTCACAAAGTGTCTCCCAAGGATGAGCAAGGAATGATTGCCTGTAATTTGGTGAAAATATTCTCTAAGTCTTTGTATAAGTAGTTAAGAGAGACACAGAAAGAAGTAGTCAAACAGAGAGGCTGCTGGTCAGCTTCACACTAAGTAGTTTAGAATGTATGAGTCAATTTTTCTGTTTCTGGACACAATACCTGACCTGCAATTAAGGGAGGAGAGGTTTGATTTAGCTCATGGTTTCAGGAAATTTAGGACATAGTTAACTGGCTCCAAGGTAAGAACATCATGGTGGAAGGTTGTGGTGAAGCTAAGCTGTTTAGTTCATGGCAGTTAGGAAGAGGAGCCAGGGATTAGCGCCAGAAGGGAAGGGATAGTGACTAGATATCTCAAAGCTATATCTCCGTCACCCCTCAGACACAACCAGAAATGTGCTCTACTGTTCCCCCGGGCAAATACCAAAACCAATCAAACTGATGTTCTTCCCAGCCTCCATAACGTTTTCACGGAAGGTGGGAAGGAGTACAAGCCTCAAACCTTTCCTTTTTCCAGTGCACAGTGCAGGAGAGGCAAGATACATTCTTGTCTTTGGTCAGGCTCTTTCTACTACTTTAAGAAAATCCAATCCATTCCATAAGACAATTTCTGATTGCTCTTTTCTCTGTCCCATGTCATCTGACATGTAATTAGTGTCAGTTCCTCTCAGAATCTAATGTCAGGTAGACTACCTCTGTTTGAAATTTTGTTTTATGTTTTCAGGTTTTATTGTCTTTGGAGATATTTTAGGGAGACATAGAGGAAGAATTACACTGGAGGCTGCTAGCCAGTTGCTTTATTCAGTTGTCTCACTAAAATCACTTAGTACAATTTCAAAGAATATTCACTTTTGAAAATTTCCCCAATCTTTCGATGCTATATTTCCTTCCACAGATTGACAACATAGAATCACTTATATATCTTTTCTTTAAAATTTCTCTGCATTTTGAAGTATATTTAAACATAGATTAAAGAGTAAGGATGTTTAATTCACGAGTACAACAAATGTCATAAAGTATGTATGTAAGAGTAGCTCTAATAAGAAATATAAATAAAACAGAATAAAAACAAATGAGGCCTAAGTACAGACTTGCCTAAATAGATTAATTAACATTGTACCCAAAGGCCAGTGATTCTGATTATCCCTAAATTAGTATATATTCTCTGAAGAATGCTATTCTAATCAACACCCTAGTGAAATTTGAAAAAGCTAGTCCAAAAATGTGTCTGAATTAATACACTAAAATTTCCCACGTCTTTTTTTAAATGAGAGAGGAAAGAATTTAACCTATGAAAATTGATGTAATCAAAATTCAATAAAAATAAAGCTGGTTCACTGAGTCATCGTAAGCTCAAGAAAAAAACCATAAAATTTTAATATAATTGGGTCAGGGATTTGGCTCAGTGGTGTTCTAGCCTGCCTCACAAGCTCAAGGTCCTGAGTTCAATCCCCAGTACAAAAAAAAATTAATATAATTAAAGTGCTATCATACATTAGTGTGAACAGAAAATATAATTCAATAAACGTTGCTAAGTACCATTTTCAAAACACATAATTGTATTTCAATTTCATACCTTGTACAAAACTGAATTTAAGTACATAAATATGAAATATATAATATATGTTACATAGTATATTTATTACATATAACATGCATTTGTCAAAGAGTAAAGTACAGTTTTAATAAAAATTTAAAAATTTAAAAATTAACTGAAATTATATACTAAATTGTAAATTAATGTTAAATACTGATAATATTTGTGATGCAGCTGGCAGGTTCAAGGCTAATTATCATATTTCAAATGAGTTTTTAACAAAACTTAAAAATGAATAGAGCTTGAAATGAAACTCAAGGATAGAGCACTTTTCTAGAATGCATGAGAACCTGGATTCAATCCTTAGCATAATTTTTTAAAAGATTAGAAAAGCAAAAATATGAATAAAAACTTCATAGAAGAATTCATCCAAATAAAGCAAGTAATCTGAAAATAAATCCCACGAATGAATGAAAATATTCTCCATGTCTTGCTCAGATATTACATATTAAGGTAACAATCAAATATAATTATAACCATTACACGGTAGTAAAATTAATGAATAACTACTATTGGCAGGGATGCAGGAAAAAAGAGTATTTTTACCCAGTGCACATGGAAATGTAAATTGCTTCAGATCATTTTAAAAAATAACATTGAAAATAGGTATATGTTTTGATTCAGCATTTGACTCCTGGGGGTTTATCTCATGGAAATGTAACCATAAATATGGAAAATAATACAGGCCCAAGCTACTGATTGTGTTTATAAAGACAAAAATCTCAGAAACAGCATGAACCAGTGGGGAAAAGAATTGAATAAATTTTGTAATAGTAGCAAAGTAGAATCTTATACAACCAATAAAAAGAGTACATTCAACTTATCATCTTCCTTGGAGAAATTTTAACATACAAAGTGATTTGGAAGGGAATGGCAGAGGGCAGGAAATTCTCCCTCAAAGCTGTAAAACACTAAGATAAATGTATTCCATACATGTCTTATATACGTATTTATCATGCCTTGAAACTGGAATGAGCAGGCAAGCAAGAAGGCCAAAGAGAAAAGATGATTTCAATTTTGTATATATGTATTAGTCTTAATTCAAACCAGGGACTGGGTGGGAACCTCTAGCTGGAAGTGATGGGGAGAAAGGGGAAGCTGATTGCACATTTTAAGCAATTCCATTCCTGTGGAATCAAAACTGGGTATGGGTGGGAATTTGTACTCAGAAGGGAAACCACAGGTGTGAAGTGCAGGGATGTTCAAAGGGCTCATGTTTTTTATCTGTTTTACACGACTGAGCGGAGCACGATCTTCATAACTTCACAGACCTACAGAACATTGCAGGTCAGATGTAAATAGAGATGTTTTTGCTTTGGGGTCTCAGAAAGAAAATTTCTGATGTGCTCCCCTCCCTCACTCTTATTTCACTAGGAAGCCTGACTCATCGACATAAACTGGGTCATTGAATCCATTCAGCTTCTGGCCTCCCTGTCTTTACCAAAAACACTGTGGCTGAGATGAAAGAATAATACAGTCACTCTGCCATGAACATGAGCAACAAGCAAATGAATACATTTTTGGCAAGGAACTTGTTTTTCTTGATGATATTGTTCTAACTATATTTATGTTTTTATATACCCTATAGCAAAAATGTAAAATATAGAGCACTGGATTTGAAAGCAATAGGCCCAGATCACCATCTCTTCAAGTCAGTTGAATCTTCTGTTACATAAAATTAACCCTGAAGAATGGCTGTGATGATAAAATGAAATCATTTATCTGAAATCAGATTGCAAATTCTGAAGAATAAGCAAACATAAACTGTTGATATTGAGTTTTATTCATTTTTATCTTGAAAGAAATATTAGGTCAACTATAAGGAAAAAAGAATAAACAATGATTCAATCTTTCAAACACCCACATTATTATGACTTTTGGAAGATTTTCAATTAAAGCTGTATATTAAGTGTAGGTTGGATGAATAATGGCCTTTTTTCTGAATGAGAACAGAGGACTGAGAAAATTCTGCACCTATGTGTGTACTTGTAGACATGGAATATGTTCAGTTAGTTTATAGCTAAGGGAAAGTAGGTACTTTCTACTTCCCCTTTCCCAAATACAGTGCTTACCACCTAAGCATAACCTAGGAAAGAGATGGCCAACGGCTCAGTACTCTTCAGATATTTACAAGGGTATCAGGTTGTAAATGTCAGACAGTATTAATATTTGAAATGTTGTCCAAAGCCACACTTTCTGCCATTCCCATGGGGAGTGATGCTTACCCTAAACTCAGCAGCCTTGTGAGAGAAGATGTAGAGAGAGCTCAGGGCTTCCTCCAAGAGCTCAGGGTAAGGGAGGGCAATAGTCTGGACATAACTAAATTTCCACTTACCTACAATGAAACATGTTTCTTGTGAACCAGATATAGGCAAAGTGTCTATGAGGGAAATGTCAGCCAGGCATCTTTAAAAATCATCTCAAATGGGTAATCATGGAGGTGATGGATCAAAATGACTAGTATATATGTATGAGGCTCCAATTCCAAATTCCCGGGGGAGAGACTTTGGTGGACCCAGTTATAGGCATAGTCTACTCCAGGTTCACTCCAACAAGGCCAGTGTTGTATAATCACAGCATACAAATATTGCTTTTGAGAGTGTAAACACCTGTACATAAGGAACTAATTAGGCAAAGGAACATGGCCTGAGAAGGTATTTGAAAGGTTGTCTACCACATATATACTCCAAAATAACATAAATACAAATAAAATGTAGATCATATAGAAAAGGAAACAAATTTGCAAGCAAAAATGTAAAAATAATAGATATCAGACCATATTTATCAAATAGGTCACTGAACATAAATGGTCTACATTCCTCATTAAAAGATAAGGACTCTTAGAAGAATTTATATAGAAATAAAGTGAAACCCAAATAAGCTATTCCAGGAATATCCTAAAGCAAGTAAATAAAATAAGCCAAACAGTTATGTACCTATACAAATAAATGCAAATAGCAATATATAAATCTGAGTACAAAATCATAATACTAAATAATGCAACAAAGTTACAGAGAGTAACAATATATTTTCCATTGTTCCTATTGACTTACAGATGTATTAATCACAAAGATTTATGTGACAATCTGTAAAGATGTTTAAAATGAAAATAAAAGAAAAAACAACAAAAACATACCAATAAAAGAAATAAATACATCGCTGCGATCACCCGGCGGCGTGCACACGAGCTCCTGGCCTGTGCGACAACAGACCCAGGAAGGCCCCAAAGACCCTGGAGGGGGTTTCTTCAGCTGCCTGCCTGTCTGCCTGCCTGCGATCACCCGGCGGTGTGTGCGCGAGCTCCCGGCCTGCGCAACAAGAGACCCAGGAAGGAAGGTAGCCTCACGGGCACCCTTGAAACACCCACAGGACACCCCCCCATTCTCAAAACTCCTGATCGGGCCAGTCCTTAGACCAACTCTGCAGAGGCATAGGTTCCCATGAAGGGTAGTTTTCTGAGCTCCCAACTTTGAACATCTTTAAAGAAAGGGCTGGGGAAACCTGTAATAGAACTTAGTGGAGTTCAACCCTGAGGGTAAAGAAACTAAAGTTAGGCCTTGTAGATTGTGTTCAGTCTCAGTCATGAGGAAGAGCCATTGGCTAGGTAAGACCAGGGGATTGGGTTCCGCATATGATTGTGCATGTGGTATAATATGAGATCAGAGATAGACATTGGCTAGAAGACCAGGGGATTGGGTTCCGCATATGATTGTGCATGTGGTATAATATGAGATCAGAGATAGCCTGAAAGAGGACCTTCAAATTCTTTTTCTTTCCCTCTCTCTTTTCTCTTTTTTCCTCACTCCACTCTCTGA
>NW_022900929.1:14128028-14131267 GCF_012274545.1 Fukomys damarensis | reverse complement strand
GCACAGTTTGTAATAGCTAAATCTTGGAAACAGCCTATTTGCCCATCCGTTGGAAACTGGATAAAGAAGTTGTGGTTTTTCTATAAAATAGAATATTACTCAGCCATAAAGAGCGAGAGAATAGATTCATTCATAGGAAAATGGATACATATTGAAGATATACTCCTAAGTGAAATAAATAAGTCACACATGTGTAAATACCAAATAGTTTCCCTGGTGTGAATATTCTGCAACAATGCATAAGATTCTAATAAGATTACTGACATTTAGAAATTTGAAGAAAGGAGCTAAAGGTGTAGGGAAGGTGTGATGCATAGGGGAAGAACAAAAAGGGAAAAGAAAAAAATGTGAGAGAATGAAAAGATGAAAATAAAGTGTTTGTAGATAGGGAGGGGAGGAGGGGGTGAAGGGAGGGCAGAGGTAAGGGGAAAAAATGAGAATCAAGACTTGCCCTGTAGAGGTACATTATCCCAACAATGAATGTAACTGTACTGTATCCCTAAAATGTACCAATAAACTCAATAAAATTTTAAAAAAAAGAAATAAATACATCTAGCCTTTGTCAAGGAAAAAGATAAATATTTTAAAGATGATTAGAAATTGTGCTAATTTAATGAATAACAATGATTTATTAAGGTTTAACTCTGCAAATCTAAAGTATTTTGTGGCAGTGTCCGTGAATAGTTTTTAGAAAATGACCTTATTTTAACCCACAAATCAAACCTCTATTTATTTGGAAAAACACGTTCTCTGCCTTCAATAAAATAAAATGAAAAATTACAGTAAAGTTTTAAATAAAAATTTCAGCAATTAAAAACTTTACAATGGTTTTCTAAGTAACTCCTGGCTCAAAGAGGAAATAAAAACTGTACATGAGCGCTAAAATGCTGATTCCAGAAAGTTCTACAACAAAACTTACAAGAAGTTGTAAAGCTTTGGTCAGAGAAAATTTCATGACCTGATGTCTTTTTTAATTATAAGAAATAATCACATAAAATAATCCACTCTTTAAAACCAGAAAATTAGAAAAAAATCAAAGAAATGATCTAAAAATTATAGATTAATAAGTAAACAAACTACCATCTAACTAATAGAAACATTTAGAAAGCAAAAGAACACTATAATGGGCATATGAGTGAGAATGCAGGGAGATGAAGCATAGATTTTGTAAAATCATATTGATTTTAAAATATATCAATATATACTTCTGATGAAGTGAAAATATTTTTAAATCACTAAAAGAAAATGAAACATTTATGCTTATGTATTAATATTAGCCTTAGACAAATATAGATTTTCTGAACATTTTGGTAAAAGCAAAATATGCAATATTAAATATTGAGAGATTTGAGAGTTTCTCTGAGGTCAAAGCTGAATCAAGCTGTGCATCACTGCAAGCCAATTTAGTAAATGGAAATGAGAGGAACAAATGACTCATAATCAGGCCAATTAACTTGACTTTTTAAAAAGATGTTCCGTGTCATACATTCAATCAGAACTGAGATGGGACTTCCACACTAGCCTGATCTGGTGGTGAATATTTCCCTGAATGCCACTTTCAAAGATGTGTATAAAAATATTTCAGGTCAGACAGGGTAGATTTTCTAAGAGCAGCCCGGCCACCTCCTTCCATTTGTGTTAGTGCCTGTTTGTTTGTTCGAAAGGACTTTATTGTTTAGAGCAGTTTTAGTTTCACAGTAAAATGGAAGAGCAGAGATTCAAGAGATGAAGTCATCAGACATAATCTGGCTCCCCACAGGGCCAGGGTCCACCTTCCTCTTTGTTGCTTTCATTGTTTGGCAGCTCTTTCACCCAAGCCAAGAATGGCCCGCGGGTGGCAGTACACTATATTATGCTGGTCCTTTCCTTCTGAAATTTTGATGCGGTGAGGAAAAACAACATTAAGAAAGCAGGAAAACTTCTTTTAGAGAACAAAAAAGTCTTTGCTGAACATAGTGCCTGGATGGGGTGTTGTGTATGGATGGGAACCTTGGGGGCAGAAGCACTTGTCGAGGAGTAAAGGAATCATATCCAGATGATTGTTCCTTGGAAGGTAAGAAGGGGCATTTTTCACTGGGACAACAGGGATAATTTAGTATTGTTCCTTATAAATGTATGCATATGATCCCCTCTTTATTTTGACTCATGTTTTCAGTCCACGGTCAGCAGGCTCAAATGCAGAAACAGTACGATGGAAAGTTCTGGAGGGTGGAAAGCGCCTCACATCATGGTGGCCAGGAAGCAGAGCATGAAGGGAGGCATTAGGGAGGGAGGTCACTCATCCAGTGACCCATCTCTTCAGAGTAGGTTCTAGCTCCTAACAGCATATACAGCTCCGAACTCATCCCTGCGTTACTCCACTGGTAAGTGTAGCACCTTCACGACCAATCACTTTCTAAAAGCTCTACCTTGCAGCACACAAGGCTTTGGGGCAACATCCGACACTCCCCCCCGCCTTTATTTTAGGAAAACAGGCAAAGAGTAAGCCACGTGTCTACAAAAGACCACAGTGAGACTGCGAAGTCTAAAACAACCAATCACATCAGGTACCAACGAGGACATAGATCAACTGAAGTGCTTATACACGGCTGGGGGAAATGTAAGATGGTACAACTGAGATACGACAGAAGAAAAAAGATAGAATAGTGACATGGGAATTATAATTTAAAAACTATGATTTTGAGAAAACTGCAGCTTTAAGACACAAAGTTACCCAAGGTTACAGTGTCTTTTTCTCTCCTGGCCTTTGTTTTTCTTTTAGGCGCCTCACTTCTAAATTTCTGAGTCTTGATGAGGCAGTTAAGTGCATAAATTTGTCTGATGTTTACTTCTAATAGTATAAATCCATAAATTCTGAAGACCTCCACTCGCAGAGAAATAGTACTATTAATTGGATGGCATATCTCTACACTTCAAACACATATAAACAGTTTACATTTTAACCTACTTGATAAAACTGGTTTTCGTTTTAGCCCACTACTGGGCAACCTGGTTTTAAGTAAATAGACAGCTGACAAATAACAAACAAGTAATTCAAAAAGTAAAGCCAGGCATGGTGTTGCATATCTGCGGTCCCATCACTGAGGGAGGCTGAAGTAGGAAAATCACAAGTTTGAGCAACTTAGACCCTGTCTTAGAATAAAATAATATAAAGAGGCTGGGGATGCTGGAGTGTCAGTCATAGAATGTTCCTAGGTTCTATCTCCAGGACTGGCAAAAAAAAAAAAAAAAAAAAAAAA
>NW_022900929.1:14109908-14127752 GCF_012274545.1 Fukomys damarensis | reverse complement strand
AAAAAAAAAAAAAAAAAAAGAAACCCTCAAAAACTAAACATCTTGAATGAAGAGCACACAAATATCCCTCAACCCCAGACCATAATTCATCTTACCTGTCAAACACCTGCTCTCTTTGTTTGTTAATGTGTGCTTCCTTGATTCTACCTGTGTCTCTCAATAACACATCCTGCAATTATTTCCTGTAAGGAGTCAGCAGCCTACCAGGGTGAGTTGAGGTTCCCATCTCCTCTTTAGGGGGCCCTCCTTAGACCATCTCGGCTGACACAGACACGTTGGAGGTGAGAATTAAGGTGTAATTTGAAAGGTGAATAAGACATCATGCCCTAACCCTCAGTCATTATGAAGTAATCTGTTTCCCTGGTCAGTGAGGCTCAGTCAGACCTCTAACAGCAATGGTGGCACCAACTGTGTGCAGGTAGAGCTGGATGCTGTCCCGATCACAGTGATAATGTAATGTCCTCTATTTGTGTGCCATCGACAGTGTTTTGTCTCTCTCAACCGAAGTGTGATTCCTGTGTTCTCAAACAGATGAAAGTCCAGGCCTTGGCAATGCTTTGGACCAAACTGTGCCTCACCAGGAATATGGCATAGGATGGCAGACAATGGCCTTAGAAAGCACCATGGACAGCAGGTGACATCCACCTCCCCACTTACTCGTGGAATCCTGTGACACCCTGACATGAATCTCACCACTGATATCCCTTTTATCCATTTCTCTGAATGACCCTACTGATACGTGACTTGGTGGTACGTGGAGACTGCCATATGAATGGCCCCCCAATGAGCCAGGCCTCTGGGAATTCTCCTGTAATCTCCCCACATTGACTGAGCTTGACCATTTACAAGAAGAGTGAGGCAACTAGAAGCTGAAAGGAGGCCCTGGAGAAGAGCTTGGGTGGCCCCATTCTAGTGCAGAGGCTTCAGAGGTAGAGAGAAGTTTGTGAGTTTTTACCACATCTATCTTGCACATATTTTGTGTTAAATATTAGACATTAATTAATTCCTATTTTCTAATCATAAATAATACTTTAAAATTTTTAATTTCTAATAGCTTTGTTTTTAAAGTTGACTTTGTATCATACCTTACTGAATTTTGATATTAGTTGTGGGAAATTTTTGTACAAATTTTGGAATTCTCAAGAGACTATCACATGACCTGCAAAGACAAATTTATTTCTAATCTATATGCCCTTTTCCCTCTTTTTCTTGTTTTATTGTGTTGGCCAGTTAATGCTATTAAAAAAAAGAAAAAAGATTGAATAGGAATGATGGTAGCAGAAAACCTGACTTTGTTCACCATTTCACAATAAAAGCCCTCCACCTCTCATTAACACACACTAATTAAAACTATTTGCCTGGATTATGCATTTGTACTGTATGTCTTTTATTGGGTTATGGAAGCTCTGGTTTTTGTTTTGTTTATGTTACCAGGGATCAAACTCAGGACTTTGTATTTGTGTGACAGGCGCAGTGCCACTGAGCTAAATCCCCAGCCTTTGTTTATTTTTGATTTACAGAAAGTTTTATTCTGAATGGATCTTAAGATCTTCCTTTTGTGTATTATTGAAGTGATTTTTGGTCTTTTAAAGATCTGTTGATATGCTGCATCATAATACTCTATTTTCTAAGATTCAGCCAATCTTGTATATTAAAGACTACCAGCCTTTTGCTTAACCTAAAACTCCTAACTGTGGTTCCCAGGAAGAAAGTATTTGGATTAATGATGACCACAAAATTGGTTATCATTAATTATATTTAGTTATGACCCAGGCTTCAAGGTTTATTCATTCCTTCAATAAATATTTATTCAGACCTACCATTTTCTTAAATTGTTTGACTAGAGAGATTTCTGATTGGCTCTCTCATAAGGTAAGTCTGGTTGTATTCAATTTTACTTATAAGACCTTCTATAAGTCATTCAGCTCTTCTTATCCTAATTTTTTTAATCTGTCAGGCAGAAACAGTAATTACACTTGCATGTTCCCAGATGTAAGACTCACTTCCTCAGTTCTTTAAGTTCTATTTCATGGTGCTACCTCACAGAAACCTTCTCTCTCTGACCCATGAGATAATAGTTCTCCTTTTATGCCTTGACTCTGGCTAGGTTCTTCTTACCCAGACTTTGTCTATAAACTTGGATACAGTATACACTCATAGTCCAAGCTTTCATCCCTTCCAGTGTATAGAGTCCCCAACTTACATTACCATGGTGAGACTTACAGTGTTTTAGCTTCACATAGTCTTTCCATAGAAACTGTACTTAGGTTTTTGAATTTTGCTCTTTTCCCAGAAAGCATTATGTGGTTCAACATTCTCTCACAGTGTTGGGAAGCAGCAGTGAGCTGCAGCCACCATGTCACAAAGACAGACAACCAAGACTCCTCAGTGGGGACTTGCTAAGCTATGGTGCTCAGTATGTATGACAGGCATGTTCGATGTATGTTAGACTACAAAATTCATTTTTGCCTCATGATATTTTGAATTTACAGTGAGTTGGTCAGGGACATTACCTTACTGTGAGTTGCAGAGCATCCATATCTTAGTCTGCATAAGTTCATAAAGTCACCTTCTGCTCTAAGCACTAGTGTTTCAAAGCCTAGAATTATAGCTGGTATGGCAATAAGATCCAAGTATGTACTTAATGAAGATAAACTAAATGAGATGAACATCCAAAATGTGTAACTTTTATCTGGCCCAAGGTAAATAGATGCTAATCAAACTTAACTATGAATATAGATTCTTCATGATGCTTTCTCATGAATCATCAGGTCTCAGATAGTAGTCTTTGAAGGGAGTAGTGAATAAATTCTTCACAAAAGATTACTTGGGAGCAGGGGTGATGATGCATGTCTGTAATCCCAGCACTGAAGGAGACCAAAGAAGGAGGATCATAAATTCAAGTCCCACATAGGCAAGGCAGCAGGACCATATATCAAACTCAAAAAAAATATGAAAGGGCTGGGGATGTAGCTCAGTGTGAAGGCCCTGAGTTCAATCCCCAGTACTGCCAAAAGGGGTCGAAGGGACTTGGGGTGGGGGCCAATTGAGGGAAACTAACAAGGGATGATGATGCCACTGGGACTAGTGACATTGCAGAAACTTTGTCACCGTCAGACCTAAGGGGTAAGGAGGGGGTGTTCAGGTAACAGAGAGCAGCTGAGGCTGCCAGAGAATGCCCCTTTTGGAACTAAAGGCTTTGGAGGAGGAATAAGCATCCCAGCATCACTGCTTTTCAGTTATTGGTTGAACCCAAATGCCAGAGTGCAGGGAATCACCCAGGAGGGACTCCAACAAGGCCAGCCTCTAAAGGATCTTAGGAGAGTGCTAAAGTATAGGACAGACCAAGAGGGGCACAGGGAAATGGCCCAACTCCTTAACACCAACTAGATGCATTTAACTTCTAACATCCAAAAGTTTTACAAAGTGCTACCCTTCTAGGCCATTGCCCAGATGTATCTTTTTGTGCATTTCTTTCCCTTCCTGACCTAGCAGCTCCCAAATGGTTGCTTGGCTGGGATGTCTGCCTTGGATGAATACTTCACTCCCCTATGACTTCAAGAAGGGCGCATTCATACGCATGTGCTCATGCTTCCAGGCAATGGCCTGATTCTCCTCTCCTGATCTGCATCTCTGGCCATGCAAAATAAAAGAGCTCTGAGCCTTGCAGCTCCCATGTTCACGCTGCGGTACAGTATGTCTGCGCATCGTTAAACAGCTGCCATGGTTCCCCCCAGAGGTTGCTGCATTTCAGAGCCGGGTGAGGTAATGGGGATATTTAGCCCAAGTTAAGCTTGTAAAAGTGCTTTGGGAATCTTTGGAATGAAAAGAGCTGTGCATACCCAAAGAATTTGTTATTAATTACACAATGTATGCCCAGAGTTGAAGAAAAAAGCCCCATTCAAGGGGTGTCTCCCACCTAGTAAAAATGACTACTTTACAGGGACAAGACTCAGCTGAGATGTCAAATGCAGTAAAATAAACTTCAGGCAGTGATTAGTGGTGGAAAACTTTTTAGGTAACTTTCCTACCTATCAGATGGGAATACTGATGATTGTTACATCATTTAGAATGCAGGAGGTTGTCATGGCAATAATGCATATGAATTAACTTACAAGGAGTTCCTCTGAGGGGCTAGATAAGCATCTTGGGATGGTGGTTAGATTATCCCAAAGGTTGTTGGCATGCAAGGCTGGTCAGACTCAGCATCCTGCAAAGGAAATACAACCTCTCCCTCCCTCCCTTGGAACACAGCCAGGAGTGACTCAATTAATTGAGGGGACTGAGGAGCTTGAAGACAGTGGAACTGAGGAGGGGCCAGGACCTTAAGCCTGTCCTTCCCTCCTGGGGTGGGACAGGTGGTAGGCAGCTTAACCCAGCTGCTAAAGTTTGGAGGAGGTCCAGCCCAGCAGGCAGTTTTGCATCCAAGAGAGATGTCAGTGAACAAGCCAAGAGTTGATTTCCAAAGATCTAACATAAAGTGTCTGCATGTGCACAACAGCACAAACAAGTCATGGGAATGGCAGGTGCATGGATGTCCACCATCAAGGACTGTCCCACCAACACGGGATGAAAACTCCAACATTCACCCTTTAGAAGCAAGACTAGCAGTTGCAAACTATGGGAGAGGAAGGCAACCCATGAAGGAAGATAACCAGATTTTGGGAATGGCAGCGACACCAAAATTTCTATGTAGACTTTATATAGAAGGCATTTGGGTTAGAAGTGCATATTTGAAACTGTGCTTACATAGAACTTTACATAAGGTTTTCCATATTAGAAAATAGTAATAAATATGGAAGGGGACTAGAGCTATTCCTTACACACACACACACACCCACGCTCCCTCATGCACTACTACTAAGCCCAAACTAGCCATCAGAAGAGAAATGCAAAATCAGGATGGACAAGCAGAAAGCAAGATCTGTGTCTCAGCTCAGTTGTCTCTGCCAAGCACCAGGTGGTGCCTGAAAGGCCTACCCAATGCACTCCCTCTGTTTCTGCTGTTCACTCCTGTATGGCTGTTTGTACCCACATGTATGATACAAAAAGATAGTCTCATAAAATCATCATCTTTTCAGCATTCTCCAGGGCACATGCTATCCATATCATAAGGGTACAGTGCCAGCTGGATGTGGTAGTGCACACCTATAATCCCAGTACTCTGGGAAACTAAGGCAGGAAGATTGCAAATTCAATCCTAGCCTAGGCCACTTAGTGACATCCTGTCAAAAAAAAAAAATTTTTTTTTTAATTTTTAAAGGATTGGAGATGTAGTCCAGTGCAAAGATGTGGGATTCAATTTCTTATACCACGCACACACATACATACAAATCCAAAACAACAATGACAAAAACAGTGCTATGCACCTATTAAATGATCAGGAACCATCTGAAATTTTATGCTTCAGCAGAATAATGCATTGGAGATTCTTATAACCAATGTATCCCATCATCCTTCTCCCTTTATCACATGGTCAGTAGACAATATGTGTGTGTTTGTGTGTGTATGTATGTGTCTGTGTATGTGTGTTATACAAAGCACCAAAACAAACAATTTTTTTCCTCAATAACTCTTTTTTTTACAAGATTGGGCCAACTTCCTGCAAGAAAATTTTGGCTGAGAACTAAAACACTGGTCCTCAAGAAGTCAGAAAAGACCAGCTCTCATTTTAGAGTTGGCCTTCTGTATCTAGAGTTGGCAGAATCCTCCTCAACAGAACGGTACAGAACTGCTGTAAGTCACTCCAGTGTGATCCCAAACCATGTACAGGAACACCTGTAGGGCTGAGGTGTCCAGGCCTTAGCTGTGGAGATTTGATTCTGCAGGTTCGTGTGGTGTCCAAGCACGCTAAGGAGATTCTTCGAACCAGAGACGGGAAGGTGCTCTGTCAAATTCCAGGTGACAGCCATTGAGAAATGAAAACAATTTCTAAGAGTGCAACAAACATGTATGTTTCCACAGGAAACATTAAAGAGAATTCAGATGCAGAGACCATGTGTATCTCCCACTGTACCACATTCTATCTGCAAACTTGTGCAGCCCACCACACCTTTGCAGGCTCTCTGAGCTTTTTCCCATAGTGTTTGAAATCCCAGCAGTAGGGATATGATTAATATCTATTGCCAGCTTGGCAGAGGCACTCTGTAAAGACAGCCCTGAACAAGGAAGCTCTAGGCCCGTGCTGTGTGGATTTCAGGGATCTATCCTGAGTGTCAACTAAATTCATCTTGACCTTAGACCAGATGTTTCCACTTAATTTTTCAGAGCCATAGATGGTAATCAACTTACAGCAAATCTTTGTCTGCAACACAGCCACCTGGCTTCCCACAGCAAATCTCCAGGCAGAAAACTTTGAGAGAGGCAGAGAAATGGGATGCTTTATAAACGCTGGCCCTTGTAGGTGTACAGAAAGAAAAATTGCTTTAGATCAGAAAGAGTGCAAGATACATTCTGTAATCCAGGTCCTTAGAGGCCAAATGGGATCTGTGCATCAGGACTCTGAAGGAGATAAAGCCCAGACTCTCCGTGACAGTGCTCCTCAGACGCTGACATGCATACCAGCCAGACAAGGTCTTGCTAAAATGCAGATTCAGAGGGGAGCAGTGGTGAGTCCTGAAAAAGTATCTAACAGCATCCTTGATCCAAGGGCCCTGTGTTTAGCTAGTGAGGCCCTCAGCTGCCACAGTCCTCTGAGCTGAGTTCCACAGATGAATTGCCAGCTCTGAAGAGTCACTGCCTCAGAAGTCACAGGGACATTAAGGCCAAGAAGGAACTTGATCCTTGTCAGGTCACCCAGGGGACAGGGCCCTCCCTTCCCCTGGGATGCACAGTGAATTTCCATCCTCTTTCTCCCTATTCCTCTGATGAGAGCCTCAGAGAACCCTAATGTGGATTCAGGGTGTTTTGCAATTGTGATTAAAGGGGAGTGATGTCAGGATTTCAATACATTTGTTTCTTAGGAAATCTTTAATTCACACTCTTTAATCTTTCATTCACGATGGGTTGTGAAGGGGCAAGTTTGGATTCTGTAACATGGTCAGTGTTACTCTTTACATTTGCATGAATCCTTGGCTGTGGATTTCAGTGTAAACTGGGTGAGCATTCAGCTCTGTGCCTCTGCTATATTCTGTCCTTGGATGTCCTTATGGAGAATGGTGCGTGTTTTTGAGCTCAGGTTAGTGCTACTTCCTGTGCTTATGACCCCACATAGACTCTGAGCCCGTGGTGAAATGGCTGAGCAATCAACTAGGACATGTGACTAATAGGACAGGTTGTTTACATAAAGATGCACTTTCATGTGCCAGGCCTGAAGGCACAGGGACACGCAATTATTCAAGCCACCTCTTAAAAGATAAAGCTCTGTCCACTCGTGTGGGCTTTCTCTGCTTGCTCTGACAATCCACACTATATTACCCCGGTACTGTGCATTTTGTAAACAAACACTCAAAATGTAATATATATTTATTTACCAGTTTACTATTGTCCTAAAGAGAGAAAATGATTCTTTCCCAAAAGCCTTACTATGATTTATGAATGGAACAGAGGATCTGTCAGAATCAAGCTAGTAGAAGCCACCATGTAGCCCATCTGCCCCAATCCCACTATGGGCATGACTAATGCTTAAACCAGATTATTAAGGTTTTTATGCTATTTTTTAGTAAGCATTTCAGAAAAGAATTCTATAACCTTCTGGAAGAATGTCACATATACTCAGAGGCATTCTCAGTAAGGAAATTCTTCTGCCACCTGACTATTTTTTTGTGCTCAGAGTTTTCAAAGAAAAAAGGAAACAAAAGATCATAACACAGCTACCATGGATTCCACTTTCTGCATCCCACTTGTTTGTGTACATCTTTCATAGTGTGTCCCGTGTGGTCCCAGGACAAAATGACAAAAACCACTGCTCAGTAGGACAGACAAACTCAGGTGAGGGACACCAGCAATTCCTGCTACTAAGAGTTTCCAGACATCTCCGTTCAACCAACATAAATAAAATGTGCCTTTAAAAATTCCCTACATTTATGCTGAACATAAAAGCTTGCACCTTCAGAGAAAAGACAGAGGCTTTTAGGTATCATGTATTATGCAACACAGCTTGAGGACCTGTCGATGGTAACAGAAGGTTCGGTTGGACTACGATGGCCCAAAATGATATATACCAGAGTAAAAGTGGCCACTGCCTCTAGAAATTGAGAGTGGAAGATGGCAGAAAGGGAATTACTTTTTTTTTAATTATATGCTTCTTTAGGTTTCTTTTTTTCTCAAGGAGTGTGATTTTTTTTTTAAATGTCTGAAAATCATGGAAAACGACATGTTGACTGGAAATCTGACTTTTAATTAAATGTGTTTGGGGCCATATTTAGTCACTGTGTCCTGTTTCTCCATGTACATGTGAGAATAGAGCTGGAGTTAAGTAGACACGGAGAATGTCCACATAAACACAGTTCTAAGAACAAGGTAATAACATCTGTGCTGATTTTTTTCCATTTCTGTTTTACAATTAAAGAAATGAAGGAATGTAGATTTTAAAACTATATCTTTAAGCCAGGGATGTATCTCTGTGGCCCTGTGCCTGTCTAGCAAGCACAAGCTCCTGAGTTTGATCCCCATTACAGAAAAAAAAAATCTATGAGGTCAATTTAGCTTAGCCACTTAAAAATTTACCCCAGTGTCACTCGGCAGGTGTCATTTCAACCAGTTGATTCTTGTATTGAATAAGTTTGATAAAATTTCCATTTTTATGTTTCCTGTTATATTATTTTATAAAATTAATAGAAAAATATGCGATTTTTGATCATCTTATATTTAAATAATTGGATTTATAAATGGTTAACAAATACTCATCGACCACCTATTGTGGCCGACCCGGTGTTAGAGGAGGATGAATGTGAGCCTGCAGGACCTTACAGCCAGTGTGAAGATGGGTCTAGAATCAGATTATTCCAGGCCAGGGAGGCAGGAGGTGCATGAGGTGAGTGATTGGTCACCTTAGTCCTGAAGGTTGAAACAAAATCACAGTTCAATTCGCTTAAAAAAAGGATGTACACATAATGATAAGGTAAAGGAGGATTTTTCAGAGATGGGACACCTTGGAAAGCAGCATGAGCAGGGGCAGGGGTTTCTTACACCTGAAGGGAGTCAGGGCCCCCGGGGTACCAGGTCCTCTCGGCTCCTGCTCAGTGTGCCTTGAGATAGGGCATGTGCGGCATCTGCGCTGAAACAGCTTTCATGAGCGGCCACAGCAGGCAGCCTCAGGTCAGAGTCTGGCTGATGGCTTCTCAAGCTAGTGAGATATGTTATCTATTCAACATGAGGGCCTCCTGTGTCTCTAAGCAAAATGCCTGAGGATCCGCAGGACCGGTGAGATCCAGGGGGCCAAAGTCCCTGAAGCCCAGCACACTGGTGGCCCCAGTG
This sequence comes from Fukomys damarensis, assembly GCF_012274545.1. NCBI lineage: Eukaryota > Metazoa > Chordata > Mammalia > Rodentia > Bathyergidae > Fukomys > Fukomys damarensis. The sequence continues at coordinate 14,118,335 of NW_022900929.1, read as the reverse complement.
CCTATGAGGCACTCCATTTCTTCTTTATTCCATGGACATCAAGTAATACAGTGAATATTAACATCGCCAACAGCTGCCTTCCCAGAGCCCTGTGTTCACTGTTGCTGTGCCAAGGACAACTGCCTCTGTTTCCGTCCACCAGTGAATCTCTAAAGTAAGCCCCACATTCCCGTTTTGTTGAAGGAAAAGCTGAGGCTGGAAAAGCTAAAAGATCTTTCCCCAAATCTCAAAGTGCCATGGAAGCTCAGAACTTGACCAAGGCTACCAAGTTCATGCCCCAGTGCTTTTTCCAGAAGCAACCCAGGATCTTTGGAATGGGGCTGCTGATCCACTTCCCAGAAGAGTTTTTGGGAACTGACTATAAGAATTAGCATTCACAATCTTTGTCTCTGGAAGGAAAGGCAGCACACAGGACTCTTGTTTTGTTTTGGATTGGGTTGGGTTTGGTTTGGCTTGGTTGAACCCAGGGACCTACCTAAGCACCTCCCTTTTTTCTTTTTAAGTTTTGGGACCCAGTTTTGCTCAGATGGAGCTCATGATTTGCTTGCCTCAGCCTCACAGAGTGCTAGGATTACAGGTGTACACTGGCAACACAGCTTAGAACTCTGTTTTGACAAAGCGCTATTACTCTTCATAGCGGGCTTGCATTCTAATTCCAAAAAGGTGGTCTGAGTTTTTCACTGCCCACAACCATGACCCTAGCAAGTCTGAGCAGAATTCCACGTGCCCCTTCCAAGCTCCAGGGTTCACAGTGGATGCAGGGTGACTCCAGGGAATGAGTGCAGACCCCAGACTCACATTCTGATCATAGAATAATTTAGATTTTGATTTTTAAATGATCATGGCCAGTAGCTTCTGTCTTCCACTCTGGAAACATCTCCAGACCTCTCTGCCCAGCATTAGACACTGGCCAACACAGATGTGGCCAAGCCAAGGAGCTACCAGCCTCTGGGCCCACTGGATCCATCCTCAACCCTCCACACCTCTGGCTGAGGGAGAATATAAGCACAGTGAGTGCCCAGCCCATCACTACCCACCCCTGTCCTGTCTGGCCCTGCTCCTCCCCATTGTGTCCCAGAAGCTTCTCTACATCTTGTGTAGAGAGGGAGCCACAAACTGGGAAAGACATTTTTAGCCAGTTACCAGACTCCTTTGTACTCCAACATGAGCCCCCTCGCAATGTGCTTGGAATTTGGATGGAAGTTGCCAGGAGCTGTGCAAGATAAATCCGAACCAGAGTGCAGGGGCTTCTGCACGTGTGTCCCTATAGCCGGGCCAATCTGGAGGACAGGGACACCATGCAGAGGCTAGGGCCTGAGCCTGAGGAGTCCACATGTGCTCCAAGCTTTGTTGTTTCCCTGCCAGTGTATGTGGGAGACCAGGCTGGGCTCAAAGGCACCTTTATTCTTCTGGGACCCCAAATCCTGTACATTTCTCATTGGCAGGCATGAAGCCGTGATGTGTCATACTGAACATTTCATCACAAAAAGAAATCACAAAGAAAGTTCAGGTTGAGCATTACTAATCTGATAATTCAGAATCTGAAATAGTCCAAAATCTGAAACTTGTTTGTTTGTTTGTTTGTTTGGGTACCAGCATGACACCATCTAGGAAGTTCTACATCTGATCTCACCTGACAGGTCACAGTCAAAACCAGTGCAGTAAAAATGTTGTCTAATGGCCAGGCATGGCAGTGTGCTCTTGTGATCCCAGCAGTCCGAGATGCTGAGGCAGGAGGATCAAAAGTTCAAGCCTAGCCTGGGCTTAGGGAGACCCTGTCTCAGAAATTAAAAACAGATTTAAAAAGGGGTGGAGATGTAGCTCAGTTTGAAGACCCTGGCTTCTATTCTCAGCACTGCAAAAAAAAAAATACATATAGTATGAAATTATATCTGGGCTATGTGTATAATGCATATATATTGAAACAAATGAATTTTGAAGTTAAATTTAGGTGCCATTCCCATCCTTATATGTGTTCAATTTTTTAAAATTTAAAACTCTGAAACCCCAAAAATTTCTGGTCTCAGGCATTTGGAATAAGAACTACTCAGTGGTGGTACGAGGCGGGAGGGGAATTGCTGGGGACATGCTGTGATGATTAGAAATAAGGACTAGAGAGCAAGACCCCACGTTTAGCGGAAAGGATGTTAATTGGCTTTAAGTGACATGTGGGCAATTAGTCCTCGTGTTGAACTGATCTTAATTTCCTCTGGGCTGCAGATTTCCCCTCTGGAAAATGGGAGTCAAGTCTCTCCCTAATAAAGACAGCTCCGCTCATTAATTGACTGGTCTGCATCCCCTAGGTGTGAGGTGAGGCTCTTAAATCTAACTGTTCCATATTGCAAAGAATGCTGTACAAAAGCCAGGCACATTGTGCAGCAGCACCTGTGTGTGTGTGTGTGTGTGTGTGTGTGTGGGCGCGTGTGTGTGTGTGTGTGTGGGCGCGTGTGTGTGTGTGTGTGTGGGCGCGTGTGTGTGTGTGTGTGTGGGCGCGTGTGTGTGTGTGTGTGTGGGCGCGTGTGTGTGTGTGTGTGTGGGCGCGTGTGTGTGTGTGTGTGTGGGCGCGTGTGTGTGTGTGTGTGTGGGCGCGTGTGTGTGTGTGTGTGTGGGCGCGTGTGTGTGTGTGTGTGTGGGCGCGTGTGTGTGTGTGTGTGTGGGCGCGTGTGTGTGTGTGTGTGTGTGTGTGTGTGGGCGCGTGTGTGTGTGTGTGCACGTGTGTGCATGCACAACAGTTAAATGCAACATCTACTCAATGAGCCTTCAACCAAGGCAGAGCCTAGGACAGTCTGGAAAGCAAATTTAAATAATGGAGGAGGCTGAAGAGAATACAGCACCTTAGCAAACACAGTGAGGTCTTTGTGGAATTGCTCATTTATCACAGATTTTATCTCAGTCTGCCAACAAGTGAAAAGGAGAAGGTGGTGACTGATTTAGCCTTGTCCCTCTCCGGCTCTCACCACCATGTGCTTCTAATGAAGCAAAGACCATGTAACTGAGTGTTCTAGCACCTCCCCTAATTGAAAAGTAATAAAAACGTCACAAACAGTGTCAATTAGCCATCGAGGGGCTGCTTTTCTATTTACCTTTTGAAACATCAAGTGGTTCTGGAAAATACTTCAGGCTGCCCAACCCGCACAATATTTCTTTCAGAAGTGACAAGAAGGAACAGCATTCCCTGGTTGGTGTCTGGTCGTTAAATTGCTGTCAGGATCACAACTTAGGTTGGATTCAGACATTCAAACACAGAATGGGGGATGGTCAGAATACTGCAAAAAGTGAGTGTTGGTTAATTATGATCTGAGAGTCAATAAAGTCATCTGATGGCAGATTTAGGGAAAGTCATTAGAAAGCGGTATTCAATGGCAGGGGAACTGCAAACTGCTACAACTCTGGAAACAGCCTGCTTCATTAGGGTCTTCAAAAGGGTAGGGGGTGCAGCCCGGGTGTGCATTCTGATCCACTCCAGCTCCTAGGAGAGAAGGGAGGACCTGTGGAGCATCTGCCCCAGGCATTGAGTAAAGTGTAAGGCATCCAGGTAGCCTGCATGTGTGGCTTATTAATTTTCATTTCTGAGGATGAAATTACAGGAAGAAATCAGCTCCCTTAAAAAAAGAAAAAGAAATGCCAGCAAAACTTACAGGCCCCACGGATCTCACTGCAGGCTGGACTGTCCTCAGCTGGGCTGCAGGCCCTGGGGCCAGCTGTGTGGAGTGTGGCTGTGAAAGAAACCCAGTGGTATGGGACTTCAGCTGCTATCTATGAACCCTCCTCCTGAACACGATAGGATGTATTTGCTGAAGTGTGGAATTAGCTTTGCCTGCCTTCCTCGGAGCTTCAATCTCCTGAAGCTAAGCTATAAAAGAAGGAATGTTTACCTTTGCTTTCTTGCTGCCAGGATCCTCTCATTTTGAGGGGCACTCTGCTTGCTTCTCATTTGTCCTCTGGGTTTAAGGTCATGCTCCTCAGTCTCTTAAAACTTAGCCATCAATCTCACACACCAAGCACCCATCCCGGGACACCTCGCTGGTCCATGGGAGGTGCAATGCAAAGAAGTGAGTCAATCTTTGTTAACACTGTCAGAGAATTAATGGTATTCTTCAGAGACATTATTCGTTAAAGGAAGAGTGTCCTGTCTGCTCCCTTTATTAGATAAAGTAAGCTTATCTTGAAATTCAGAACATGTAGCCACTGTACATACATCCAGATCCCTATATCCAAAAAGTAAAGCACAACAGAAAACAAACAACCAAACTAACACAAAATATCACGAAATTGGAGCATTTCCTGAAATAACCAGATTCAGAGAAAGGATAGGGGAAAGGATAAGAAAGAAGGCAACAAGTAATAATGTAAATTTGCACTACTGGGTTTGCTGTCTTGGATGTGTTTCTCTTGCTCAGTCCCTAAAAGTCAACTTTCCTCTGCCTTAAAACATGAACAGAAAGAACCAGAATCACATATTTCTCAAAGCTGTTATCCTCACCGCTAGGAAAGAATCTCACAAATCACTATGGAATATATAGTTCCCCAAATGGAAAAAAAAGAGTCAAGACAATTTTAAAAAGCAATACATGTACAGATCCTGAGGACATTCAAAGAGAAAAGAATTCAACTTCATTAATACTCAAATACAGGCTAAACAACTACAAGTTGTCGCTTTTTATCTTTTGGGTTTTTTCTTTTTTATATTTTTATTGATACATGTTGTCAGTGCGCAATTATTTCATTTATCGTGCGGAATGCGTACATGGATATAACACATTTTAATTTTTATTTTGTCCCCTTCTCCTCCTATGACTCCCTGTTCTTGTTCCCCTCCCCTTTTGCAAAAGTTCTATTTCCATTTCTTTAATCAACTCTCTTTAAAAAAACAATCCCTTTTGTCTGCCACAGGTGAGAATTGGTGAAAGGAGCACAGCAGATTGCTGCTTTCTGGAGGTGTAAGCTCATATAATCTTTTTAATGAATTAATTTTTAAATCAGTAAGCATGAAAATGTTCACAACCTTGGGCCTGGTAATTTTTCCAAGAATCTATGCTTAGGAAATAAATAAAATGAGATACATTTGAAACTCTGAGCACAAAATATATTCATCACCCCTACCCCATCCTGTCCCTGTCACTGCATTGAGCTCTTCTAGCCACCCCCCACCCCCTCTCCGGAACCCACACTCTTTTCAAACACACTGAAGGAATCCAGATGTTCTCCTGACCCCCACGTTGTCTAACCTCATGTCCAGCCCTTGCTCCTTTAACCTGAGGACTATTAGCAGGTCGGCCTGTGTTTTTGTTTTGGGGTATTTTTTCTCTCTTACTTTGTCTGCACATTGTTCCTCTTCCATTTAGGCTGAAGCACATGTTTGCTTTTCTCTCAATTTATTTTCATCTCAGAAATTTGTGCAGATTTGGTGGTCATACTGCAGCCTCCCCAAGTGACAGCACTGGCACAGTGTTGCCTCTTGGTTTTGTATCAGTCATTTTAGTGGAGATCTAAAAGGAGAAGAACTAGACACTGCTGACATCACAGTCTTAACCCTGAAGTCCTGGGCTTTTTGTCTAAAACAGAAAAACCAGAGACACAGAAAAGCAAGGAAGGAGGAGGGAGGGAGAAAGCAGAGGAGGAAAAGAAAAATTCATTTGTGTGTAGCCTATTTCATGATTATAGAGAACTCATTTCAAGTTCATTTATGAGTGTGAATTATTTTAAAAAGTTTACCATTTGCTTAAATGCCAATGAGCAGGGATTTTGTGGGGAAGCATTAGTAGCAGAAAAGAAAATAACTGTAGAACAGCAAACTTCTCATGGAAAAATCAATTAGATGGAATACTATAGTTCAGAAAGTGAACCTGGCTGGCTATTTAGGATCCAGAATCTAGTGAAGATCACTGGCATATTGGGCTAGGCATTTAGCTCAGAGGTTCTGGCCTCGCAAGCTCAAGGTCCCGAGTTTGATCCCCGGTACCAAAAAAAAAAAAAAAAAAAAAAAAAAAAATCACTGGCATCCAGAGAAGCCACAAAGTAATTGAAATCCATCAGAAAGTAGAAAGAATTAGAAAATCTAATTTTGCCCTCTGTGCAGTTTTGCCTACAAATCTGGAAGTGACAATGAATGGCCTCCTTTGCAATCCCCGAGTGCCTTGCTCACCCTGGTGAATGGCACTGAGATGTTTGCCAACACAAAACCCATTTTCTCATGGAGTTTTTAGTTTAGCTGGTCATTTAGAAAGCAAATCTTGGATAGACAAATGCCTTTCAGGGAATGTACTGATTTGACAGAACACAGCCACAGTTTTGCAGTGACAGAATCAGCATCCCCAATACCGTTTAGAACATACTGAGCAGAACAGTTGTAGTGATTGTACTTATCTCCACCCAAAGTCTAGATAGCTCTTCTTTTTTTTGAGACAGGGTCTCACTATGTAGTTGAGACTGACCTGGAGCTCACTATGTAGCCCAGGCTGGTCTCGAACTCACAGCGATCCTCCCGCCTCAGCCTCCCTAGTGCTATAGATATCTCTTCTTTTCCACATTCAGTATGCTACACACTTTAAATCAAGGTGCTTTTGATCCAATATGGCACATCTAAGTAAAGGTACCCATGAAGAAATGAAAACTCTAGGGTTTATTTTGCTTTTATTTTCAAATCATTGATCACCTTCACAAAATTACTATTCACTTTCAGAAAATTTCTTGTCATAACATTAATGGGATTTGCGTGTGTGTGGGTGTGTGTGTGTAAGAAATACACTTCAAGGGCCAGGAATTTCGCTCCGTGGTCCCACCGCCTGCCTTGCAAGGTCCAGAGTTTGATCCCTGGTCCCCCAAAACAATAAAAATAAAAAAAAATAAAAGAAAGAAAAGAAATACACCTTGAAACCAAGGTAATTATAACAGGGACATGGCAGGATTTCCAGAATCCTGAAAAAGCTGATCAAAAAAATTTTGGTGATGTTTAACAACTGTTTCATATCTGTTATATTTTTTAGGACACAATTAAATGTGATTTTAATCATTTGGTATTTAAATACTATTCAATGATTGTCATATGGAAGTTTAATTAAATGCACATTTTCTTTTAAAATATGAAGCGTTATCACTGTGAAAAGACCTTTTCTCTCCTGAGTACATTTTTAAAAAGTTATGTTCCCTGTGATTTAGTAAAGAAAAAAATCTTCTGCAGTATTATTTACCCTTCCACACTAATCCAGCATTTGATGAGTCTTGAGGGAATGAAAGGCAAGAATTTTAACTAAGTGAGTGTTCTCATAATCTCCTAATGAGGATAATGAAAGCAGCTCACAGAAGGATATGTTTAAGATAAAACACACTTGGAGTAAACAGCACATAAGAAGCAGAACTTCCATCCTCTCTTGTTTGGGGCATTTCCTGCATGCCATGTTGGTGGATGTGATGGAATCCCACGTTAGCATTCCATCTTCTTTACCTTTGTTCTGGTTTTCTTTAGGAAACTTTATATCTCATGCTCTCCACTTCCCCACCCCCAGCACTCAAAAGCTAAGAACTTGGATCTAACATAAAAGCAAGTTCGCAAATATTGTATAGCTGTTCAACTCACCATCCATCCTTTCCCCTGTTTCTGGAATATTTCAGTGTTGTATGTTCACAAAATTTGCATGTAAAATACCTCTTTACTTTCTATAATTTTCTATGATTATTTTTAAAGAATCATGTTTCTGATGTTTTGCCTTTTCTAACTTCTGCTAGTTGGCTGTGCACCTATTTTTACCTCTGCCCTCAAAATGTTTGCTTCAAGTGAATACAGGCAATGCCAGACCCAGGAACTAAGGATTAGCATTCATAAACTAAAAACCTGATAAAGTCAGTGATGTTTTAATAATAAAAAACTAAAATGTGCCGCTTTTCCCTTTCAGCTAACAGCAGAAATTCCAGCATTTTTCTTTTAGTTAATGTGTTTGCTTTTCATATTCTTGAGTGTCTGTCTAAGAACCTCTGGTTAACCCATGTTGACCACATTTCACCACAGTTTAAGGTGAAAGACAATTTGCCACTTAGGGAGTGAGCCTGGCACAACTTCTGTGTATTTCTTAAAACATGGGTTAATGTAAGAAATGGAAACCACTGAGTATCTAATTGTTCTGGAAATGCTAACAAGTTTCTCCCAAACATGTTTAAGCATTAAAAGCCCCCAGGAAGTCACCTTGGTTTATAATACTTCTGGTCATTTTTTACTAGCAATGAAAACAGTATATTTTATTGTAAGGATTGGAGATATTACATAAAGTATAATTGATGTTATGGTTTAAACTTGAAATGTCTATCAAAGTCTCGTATGTTCAGATGTGGGATTTTGGGGGCCGGTTCGGCTCAGCGGTTTGGTGGCCTGCCTTGCAAGCACAAGGACCCGAGTTCAATCCACGGTAGCAAAAAAAAAAAAAAAAAAAAAAA
>NW_022900929.1:14091633-14109583 GCF_012274545.1 Fukomys damarensis | reverse complement strand
AAAAAAAAAAAAAAAAACAGAAGTGGGACTTTTGGAAAGTGATTGAATCATGGGGTGCTATATTCATCAGTGGATTTATCTATTGATAAATTCATAACTAAATGTGCCATTGCAGGAAGGAACTGGTGAAAGGAGCTGGGTCACTGGGTGCTATGGTTTGTGTTTAGATGCCCACCCAAAGCCTCGTGTGGATGAGGTGGGGCTTTCTCTTTCAGAGGTAGTTGAACCAGGAGTGTGTGCTGCTGGGGTTAAAGGCACGTGATTATTAAGCCACACTATGTGAATAATTAGTTTGGCACTGCCCTAATCCTGGCAGTCTGGATAAAAGAGGCAGAAAGATGCTGTTCAACCCTCTTGTTACCTTTGCTGCCATGTGCGCACCATGTTTTTTCTCCTCTTAGATGCTTGTTTGCCATCCCAGCCTCAGAGCCAGATGATTGCAGACTGGAACCCCTTCAAATTGTAAGCCAAATAAATTCTTTCCCTTCCAACTTTGGGTGTTGGGTATTTTGTCTCAGCAATGACAGAAAAGTAACTAATGCATTGGGGATACCTGGAAGCTATATTCTTCTCCCTGGAAACTCCCTTTTCTCCTTGTTCCTTGGCAGCTTCTTGGCTGCCATAGGCGGAGCGCCTTTGATTTCCCATGCCCACCCTCCATGTTGTTTCTGTCTTGGAACCAGGCAATCACGGACTGAACCCTCTGAAACTGAGCCAAAGTAAACCTGTGCTCCTTTACGTTCAGTGCCAAGTTTTTTGTCCAAGTAAGGGGTAAGTAACTAATATAGGAAGTCACTGGATTTGTAACATTTCTGGTCATCTTTAGCAATAAAAAGACAGTGTATTTTATTAGAAGAGTTGGAGAAATTGGAGAAATTGTAAGTTAGTTTGTAGCCATCAAGTTTTAAACCTTGTCTTAGTTACATTCTTCATCATTGGTTCACCATAACCAATACCCACAACTCCAAAGGAGAAAGGCTTATTTAGGTTTACAGTTTGTGGAGGTTTCATCCATAGTCAGCTGGCTCAAAGGCAGGGCAGCATAGAAAAGGGACATAGCAGAAGAGAAACAGCTCATGGTATGGCCACAGGAAACAGAAAGAGAGACTGGTGGGGGAGAAGGAAGATAGACCTTTCCAGGCCATGCCCCAGTGATCCACCTCCTCTGACCTGGCTTTACCTGCCAATATCACATTTAGCTATAAACTCATTGGTGGGCTAACCCACTGATGAGTATTACAACCCCAAAAGACCTCACCAATAAGCCCACTGAGACTTTGGAAAGCATCTAGATATAAACTATAACTACCTTCTTAGGTAGAGAGTATATGCATTGAATAGAAGATGCCAGAACTAACACTTGATCACAAACAGTGCATAAGTACTATACTATAATTGGAGACCATAAAGGTCCATGTAAAGTTCATCCTCAGCTTGGTGCTACTTGGAAGTGGATTTAAAAGTGGGCCCATTGAGAGATACACCAGCAAGGGTCCATGTCTTCAGAGGGGATTATAGGACCCAGATAACCACTCCCCATCCTACCCCCGCTCCTTTTTTCAGTCCCTGACAATGAGATGAGCAGCTTTGGTCCACCACACCCTCCCCACCATAATGTTCTGCCTTGCAACAGGCCCAAATGCAACAGAGCCCCTAGGTCATGTATTTGCTTCCAAAACTGTGGGCCAAAACAACCTTTTTCTCTTTTGTTGGTTGGTTATCTTAGGTATCTGTTACAGTAAGAGAAGGCTGACAGTGGTATATGGCATAGGTGATCTCAGTAGGTCTAATTGAAATTGTGAATAACCACTGAATCTCTCCCCTACTGATGGGAGGAGGGAGGGAATCATAAAAGGATGGAGAGGCAACAAGCAGCCTTGGCTGGCCAGGAAGGAAATCCCTATGTAAAAGAGAGTTGTTTTCCATGATTATAGACTGAGCTGACAAGAAGTCAAAGTTTGTGCAACAGAGAAAGGGTTTCGATTCAGCCACCAAATACAGGAGGCAAAGCAGATATCACAGACTTGAGTATGAACCAAGGTCAAGAAGCTCCAGGGGGCAGCATGGTGGAACCCAGTGCCAGGGCTCTCAAGGCTGTCAGATTTCCTAGTGGCACCCTTTGGTCTATCATCAGTGGTCACCAGAGCAGAGGTCCAAGATGAGATATGGAGAGTAGGGTCTGAGATATATCATCTACACAAAAAGGTGGGGGTCAGGTAGTACATTTGAAACCTGGAAGGAGTACAGGTCCACCATGTTGGGGCATCCACAAATGGTGCACAGGGGTGAAAAAAGACTGAAATATACCTCCTATATATTCTGCACTGCTGAAGTGGGAAAATATGCTTATAAAAAGGATAAAAATATGAAGAATGAAATTTACTATACCTTCCCTTTTAACTCATTATCAACATTGTTAATAGACTATAGGGCTTGTTGTACAACAAAATTTTCAAATTCTTCTCGACATAGCCATCAAAGTTAAAAACAACTGACAAGAGTCAGCACCCAAGTTAAACCAGTTGTCCATCTTGGCTTCATTCTGCTTTTTCACACACAGGAAGGGAAATAGCCCTTGCATCTTTATCTCCTCCAATTCACAAGAACCAAGTGTCTCATTTTGGAAATCTTGTGAGATAGTTGTTAAATGTAGACATAATGAAGAGTTCAGCTATATAAACTTACTCTTAAGTAAGTTATATTTAAAATGAGTAGGTTCTCATAATGCATCTCTTCTAATTATTTTACTACTACTTAGGATTTTGAGGTTATTTTCACGAGTCCAGTGCAATGCCAGTGTATAGTGCTACAGCATTTTCTCCCATACTCCACATTAAGTGGCAACATTGATGTTTTGAAATTAGCCAAGGTGTCACTACAGGGAAATAAGCAAGCACTATAAGTCAGGCCATTTTCCCCACCAGGCATGATAGCTGTGCATATTTTCCAGCACACCATTTGAGAGAAATGTACTAAGAAGTGAGGAAAAATTGAAGAAGTGGAAGCCAGACCCTTGAAAAAAATGTTCTATGTGTGGAAGAATCGACGGAGACTTTATGTGACATTGGCATTTATGCACTCATCTCCGAATGCTCTCCTTGATCGGATCAACAGCATTTACAGGGTCAGTGAAAGGGTAAACAGCCAGTGCTTCCGAAAGCACCATTAATCTTACCAAGTGAAAAAGTACATCTCAAATGATGGATCTTTCTGGAAACTGTCATGGAGAACTCTTGAGGTGATTCTCACTGGAGAAATGAACACAGCACAGGTGGCCAGGAAAGGAATGGAATTAAAATAAATCGATATGAAGGAGCCACAAGGAAAAAAGAGAAATAGGGACAGTATCAATGGGATTTTAAAATATAGAAATTTTCAAAAAAACAAATATCAAACATCAATGCAAATGGAAAAGTCAAACCCAGGACATGACTTTTTAAAATAATGTTTGATACACTAAATAATGGATTTGAACTGTGTTCATTAGATGATTTGGAATCCAGGTCAGAATCTAAAACAGGGACCCAGGTTTCACTCCCACAGCAGGGCAACTAATTTTTTTTTTAATTTCTCATTGAACTTTCTAGTAGGATTTCATTTGAGAAAGGACTGCTGCTTAAAAAATGGTAAAAATGAAAAAAGAAAAGGTAAGATTCTGCCTTTTTAAATGAAATATGAATTTCTAATCAAAGCCATTATATAAACACTATCTGGAATTGTTGAGGCAAAATCCCTTTAAACACAATAAATCTAAATTCTCTGTGGAGAACTATTTTTAGGTGCTAAGAAGGGATATGGAAAAATAGAGTTGGGATATTCTTTAAAAAGCCCAGATTCCGTAAGATGGTGCTGTGGAGGTCTATAAGGATGGCTAAGAGATATACATGAGGCTGTGGTTCTAATACGGTCTGTCCCCTCCTCCCCTTTCAAACTCATGGTGAAGTCTGATTGTCAGTGTAATGGTGTTGACAGGTAGTGGGTTAAAAGTAAAAGGGGCTTTAGGCTGATTAGAGAGATTAATGCCTTTTTCGAGGGATTAGTTTAATTATCCAGGAAGTGAGTGAATTCTCATTCTCTCAAGATGAAACGGTGGCCATGCAAGTGGGTTATTATAAAGGGAAACTACCCCTTGTATTTTGTCCCTTTCAAATATAGTAACCCTTCCACTTTACCACCTTAAATTGAAGTAGCATAGAGCCCTCAGCAAACACCTATAAACCATCAAAGCCATCCATTTGGACTTCCCAGCCGCCAGAACCATAAGCCAGAATAAGCTCCTATGCTTTTTTAAATTATCCAGCAACAGTTGTTCTGTTATGTAAACAGCAAACTAAAACACCTGGGAAGAAAAATGAATTTAGTAAAAAAGAAGAGAACATAAAAATTGACTTGCATTTTTTCCCCATGCAATGGAGTAAAAGAACTTCGTTAGTGTAACTAAAATTGGAAATTCTGAGGGACAAGCGAGAAAGAGGTTGTGAATCCGAATTGAATGTCCTGACATTTGAGGTGCTCAAAAGCAAATTTTGGGTGAGCAATTGGATGGTATGCCTCTGAAACCTGGAATTAGAATTCTCATGGCATATTCAAAGTCACATAGCATAACCCACCCATATAAAGTATACAGCAACTTCCACAATCAATTTTAGAACACTCTCATCACCACCAACAAAACTTGAATAGCCAATTTCTCCCTCACTCAATTTCCATGTTATTAGTAATCTCGAATCCTCTTCTGACCTCCATGATTTCCAGTAAGAAATCCGATGTTTATCTTATTGTGACTTCTTTGTGCATGATGATTTCAAAACTCTGTCTCTGGTTTCTGACAGTGTGGGATGTATTTAGGTATGAATCTCTTTGATTTTTTTTTTCCTACTTGGGGTTCGTTGAGTTTCTAGAATACATGAATGTTTTATCAAATTTGGTAAACTGTAGGGCATTATTTCTTCAGTTATTATTTTGCCTCTTTCCTTTTTTTCTTCCACTTTTTGGATTCACATTACGTATATATTGGCACTCTGTATTCATTTTCCTCATTTTTCTTCTTTTTTCTGTACTTTAGACTGGATATCCTTTGGCCTATCCTCAAATGTGCTGATTCTTGCCTTTGACAATTCAAATGCCACTTGACCTCTTTAGTGAATTTTATTTTCCATAATTTTATTTTTCAACTCCAGATTTCCTCTTTTATTATTTGTATCTTTTTATTGATAGCCTGTGTTTGAAGAGACACAATTCTTATACTTTTGAGGGGTTGAGAAGTTGTTTGTTTTTTGGTTGTTTTGAAGATTATATGCAAGGCATTTGCAATGAGCTACAAGCCTTGCCTTTTTTAAGAATTAATTTTTATTTTAAAACAGGGTTTCACTAAGTCACTGAGTTGCTCAGGTTGAGCTTGAACTTGTGATCTTCCTGCTTCAGACTCTCAGAGCCTGCCACTGACACACCCAGTTTCCTTTACTTTTTCAGATATGGTTTACTTTTGTCTTTCATAAAACAGCTAACTTAAAGCCTGTCTAGTAAGTTCTATACTTGTTGTTCCTCAGGGACTGCCTCTATTCGTTGTTTTCCTGTATTAAATTGATGCCTCCTTCATCTTTCCATATTACATATTTTCGTTGGAAAATTGGGCCTTTAAAAATATGGCAACTCTGGAAATCAGATTATTCTTTCTCTCCAGTTTGTTGTTCTTGCAATGTATTGTTTTTGCTCTGCCTTTGTGTGTGTGAGAGAGACAGAGAGAGGCTTCTCTAAAGTCAAATTCCGTAAATTCTACATTTTTTATTATGTATGACACTGAAATTCCAGCTTGGTTATTTTACAGATAAATTAATGATAAGGAAGCAATCTACTTCAATGCCTGGAAGCAATAGTTCTCCCAGACTTTGCTAAGATGCTCTGTGTGCATACTAGGGTACACCTTCAGTACTTAGCCAGGCAGTTTAGAAATGTGCCTTCACTTTCTGTTTGGGCAGAACCTCAAGCTGAGCCAAACAGGAGACCTTAGGGCCCTCTTGGGTATTCCCTGAGTATGCTTAGAGCCCTACAGCTGCATGTAGCTTTATAAAATCCTATGAATTTTTTAGAGCATTTAAAAACTTTTGTAGATGTCACTACCCAGATTTTTCTTTTAAATTTTCTAGTTAGCCTGCTGTTTGCCCCAAGTATTTTCACTTAAACAACGCTGATGTTAAAAACGTTATGCTATCAGCTTTGACAAATCTCCTATGGAGAAAACTGTTGAAGTGGGTAATTTCTGAGTTAGGTCAAAGGCAAAACAAGCCTTGCATTGTGAGCTTTTTCTGGGAACAAACTCTATTAGTCAGCTTCACGTTACTATAGGAAAATACCTGGCACAGGATGCTCATGAAATATAGGGACGTTTATTTTGGCCAGTGATTCTGGAGGTTTGAGTCTAAAATCAGGCAGCCCCATTTGTTCAGGTCTCTGGTGAAGGTGGTAATCATGGCAAGGATGTGTATTGGAGCAACGGTTAACAGCAAGAGCCAGGCATCAAAGAGAAATGAGAGACTAGAGTCTCAAAGTCTGTGTCAGGGAGATGCTCCGATAACCTAAGAAACCTCTCACTAGCCGCCACCCCAAGACGACTGCAGGACCTGCCCCAACACCACCATTTAAGGGACCAAACTCTTAACACTTGGACGGGCCTTTGGGAGATGTTCAACCAGATCACAGCACAATCACGCAGGTCAAACAATGTCCTCTGGGAATTGGTTTTGAAAGTTCTTCAACTCCTTTCTGAACCCCTCCAATATCTGCTAGGCTGCTGGTTTTCCAATGCTCTGAAGAAAAGCTGATATTAATAATTTCTACCAGCATTCTCATGATTTTATAAAAAAATAAAGGGAAGACTTTCAGAGATCTTCACTCTGCCACTTTTATAACATCTTCCAGATCGTTCTTAAATTATGAAACCTTTCGGGCAAATTGAACAATGGAATTTTTCCACAAATGTGGAATGCTTAGGTTTTGATTACATGCGTCGCATTCTCATGTTTGTCTGACAACTGAAGCAACTGACCATAAAGATTTAGAATGGATTTAAATGATTCTAA
Source organism: Fukomys damarensis (assembly GCF_012274545.1). NCBI lineage: Eukaryota > Metazoa > Chordata > Mammalia > Rodentia > Bathyergidae > Fukomys > Fukomys damarensis. The sequence continues at coordinate 14,102,504 of NW_022900929.1, read as the reverse complement.
ATGGAGTCCATATTGGCAAGTGCTCCTGTGATCTCCTTCAGAAGAGAACAAAATTATTCAGAGAGCAAAGTTACATAGCCATACATTGAATCACATTTATTACCATTCCACCAATATTTTGTAGGACAAATGGTAATAAATTAAAAAGTACAAGTATAAAATAACTATGGTATACAGGATGTCTTATAATCTAATCTCAAAGCTAATTTATTAGGGAATTATAAATAACATGGTTTTTAAAAAGAGGTTCAAGTCTGATAATGAAGGTCATTGTGAACTTTGTAAAATAAGCTTCATCCAGATTATTTAATTTGCCACATCTAAGGTCCATGATCCAGTGGGCTATTGTAGTTGTCTTCCTCTTCATAGTTATATACCAAATCTGCTATGTAAAGATGTCTAATTTAAAATTTGACCTTGGATTTTAATTAAATTTCTCATTTTATAACACCAATACCACTGATTTGGCATCTTTCTTACCCACACAAAAGTTTTCTAAGATGTTTTAATTTTCATTCTATAGAAGCATATTTCACCCTTTTTTCCTATGCTAAACCCTATGGCAAGATTCATTTGTGACATGTGTAAATACCAAGTAGTTTCTCTGGTGTGAAAACTAGAAGTGTAAATCAGGCTCAAAGTGTATAATTGATAACGTGAAATAGGAAGAAAATGGTCAAAGGAGTGAGGGAAGTGGGAGGGGTAGGGGAAAGAAATGAAGGGAAAATAAAAAAATATGATAAAAGGAAAAATGGAAACCAAGTCTTTGTAAATATGGTGGGGTAAAAGGGGTGAAGGGAGGCCAGGGAAATGGGGAAAAATGAGAATCCAGATACATCATGTAAAGGCTCAAGATCCTAATGGTGAATGTAACTGCTTTGTGTACCTAAAATGTACCAATAAACTTAATGAGAAAAATAAATAAATAGTAAAAAAAAAAGACTCACTTGTGAAATAGTAATTTTAAGATATAGTGTTAAGTCAGAGATAAAAACATCTTATAAAACAAGGAGTATTACAACACTCTTTAACAAGGTATATTAGTACCTTGCATTCTTCCCACCTAAAAAGCTCTCACCTTTTAATCTTGCCAAGACCTGATTTTCTCCTTCCTGGGGTATGAGCAGGGCTCATGCGTGGGTACTGACAGAGGTAGCCCATCCTGGGAGAAGGAGAGCAATGGCAACCCTGTCTCTCTCAGACCAGGCCTTGACCCAGACCTATATTTCTATTAACTCACTCATTCCTTGCAAGTATACAGTCTAGGTTGGTATGCATTATCTTCTTTTTTTTAAATTAAATTGAATTTATTGGTGCATTCTAGGTAAACGATACAGTTACATTCATTACTGGAATCTTGTACCTTTACATGCCAGGTCTTGGTTCTCAGTTTTTCCCCTTGTCCCCACCCTCCATTCACCCCCTCCTCCCCTACCCACCTTCAAACACTTAAATTCCATTTTTACATTTTCTCATATTTTTTTCCTCTTCCCTTGTTCCCCTTTCCCTTTCCTTCTCACTGTCCCTATACCTTTGGTCCTTTTCTTCTGATTTCACATTGCTAATTGTCCCTTTAGGATCTTGAGTACTATTTTAGTTTTTCACACCAGAGAAAATATTCGGTATTGGCATATGTATGACTTATATATTTCACTTAGGAGTATATCCTCAAAATGTATCCATTTACCTATGAATGAATCTAATTTCTCATTCTTTATGGCTGAGTAGTATTCCATTTTATAGAAAAACCACATCTCCTTTATCCAGTCTCCAACTGATGGGCAAATGGGCTGTTTCCAAGTTTTAGCTATTACAAACTGTGCCTCTGTGGACATAGGTGCACAGATATCACTGTGATATGATTCTTTTAATTCTTTTGGAAAGATACCCAGCAGAGGGATGGCTGAGTCAAATGGAACCTCTAATCCTAGTTCTTTGAGGTATCTCCATATTGACTTCCATAGTGGTTTCACCAGTCTGCACTCCCAGCAACAATGGAGAAGGGTTGCTTACACCCCACAACCATGCCAACATTTGTTATTGTGTGATTTCTTGATAGCAGCCATTCTTTGTGGGGTGAGGTGAAATCTCGGTGTTATTTTCATCTGCAACTCTTGAATGACCAGTGATGTGGAACATTTTTTCATATATTTACTTGCTGCTTTTATTTCTTTGTCTGAGAAATGTCTGTTCATTTCAGATGCCCATTTTTGAATTGGGTCTTTATATTTAGGGGGGCTGGTTGCTTTGAATTCTTTATGTATTCTGGATAATAGTCCTTTGTCTGAGGAGCAGCTGGTAAAAAGTTTTTCCCACATTGTAGGTTGTCTCTTAGTTCTGTTGCAAAAGCTTTTTAATGAGAGGAGATCCCAGTTTTTGATTCTTTTTTATGCTAGTTCCAGTGCTACTGAGGATTTGTTCATAAAGTCTTTTCCTATACCAATGTCTTCAAGAATTCTGCCTAACTTATCTTCCAGCAAGTTTAGTGTTTTTGTTTTTATATTTAGATCTTTAATCCACTTGGATTTTAATTTAGTGCATGGTGACAGAGAAGGGTCTAGTTTTAATCTTTGGCAGGTTGAGATCCAGTTTTTCCAACACCATTTATTAAAGAGGCTATCTTTCCTCCAGTGGGGACTGTCAGCTCCTTTGTCAAAGATGAGGTAGCTGAGTACATGTGGAGTTGTATTTGTGTCTTCCAATCTGTTCCACTGATCCTCAAATCTGTTTCTTTGCCAGTACCATGCTGTTTTTATCACAGTGGCTTTGTAGTATAGTTTCAAATTGGGAATTGTTATACCTGCTGCCATGTCTCTGTTGCCTAGAATGGCTTTTGCTATTCTAGGTCTCTTATGGTTCCAAATGAATTTTTGGATTCTTTTTTCTAGTTCTGTGAAATATAGTGTTGGGATTTCAGTTGGTATTGCATTGAATCTGTATAGCAGTTTTGGTATGGCCAATTTCACTATGTTGATTCTTCCTACCCAGGAGCAGGGGACATCTTTCCATTTTCTTATATCCTCCCCAATCTCTTTTTTCAGAGTGCTGTAGTTTTCAGTGTAGAGGTCTTTTGCTTCTTTTGTTAGATTGATTCCCATATATTTCCTTTTTTGGGGTGCTATTGTGAAAGGAATTGTTTCCCTAATTTCTCATTTAGTGAATCTTTTATTTGTGTACAAGATGGCTATAGAGTTTTGTGTGTTGACCTTGTATCCAGCTACTCTGCTAAAAGTGTCTATTAAGTGGAGAAGTCTTTTGGTGGAGTTTTTTGGGTCTTCAATGTAGAGTATCATATCATCAGCAAATAATGACAGTTTAACTTCTTCCTTTCCTATCTTTATTGCTTTAATTTCTTTCTCTTGTCTAATTGCTGTGGCTAATGTTTCCAGAACTATATTGAAGAGGAGTGGTGATAGTGGGCATCCTTGTCTTGTTCCTGATTTTAACATGAAGGTTTTCAGTTTTTGGCCATTTAATATGATGTTGGCTGTTGGTTTTTCATAGATAGCCTTTATTAAATTGAGATATAGACCATCTATTCCAATTTTTTTCAGAGTTTTCATCATGCATGAGTGTTGAATTTTGTCAAATGCTTTTTCGGCATCTATCAAGAGGATCATGTGGTTCTTGTCCTTGACTTTGTTAATATAGTGCATTACATTTATTTATTTACATATGTTGAACAATCCTTGCATCCCTGGAATAAATCCGACTTGGTCAGGATGTGTGATCTTCTTGATGATCCTCTGTATTCTGTTTGCTAGTATCTTATTGAGGATTTTTGCATCTATATTCATTAAGGAGATTGGCCTGTAGTTCTCTCTTTTAGTTACATCTTTCCCAGGTTTGGAAATCAAAGTGATACTTGCTTCCAGGAATGAATTTGGAAGTATTGCTTCTCTTTCAATTTCATTGAAAAGTCTGAAGACTAATGGCAGTAGATTTTCTCTAAATGTCATGTAAAATTCAGCAGTGAGTCCATCAGGACCTGGTTTTTTCTTTATTGGTAAGTTTTTAATTACATTTTCAATTTCACTGATTGTAATTGGGGTGTTTAAAATGTTTTTATCTTCTTCGTTCAACTTTGGTAATTCATAAGTATCTAGAAATCTGTCCATTTCTTTTGTGCTTTCCATTTTATTAGAGTACAGGTTCTCATAGTATGTATTAATGATCCTCTGGATTTCTGTGGGATCTGTTGGGACTTCACCTTTTTCATTCCTGATTGCATGAATCTGAGCCTTTTCTTTCCTTTTTTTGATAAGGTATGCTAAGGGTTTATCTATCTTATTTATTCTTTCAAAAAACCAACTCTTTGATTCATTTATTTTTTGTATTGTTTTCTTAGTTTCCATTGCATTCATTTCTGCTCTAATCTTTATAATTTCCTCTCTTGTTTGAGCTTTGGGTTTTTCTTGCTCTTGTTTTTCTAGGAGTCTAATTGTCATTGCTAGGTTGTTTATTTGAGCTTTCTCTGTTTTCCTAATGTGGGCATTCAGTGCTATGAATTTTCCACTTAGAACCGCTTTCATTGTGTCCGTAGATTCCTGTACGTTGTACTGGCATTTTCATTTATTTGTAAAATCTGTCTGATTTCTTTGATTTCCTCTGTGATCCATTGATTGTTCAGGAGAGTGTTGTTCAATTTCCATGTGTTTGTGAATTTCCTACGGTTTCTTATGCTATTGATCTCCAGCTTTATTGCACTGTGATCTGATAATATACAGGGGATAACTTCAACCCTTTTGCATTTATTCAAACATGTTTTGTGACATAGCATGTGCTCTATCTTGGAGCATGACCCATGTGTAGCGCATTGTCTTCTTTTTAACTATTCTCAAAAGAGGTTATGTAAAACTGCAAGTTCAGTAAACGGTGGATACAAAATAAAAACCAGGAACTTTAGACTTCAAACTCTCCTAAGACTCCTTGCCTGTTTGAGTATTAATCTAAAAGGCAATGAAGCAAAGGAAGGATCATCTGCACTTGGTGAGGCCTCCTCATGCCACTTACTAGTCAGTGCTGACATATATTATTTCACTTTTTCTTCCCAACCATATTGTGAGGAATCAGAAATATGGAGAGAAGTTAACTTGAAAAAAATCATGCTTTTAGAAAATGACTGTAAAAGGGCCAGGAATTGGCTCAGTGTTTCCACACCCTGCCTCCAAGTGCAAGGGCCTGAGTTCAATCCTCAGTACTACAAAAACAAAAATGTCAAAAAAAAAAAAAAAAAAGAAAAAGAAAATGGCTGTAAATGATGATAAACACGTACTTATTAATAAAGAGATGAAAGAAAGTAAGAGAGGCTATTACTGATTCAAATATATTGCCTGGTATATGTCTGCCCTCCTAGGTGACACATAGGCACAGAGCTACAGTATAGCGGACTCCTCACCAAAGAATCAGGCCCTGAAAGTATCTGATTCTTGCTTTGATATGGAAAAGTGATAAGGAAAAGAAAAATACTGCAGTGGCCAGAGCAAGAAGCTAGGATAAAAGCCTGAAAAGCCCTACAAGATAAGGACAGGGAATGTGGCAGGCAAAGATCATGCTTTCCTCCACCTCTGGAGCCTCCAACCTCTAAATTCAAATGATTATTTCACAATAACCTCTTCTATATTCATGATCTGAGAAGATTAAAGCTGCCAGAAAATTTGGGAAGATAATTTCAAATATTCATCTCACAACTCTCTTGGAGCAAATGCATTTTATTTTTCTGGCCTTGAAGACCTGAAAAAGACATGATAAGTTATAGGATTCTTCATGGTTTGACTGCTTTTAAATGCTGAGAAAGAAAACATACCACTCCTGACTATTTAATTAAAGTGTATCCAAAACCAGTGCTCTATGGTATGGAAGGAGCCTTCTCAGATTGTTAATGAGTGGAATAAAGTCAATTTAGATTGGCACTTTCACAGATGTTTCAGTACTTACCAGTCACCTGACTCCAGACCTTCTCCTTATCTCTAGGACATAAATGGTGGTTGAAAAGGCAATCATTTGATTTACTTATAAAATCAATCTGGAGGAAATTGTTAGAATTTAAAACAAGTGATTTTGGAGAAATACTGATTTTTCAATAAGTAAAAATATAGAGTAGGATAATGAATACAAAATAAGATGGGGGAAAGAGCCAACAGAGGATCAGAGGCAAAGCCCTTCTAAGTCTATTCATGATTTTGTAAATGGTAGGATTTCCCTTTTCATTGCCAAATAATATTCCATCGCATGTATCCATTCATACTTTGATGAATATTTACGTTGTTTTCACACTGTGTCATGGTGAATAATACTGCAGTGAATGTGGGAATGTTGGTATCTGAGTCCTGATTTTATATCTAAGTGGATATTATGTTAAATCTATCAGATGCAAAGACAAATGATGCATGATCTCACTTCTTTGTGGAATCTAAAACTATCAAATTATAGAATAAAACATGATGTAATGGTAAATGTATAAAGGAAATAGGAAGAAGTTAGTCAAAGTGTAGAAAGTTTCATTTAAATTAGATGAATGCATTCTGATAATTTACTGCATAGCATGGTAACCAGGATCAATAAAAATGGATTGTGTACTTGAAATTTGCTAAAACAGTAGATCTTGTGTCCATATCACAAAAGAAATGGTATATAAGACAAGGAACGTGGGTGCACTTATTTATGGCAATGATTTCATAATGTATATGTCTATCAAAATACTACACTATATAATTTAAACATAAACAATTTTATTTGTCTGTTAAACCTCAATAAAGTTGGAAAAATAATCTTAGAATAAGAAAGATTTGGGTCATAAAAATTGAAATGAAATCCTACTTTAACATATTAGGAAAAACTAAGCTGTTCTAAAATCTTCAGAAGGGGGAGGGGACAACAACAACAAAGATTTACAACAGGAATTCAAGCAGCAAAGACTTCATGATAAAAACATAGATTTTTTGATAAAAAACAAACCAAGTTTTAAGAGATGTTAGTTTCAAATCCAAAGTTCCATGGTCAGCACAACAGTACAGGCTATCTATGTATTCTTTCTGAAAAGTGTTACTGTGGATGTGCTGTGTAACAGCGAAACTGGAATCTAACAAAGAAAATTATGGAGTTTAAGACAGTGCGGAACAATGCTGTATATGCAATGAAATGAAATCTGTGGATAATAGCTGCTCAGTCCACCAAAATGGGTGAAGAAGACTGAAGCCTTTGAAAATCACATCAAGAAGAAATTGACTTTAAGAAGCTGAGAGATCAAAGTAGTATGTTAAAAGTTTAACAAGAAATGGTTCACTGATAAGGGCTGCTTTATCTTCGGGATACAGACAATTTGAGTGTGTTTGTTGTTGTTTTATGTGGGTGTGGGTGGATGTGGGTTTCACATAACAGCAGGAGAATGAAGGAATGGTTCTGGGCCATCCGGGTTAGGGTTAGATACTCTGCAAATTCTATAATATGCTTTAAGAATTGTAAAACCTACTGGTTTAAAATGGATTTAAAATACAAAGAATGTGAAATGACAGGACAGAACTCAAAAGCAAGCAGGAGAAGAAGCTAATAAGAATTTCCAGGTAGACACCTAGGAAATGGTGAATATTTATTGAGTATTCATGGTTTATTTTTAGTCACTTCATGAGCAGTTTTACAACCATTTACAGTTTAATCCTCACAATAATATTAGAAGGTGATTATGGTTATCTCAATTTTATTTATGAAGAGATTAAGTAACTTACCCCAAGCCACTAAATCCTAAATAGCAGAATCACATATAAGGTTGCTTGTTATTATTAAAAATTCTGGGCTCTCTTTTCTCCATTCCACCCACATGAGGGATTTATAAATCCAATTTTTCACCAGGGAGGTTTCAATTGTGAACCAGGAAAAAATACAAGAATCATCTCAAGCATTTCTCTAAAGATCCAAAATCAGTATGGTTCAACTATGGCTCTTTCCTCAGGAAAAGGGAATATTTCCTTTCTTGCTTTGAAACAATAAAATATCATTGACATTTCTTATCCATGTTCCTCAACTAAAAATTCATAAAATCAGAGAAGTACCCCTCCCCTAAAAAAAAAGCAATTAAAATGACCAAGAGGCTAGTTGGGCTGTTATACAAACTTAAAAATTATAAAATTATTACATTAAAAATCATAATGACCATAAACTAGAAGATTCCTTAGAGATAGCATAGATCTTGAAAGGTTTTTGAAAGATTAAATTTAGAAAAAAAATTAATAATAAAAATACAGAAGGAAAACAATCCCTTTTTCAAATAGAGAAACTTTATAAAAGTTTTTCCAAAGATGTAAAAGTGGCAAACAAGCTCATGAAAAGGTGTTCAACACCATTAATTATGGGGGAAATGCAAATTTAAGCTAACATGAGCTACCATCTCATGTTCACCTTGATGGCTATAATAGAAGTGACAGACCACAGAGATGATGAACCTATGACACACGTACTACAGTGGGCTGTTTGTTATTGTTGAAAGTCTCACCATCACTGGACAATGACAATGATGATGATATACAGAGACAGGGAACCTCATATGCTGTTGGTAGGAATGTCAAGTGGTTTTACTCACTTTGAAAAACAGTTTATTGGTTCCTCCAAAATATCAATGTAGAGCTACCATGTGACTCAGCAATTTCATTTTCAGATATATGTCAACACGAAATGAAATATGTCCACAAAGAAATTTGGCAGGAATACATCCTGATAGTAGCATTATCATAATCATCAAAGAGTGAAAAGAACCCAAAGTGTCACAGATGCATGAATGAATAAAATGTGGTGTATTCATGGAAAGTAATATCTGGCTGTAATAACAAGTGAATAATACTGAAAAATTACTGATAAATGTTACTACGTGGATGTCCCTTGAAAACATTATGCTAAGTTAAAGAAACCAGACACAGATGACAATGCATTGTATGGTTGATTGCATTTATATGAAGTAGAGAAAAGCACGCTAAGGAAGTGGGGTTCAAGCAAGCTGGGGCCACCCCTGGGGCCATGAGTGGGAAGACATCACGCCCCCACCTAGCCATACATGACATGAACGGAGTTAATGAAGTGGGACAGAAGAGAATGCACCAGCTCTGAGAGGGGCCAAATGTACAAGGAATAAGGAGCAGCTTGGGCTATCTCTGGCGGAGATTACCGCAGTAGCTGAGAGACCTGTGCAGAGATGAACGTGGTAAGCCAGGATGGGAAAGTCACCAAGGGACATCCAGAAAGCTGCTGGCAGAAGACTGGCCCAAACCCACATCCTAGGACCAAGACCAGCCCACACCCAGCACAAATCCTACTGCAGACTTGGGGGCATAGATTTCAGTTCTGGCTTAAACACTACCACAGAACTGTGGGCACCAGAGGAAATTTTTGTTCTTTGTTTCTTTCATTTTCATTTATCTGTCTGTTTTTTGTTGTTATTGCTGTTGCTGTTGTCATTGTTTAGGTTTTTACTTTTACTGCTTATTTGTTCATCTTGTTTCTCTATTTCCTCAAATAATCTACTTGATTTTCTGATATTTTCAGGTGAGTGAGCATTTTAACTAGGCTTTCTGGATCACTATGAGATTCTTTTGCTTTCTCCTTCATTTTCTCGGCAGTCTTCAATTTCCGAAAGCTTGAGTGATCATCCTTGTCCTTCAACCTATATCTATTATACTCCTTTTCATTTATCTCTCTGTTTTGCCCAATATACATCTTAGATTCCCCACATACACAGGGTAAAAACTCACTCCACTCAATGCATAAAACTCAAGGCATCAAAGTTCCTGGTTTATGTTGAGTTTTGTTATATAACTATGGATCTTACTCCTATGATGAAAGGTATCATAATATTAGATAACACAATTTCTCAGTTTATAGACTGTGCTTGGTGCTATTGTCATTGCTTTTTTAAAATTAATTTTATTTTTCCCCATTGAATTGATTGGTACTTTTTAGGTATACAGTACAGTTACATTCATCATTGGGATCTTGTACCCTTGCATGACAGGTTTTGGTTCTCATTTTTTTCCCCATACCTCTGCCCTCCCTTCATCCCCCCCTTTCCTATTTTCCAAAACTTTGTTTCCATTTTTTGTTTTCTCATATTTTTTCTTTTCCCTTATTTCCTTTCCCCTACCCTTCCCACTTCCCCTACAACTTTAGCCCTTTTATTCCTATTTCACATTGTCAATTATACCATTTGGATCTTATTTACACTTTTAGTTTTTCACCCCAGAGAAACTATTTGGTATTTACACGTGTGACTTATTTACTTCACTTAATTTTATTCAAACATTTAGGTATACATTATAACATTCATCATTGGAAATTTTTACCTTTACATAAGCTATCTTGGTTCTCATTTTTCTCCATTCCCCTGCCCATGCTTCAACTCCTTTACCCCTCCCTCTTTACAAAGACTTTGCTTCCATTTTTTTCATTTTCTCATATTAATTCCATTCCCTTCTTTCCTACCCATCCCACTTTCCCTTCCCTTTTGCCCCTTCTCTTCCTATTTCATATTATCTATTATACATTTTATTTTATTTATTTATTTTTTTTTATTGAGTTTATTGGTACATTTAGGGATACAGTACAGTTACATTCATTGTTGGGATCATGTACCTTTACATGGCAAGTCTTGATTCTCATTTTTTCCCCTTACCTTTGCCCTCCCTTCACCCCCTCCTCCCCTCCCCATCTACAAACACTTTATTTTCATCTTTTCATTCTCTCACATTTTTTTCTTTTCCCTTTTTGTTCTTCCCCTACGTATCACACCTTCCCTACACCTTTAGCTCCTTTCCTCCCATTTCTAAATGTCAGTAATCTTATTAGAATCTTATGCATTGTTGCAGAATATTCACACCAGGGAAACTATT
>NW_022900929.1:14064381-14086957 GCF_012274545.1 Fukomys damarensis | reverse complement strand
GGTAGGCAGCTTTTCGTTGAGGCCTCGTTCTCTCTGTGGTGTCCTTCACTGGATCCCTCGATACTCAGGCTCCATGTTGGGCGCCAACTGTGGCGGCCCAGCCGTCACAACACAAACGTACCTGAGTTGGGGAGTGAGGATTGAGAAAGGAAAGAACACTCAAGCCTGAGTCTATTATACATTTTAGAATTTGTTTGCACTTTCAGTTTCTCACACCAGAGAAACTATTCATTATTTGCATACATGTGTCCTATTTATTTCACTTGAGTATCAGCTCCATGTGTTCATTTACCTATAAATGTCTCTAATTTCTCATTTTTTATGGCTGAGTAGTAGTCTGATTTATTAAAACACACACACACACACACACACACACACACACACACACACACATTTTCTTTGTCCAGTCTCCAGATGATGGGCTGCTTCCACATTTTAGCTATTACAAATTGTGCTGATAAGAACATGGGTGCACATATATCACTGTGGTATGATTCTTTTAATTCCTTGCGAAGATACCCAGCAGGGGAATAGCTGGGTCAAATTGGACCTCCAATTGTAGTTTTTTGAGGAATCTCCATAATGATTTCCACAGCAGTTGCACCACTCTGCACTCCCACCAGTAGTGAGCAGGGTTCCTTTTCCTGCACAGACCTCTAGCATTTGTCATTGGTTGATGGCACAATAGCAGACCTTCTTTCTGCAGTGAGGTAGAATCTCAGTATTGATTTCATTTACATCTCTCCAAAGACCAGTGATGTTGAACAGTCTTTATATGTTTATTTGCTATTTCTACTTCTTTGAGAAATGTATGTTCATTTCAGATGCATATTTTTGGATTGAGTCTTTAAATTTGGGAGGCCTGTTTTTTTTTTTTGAGTTCTTTATATATTCTAGAGAATAGACCTTTGTCTGAGTAACACCCAGTGAAAGGTTTTTCCCACATTGTGGGTTATCTGTTCACATTGTTGGTAGTTTGTCATGCTGTGAAGCAGCTTTTCAGTAAGAAGAGATCCCACCTGTTGATTGCTTGCACTAGTTCGTTTGCCACTGAGGACTTACTCATGAAATCTTTTTCTACATCTTTGAGAATCATACCTAGCCTCTCTTCTGGCTTACTTAGTGTTTCTGTTTTAATATTTAGATCTTTAATCCATTTTGATTTTAGTTTAGTGCATGGTTAGAGAAATAGATCTAGTTTAATCTTTGGCAAGTTGAAACCCAATTTTTCAGCACCATTTATTAAAGAATCTATCTTAACTCCAAAGAGGGTGTTTGGCTCCTTTGTCAAGGATGAGGTGGCTGAGTATGTCTGGTGTTATATCTGAATCTCCTAATCTAATATACTGGTCCTCAGTACTGTTTCTTTGCGAGGACCATGCTGTTTTTATCACAGTAGCTTTGTAGTATAGTTTCAAGTTGGAGATTGCGTACCCCCTACCTTGTCTTTGTTGCCTAGAATTGCTTTAGCTATTTTAGATCTTGTCTCATCCAAATGAATTTTTGGATTGTTTTATCAAGGTCCATGAAGTATGCTGCAGACATTCAATTGATATTGCACTGAGTCTATATTTGGAAGTATGGCCATTTTCACTGATGGTTCTTCCTACTCAGGAGCAAGGGATTTTTTCCATTTTCTGATATCATGCTTGATGTCTTTTTTTCACACTGTTATACTTTTCAGAGTAGAGGTCTTCAATTTTTTTCATTAGGTTGAATCCTAGGTATTTCAAATTTTTGGATGGTATTATGATGATATTTGGATGGTATTTCTGTCTCAATGAGTCTGTTGTTCGTGTACAGAAAAGCTATTGATTTTTGTATATTAACCTTGTATCCAGCTACTTTACTGAATTTTGTTATTAAGTCTAGAAACTTTAGGTAGAGTTTTTAGGGTTTATATATAGAGTATCAGGTTGTCTGAAACAAGTAACAACTTATATTCTTTCTTTCCTATCTTTATTTCTTTATTTGGCTAATTTCTCTGGCTAATGTTTCCAAAACTACATTGAACGGGAGTGGTGATAGTGGAAATCCTTGTCTTGATCCTGATTATTGTGTAAAGGATTTCAGTTTTTGACCATTTAGTCTGATATTGGCTGTTGGTTTTTCATAGATGACTTTTATCACATTGAGGTAGACTGCCTATTCCAATTTTTTGTAGGGATTTTATCATTAATGAATGTTACATTTTGTCAAATGCTTTTTCTGCATTTATTGAGATAATCATATGGTATTTTTCCTCTTGGCTCTATTAATATAGTATATTACATTTAGTGATTTGGGTATGTTGAACCATCACTGCATTTCTGGGATGAATCCCACTTGGTCAGGGTGCATGATCTTCTGATGATCTTCTGCATTCTATTTGCCAGTATCTTATTAAGCATTTTTATATCTAGGCTTCTTAGTGAGAATTGCCTATAGTACTCTTTTTTTGTTGAGTCTTTCTCTGATTTGGGGATCAAGGTGGTGCTTACTTCCAGGGATGAATTTGGAAGTATTGCTTATCTTGCAATTTCATTGAAGAGTTTAAACAATAGTGGCAATAGTTCCCCTGTAAATGTCTCAAGAATTCAGCAGTGAAGCCAATAGCACCTTGGATTTTCTTAGTTGCTAATTTTTTAATTACATTTTCAATGTTGTTGCCTGAGACTGGGTTGTTTCGAATTTTTAGGTCTTCTTTTTCAACTTTGGTAATTCATACATATCTATGAATCTGTCCATTTTTTTCTGTGTTTTCCATCTTACCTGCATATAGGTTCTCTAAGTAGGTATTAATGATCTTCTGGATTTCTGCTAGGTCCACTGTAATTTCACCCTTTTAATTCATAATTGCATGGATTTGGGTCTTTTCTTTCCTTCTCTTGATAAGGATGGCTAAGGGTTTGTCAATTTTGTTTATTCTTTTGAAGAAACAACTCTTGGCTTCGTCAATTTTTTGTATCATTCTCTTAGTCTCCATTTCACTGATTTCTGATCTGATCTTTCTAATTTCCTTCTTTGAATGAGTTTTGGGTTTGTCCTGCTCTTCTTTTTCTAGAAGCTTGAGGTTCAGCATCAGGTTGTTTAATTGAGCTCGCTGTTTTCCAAATATGAATATTGACTATTATGAATTTTCCTCATAAGACTGCTTTCATTGTGTCCCAGAGATTCTGATATGTTGTATTGACATCATCATTTAACTGTGGAAACTGTCTGATTTCTTCTTTAATTGCCTCTGTCACTCATTGGTTAGTCCAGAGTATGTTCAATTTCCTTGTGTTTATGAAATTCTTGCAATTTCTTTTGCTATGGTCTCCAATTTCATTGCACTATAGTTTGATAGTGTACAAGAGATAACTTCAATTCCTTTGCACTTAATCATGTTCTATGAGTGAGTAACTAGTCTATTTTGGAGATTGATCCAGGTGCAGCTGAAAAAGAATGTGTATTCTGATTTTGTGGCTTGGAACATTCTATAAACATCTCTTAAATTCATGTGTTCAAGATTTTGATTGAGTTCTAGTATTTCATTGTTTATTTTCTGTCTAATTGATCTATGCATTTGTGAGAGTGGAGTATTAAAGTTCCCCACTACTATTGTATTAGTGCTTATTTGATTTTTCATGTCTGTTAGTATTTATTTTACACAGTTGGGTGCACTAGTGTTTGGTATATATATATTTATGATTATCATTTCTTCCTCCTGGATTGTTCCCTTTACAAAGATGTAGTGTTCTTCTTTGTCTCTCTTAATCACTGTTGGTATGAAATTCATTTGATCTACAAAAAGGATAGCTACTTCTGCCTTTTTTTTTTAAATGTTACTTTTGCATGGAATACTGTTTTCCACCCTTTCACTTTCAGTTTATGAGTTTGTTTTTGAATTAAGTGTATTTCTTGTATGCAGCATATTGTTGGATCTTGTTTCTTCATCCATTAGGCCAGTCTATTTCTTTTAATTGGTGAGTTGAGACCATTAAAATTCATGGTTATAACTGATATGTATTAACTTATCCTTGTCATGACATTTCCCTTTGTTGGATTCTCCCCCTTTGCTTTTAATGACTTGTCATGCCTGATGGATTCATTCTTTTTTACTAATTTTATTGATACATTTAATGTATACAATATAATGACTTTCATTGTTGGAAATTTGTACCTTTACATAATCAATAACCAAGATGGATTCATTCTCCTGGGCTTCCTGAGATTGTGATCCTCATTTTTTTCCCTTGGATTTTGTTTAAAAATTTTTGGAGCTCTGACTTGCTATTAATGAAGTTACTCAGGAGATTTTTGTCATGCAAGCATCTTATTTCTCCATCAATTTTAAAAGGTAGTTTTGCAGAGTATACCAATCTGGGTACAAGATTCTTTTCTTTTAGCAGTTGAAATACTTCACTCCAGGCTCTTCTTGCCTTCAGGGTTTGTGATGAGAAGTCTGCTGTGATTCTGATGGGTTTTCCTGTGTATGTCATTTATTTTTTTTCAAATTGCTTCTAGCATTTTGTTCTTCTGTTGGGTTACTGGAATCTTAACTCTTATATGCTCATGTGTAAATTTTTTGTTTTTCATCATGGCTAGTTCGAGTCCTATATGCCTCATTTATCTATATGTAAAGTTCTTTTCCCCTACTTGGGATGTTTTCTGCCATTATGTCTGTGAAGAGTGAAGAGCTTTTTTTAATGTCATCTTCACTCTGTCCTGTTTCTTTATTGACTCTGATCACTATTATAATATTCTTTTTTTTTTTTTTTTTTTTTTTTTTTTTTTTTTTTTTTTTTTTTTTTTGCTGATCACCAGTGCACCAGTGCAGAATCATTGCCTTCTGAATCCCTGGGCTAACCTGTTGTCTGGGTGGGCTTTTGGCAGGTGCTTGTGCATACTTGATATTGCATCTAGGCATGCCACTGAGTAGGGCCTTTCCTTTAACTAGCTGTTGTCTGGGAGGGCCTTTGGCTAGGGGCTCTGCACCACAGTCCCTGGTGTCTCAGCAGAGTCTCTGAGCATTTATCATTAGTATCAGGGCAAGCCTCTGGCTGTTGCTTGTGTACCTGTGCAGCTCTTTTCTAGGTGATCCCTTGGCTTGGGCCTGTGTACCTAGTGGCTGGGGTTGGGATGGGGCCCCAGCTTGATCTATCTGCAGCCATTCTGCTCTGGTCCACACCACTGCTTTCTGAGATCTGCATGCCCTTACTGATGGTATCAGGGTGGGCCTGTTATTGCTAATTGTATGTACTGCATTAACCAAGATGCAATACTTATTGTAATCAATCATTATCCCTTGTTTGACAACACTGTGGTGCTACACTTAGAAGGCATCTCTGAGGAATAGAAATTTCCAATGGAAGCCTTGCTGCTATTGACACAGCTACCTACCAAAAGAAATTTGTAAGTATCAAAACAGAAAACGAATTAAAATAAAAAATAGAAAATGACAAGACATAGAAGAAAAATGCAACTCCAGGCCTGCAGTCCACTCAGGACAAGTCCAGGGAACAATGAGATAGAGGACATCATAAGCCACCCACATGAATTTTCTAAAATAATAGCAGCAGAAGAAAAAAAATGCATGAAGGCATGGAGAAAATCATACATAAATAATTTCTCAGTTAAAAAAAGAAATGACCATAAAAATGAAGAACTTTCTCAGTGAGTATAGAGTAGGCACAGATTTTTGTTAAAAAATAGAGGAGCTTAAGAGAAGAATAGAAACCATGAACTCTCAACATAGGAAAGAAATGGAATCTGTGGAACAGATTCAAACAGATACTCAGGAGATTAAAAACTCCATTGAAAGTATACACAATATTTGAACCAAGGTGAGGATAGAATACTGGACCTAGAAGACAGAATTGTGGTTAACGACCATGAAAAGAAAGATTTCTTTAAAATATCAATGACTATGAAAAATCAACTCAACAGGTGCAAGATGATGCAAAGGAAAACAACATTGGATTGATTGGAGTCAATAAGAAAGCAGGGGACAACAAAAATGAAATAAAAAAAACCTATTCAGAGAAGTATTTGCAGAAAGCTTCCCAAACATGGAAAAAGAATTTGACAAGCAAATAAATGAGGCATGTAGAAATCCCATTAGCCATGACAAAAACAAATCTATACCAAGGCTTATAATATTCAAGATTCTAGAAATTTAGCACAAGAACAGAATAGTAAAAGCTGTCAGAGAAAAGACACAAAGCACCTATAAAGGAAAGCTCATTAGGCTCATAGCAGATGTCTCAACACGAATCCTTAAGGAAAGGAAAGCTTGGCAGGAAGTATTTCAAGTCCTGAAAGAAAATAATCTCCAACTCAGACTAATATACCCTGCAAAACTATCTCAAAATCAATGGTGAAATAAAATACTTTTAAGACAAGGAACACCTGAAGAGATTCTTGACATCAAACCAGCTCTGCAAAATGCTCTGAAGTATATTATAGAAAGATCTAACAAAGCCTACAATTCCAACAACACTAATAGAAAGAAGCCACAAGCAAGGTAAGCAATCAGATGGGAAAGATAGGGAACCAACAATAGGAAAACAATATGACAAGAATAAGCCAATACATATCATTTGTAACCATCAATTTTAATTGTATCAATTCACCAATCAAAAGAAACAGACTGGCAGCATGGATCAAGAAACAAAATCCAACAATTTGCTGCATACAGGAAACACATTTGACTAAAACTGAAATTTAAAGACTGAAAGTCAAAAGATATAAAACAATACTTCAGGCAATAGAGCCCCAGAAAAAAGCAGGGGTAACTATTCTATTTGCAGACAAAGTGAACTTCAAGGCAAGACTGATCAAGAGAGACAACAAAGGTCACTACGTACTTGTAAAGAGAAAATTCCAAGAAGAGCTAACAATCATAAATATATATGCACCAAATACTGCTGCACTCAACTATATAAAACAAATAATAATGAATATGAAAAATTAAATAAGTTTCAATATAATTGTAACAGGGAAACCTCAATACCACACTTTCACAAATAGATCAGTTAGACAAAAACATCAACAAAAAAATATCATAAGTGAACTAAACCTGTAAAGAAATAGACTTTGTAAGTGTCTAGAGAATGTTCCAACATACAGCATCAGAATAGACATTCTTCTTAGCTGCTCAGGAGATGTTCTCCAAAATAGGTCACATACTAGCTCATAGAACATGCTTAAGTAAATGAAAATGAAATGAAATTATCCAGTGTATATTATCAGACCATAAGGCAAAGAAATTGGAAATCAATGGTAAAAGAAACCACAAAAATTCATAAACACATGGAAATTAAATAACACACTCCAGAACAACTAGTGGGTCACAGATAAAAATAAAGAACAAATTAGACATTTTCTACAATGAAAAGATAATACTGATACAACACACCAAAACTTATAGGATGCAATGAAGGCAGTCCTATGAGGAAAATTTATAGTGGTGAACTCTTACATCAGGAAAACAGAGTAAGCTCAAATAAAACCCTAATGTTGAACCTCAAATTTCTAGAAAAAGGATAAGCCAGGCTTAAAGCTCACATGAGAGATAAAATTATAAAGATTAGAGTAAAAATGAATGCAATGGAGACTAAGAGAACAATACAAAGAATCAATGAATTAAAGAATTGATTCTTTGAAAGATTAAATAAGATTTATTACCCTTAGCCAACCTTATCAGAAAAAGGAAGGAAAAAAAAGACAAATCTGTGCAATTAGGAATGAAATGGGTGAAATCACAATGGATCCTGCAGATATCCAGATTATCAATATCTACTTTGAAAACCTGTGATCAAATAAGATAAAAAACACAGAAGAAATGGGCAGATGCCTAGGTACATATGAATTATCAAAGCTGAATCAAGAAGATATAAAAATGCTAAGTAACCAATATCAGTAAATCAAATTGAAGATGTAATTAAAAACCTACCAACAATAAAAGCCAAGGTTCTGATGGATTCACTGCTAAATCCTACAAGAAGTTTAGAAAATATCTAATGACACTACTCCTCAAACTATATAATGAAATTGAAAGAGAAGCAAGGCTTCCAAAGTCTTTCCTGGAAGCAAGTGTTATACTGACACCAAATCCAGAGAAGAAGGAGCCTTCCAAAAAGAGAACCACAAGCCAATTTCCTTAATGAACACAGACACAAAGCTCCTCAATAAGATACTGGCCAATAGAATGCATCAAATCATCAAAAAGATTATATACCACTACTGAGTGGGATTTATCCCAAGGATGCAGAGATGGTTCTACACACACAAATCAATAAATGTAATATACCATGTGAAAAGAACCAAGGACAAAAATCACATGATCATCTCAATAGATGCATAAAAAGCACTGCACAAAGTCCAACACCCATTTATGATAAAAACCTACATAAATTGGAATAGATGCTCTTCATCTCAATCTGATAAAAGCCATCTATGACAAACCAATAGCCAACATCATACTTAATAGTTGAAAACTGAAAATTTTCACTCTAAAATTAGGAAGACAAGGAGGCCCACTATCACCACTCCTATTTATTGTAGTTCTGGGAACATTATCCAGAGCAATAAGACTAGAGAAAGAAATAAAAAGAATAAAGATAGGAAAGGAAGAAGTTAAACTATCATTATTTACAAATGACATGATACTCTATGTAGAAGACCACAAAATCTCCACCAACGGATTTCTTGATTTAATTAAAAAATTCAATAGTGTAGCTGGATACAAAGTCAATACTCAAAAATCAGTAGCATTCCTGTACACAAATTACAACTTTACTAGGATAGGTAATAGGGAAATCACACCTTTCACAATGCCATCAAAAAAATGAAATACTTGGAAATCAATCTAACAATGGAAGTAAAACATCTTTACATTGCAAACTACAGTACTCTGAAAAAGGAAATAAAAGAGGATATACAAAAATGAAAAAGCATCCCTTGGTCTTGTTTAGGAAAAATCAACACAGTTAATATCACCATATTCCTAAAACTGTTATAAAGATGCAATGCAATGCCAATCAAAATAACAGTAGCATACCTTATAGAACTAGAGAAAACATTTTCAAAATTCATTTGAAACCAGAAGAGACCACGAATAAAAAAAAAAAAAAAGAGGATCAAAGGAGCAGATTAGAAGATGTAGAAACAACTCCAAACACACTCAGCCACCCTATCTTTGACAAAGGGGCCAAACACATTCACTAGAAGAAAGGTAGCCTATTTAAAATATGGGAAAACTGGCTTTTGAAATGCCAAAGACTGAAACTAAAACCATGTCACTCACCATGCACTAAACTAAAATAAAAATGGAACAAGAACCTAAATATTAAAACAGAAACAATAAATCTAAAGGGATAGCAGGAGTATGGGGAAAAACTAAGAACCAGGATACATCATGTAAAGGTACAAGATCCCAATGATGAATGTAACTGTACTGTATACCTAAAAAAATACCAATAAATTTAATTTAAAAAACGAAACACTAAATCTACAGGAAGAGAGAATAGGTAGAACTCTTGAAAACACAGATAAAGGCAAAGACTTTATGAACAAAACCCTAATTGTACAGAAAATATTAGAAGGTATCAATAACTGGGATCTCATCTTATTTAAAAAAAAAAAAAAACTTTGCACAGCAAAAGAAATCACCAGCAGAGCAAACAGACAACAAACAGGGTGGGAAAAAATTTTGCCAGCTGTTTCTCAGGCAAAAGATTGATATCTAGAATATATAAAGAACTGGAAAAAAAAACCTTCCAAATTTAAACACCCAATCCAAAAATAGGCATCTGAGATAAATAGACAATTCTCAGGTGAAATACAAACAGCAAATAAATATGTAAAAATTTCAACATCATGTTTATTGGAGAGATGCAAATGAAAGCAAACCTGAGATTGCATCTCACTCCAGATATTATCAAGAAATCGATCAACCACAAATGCTGGCAGGGCTGTGAGGAAAAAGGAACCCTTCTTCACTGTTGGCAAGAGTGTAGACTGGTACAACCACTGTGGAAAGCAGTGTGGAGATTCAAAAATAAAAAAAATCCTAGGACAGCAGGTTCTATTTGACCAAGCTATCCCCTCTCTCAGTATCTTCTCAAATAAGTGTTATTTGCACACTCATGTTCATAGTAGCACAGTTTGAAACAATCCAAATACCTGTCAACCAATTAATGAATAGAGATGTTGGGTTTTCTTTTTATATAATGGAGTATGACTCAGCCATAATGAAGGATAAACTTGAGACATTTAAAGCCAAATGAATGCACCCATGGATCATACTCTTAAATGAAATACATCAAATACATACGTGTAAATATCACATTGTTTCTCTGGTGTGAGAAACTGAATGTGTAAAAAGGAACCAAAATATATATACATAATGTGAAATAGGAAGAAAAAGTTCAAATGAGAAGGGACACTAGAAAGGGGAGAGGGAGAAAGGAAGAAAAGGAAAAGGGGAAAAATAAGAAAAAAGATAAATTAAAAACAAAGCTTTTTTAAATAAGGCGGGAAAGAAAGATTGAAGGGAAGGGAGAGGAATGGGAAAATAAGAATTAAGATATATCATGTATGATATAAATCCCATATGGTGAATATGATAATTATGTACATTAAAATTGCACCAATAAACTTAATTAAAAATAAAAAAGGGAAAAAGTCAATTGCTTTTCTACACACCAACAATAAACAAGCAAAACTCAAAATTAAAAACACAGTATTATTTACATTAGCACCTCTGCAAAATAAAATGCTTAGGCATAAATCTGACAAAGACTGTGTAGTACTTATACAAGAAAGCTATTGAACTCTGGTGAAAGAAACGAAGAAGTACTAAATAAATGAGATATACAAAGTCTCAACAATGTGGGGATGATAGTTCTCCTCAATTTGATCTATAGAATTGAAGGAATCTCATTCAAAAGCCCAACAACTTGTATGGATATCATCACACTGATTCTAAAGTCTATAAGGAGGAGTAAAACACCCAAAATGACCAATTTAATACTGAAGATGAATAAGGTCAGAAGACTGACTCTACTTGACTTCAAGACTTACTACAAAGCTACAGTAATCAAGAATGTAGGATATTGGTAAAATAGCTAAATAGAATCATGGAAAAAAAGAGAAAGCTCAAAAATAGGCATGCACAAATATGTTCAGCTCATCTTTGACAAAGGAACAAAAAGACCATATTTTCAACAAATGATGCTAGAAAACTGGACAACCACATGTATAAAAATGAATCTGTTCACAATGGTCAAGATATGGACTCAACCTTAGTATATGTCAGTGGGTAAATGAATAATAAAAATGTGGTGTCTATATAGAGAACAGAATACTATTCAGCCCTACAAAGAAAGAAATCTTGTCATTGCAATAACATGAATGTATTAAAGACATTATTGAAGTGAAATAAGGCAGATACAGACAGACAAATACCATATGATCCCACTTATATGTGGAATTTTAAAACAATAACCTTATGGAAGCAGAGAAATGTGTTTATATAAGCAGATAATTTATAGAAGTAGTATGGTGATTATCAGGGGCTAGGAATAGAAGATGGGCTAGGGAGATGTTGGTCAAAGGATACAAAATTTCAGTTAGAAGAAATAATTTCAAAATCCCTACTATATCATGTGGTGACTATATTTAATCACAATGTATTGTATTCTCAACAAGTGCCAAATCAATAGTTGTAAGTGCTCTCGATATAAAAGTATAAGTGAGATAATGCATACTAATTATCTTGTTTTAACTATTCCATAATATATACATGTGAAAAATATCAAGTAGCATACCATAAATATACACACATTTTTGTGTCATATTAAAAATAAAGAGAATCAAAACACATACTTTACAATCTTCTCTAAAACCAATACAAAATGGATTACAGACATAGCTGTAAAAGACAAAACTGTAAAATTCCTAAAAGATAACAGAAAATCCACATGACCTTGGGCTTTTCAATGATGTTTTACATACAACAGCAAGGGCATGATCCATGAAAGAAAGAATTTATAATCTGGACTTTATTAAAATTAAAAATTTCTTCTTTGCAAAAGACTATAAAGAATTAAAAAGATCAGAAAAGCACTTGCAGAAAATATTTGCAAAGGCCGAAGAACTTTAAAAATATTTATATGCAGATTTTACGGCACAATGAAAACTATCGCAGTGCACATAATACAAAAGAAATATTTTCTCCATATTGATGACACTGTTTATCCATTCAAAAACAAAACTCCCACAAACATATACCCCTCCAAAATTTTATGTGGGTGGAAAATCAGTTGTTAAAAGTTTTTTTAAGAAGTCGTTATAATATTATTTAATAAGGTTAGGAGATGAGCAATTGTTTGTTCAATGAAGGATTACATAGCATAATTTACCAAAGCTTCTCACCAGAGCACCCCAGCTGGAAGTAAAAATGAACACAAAAGAGAGAGAGAAAAAAAAAGAGCTGTTGAGCTGAGACACGGGAGTAGCATTGAAAATAGTCTGGATGATTTTTTCCCCCTCTTTTTCACATAAAGATACCATTTGTTTGAATAAACAGTGCATTCTTTGAACTTAAATAAACTTAATTTTTAAACAGTAGAGAAAAGGGGGAAATGAAACTAAACCAAACATAAAATAAAACAAGACAGAAGTCACTAAGAAAGGGATCTCAAATTCTCATTTTAATGAAGACAATACTCAACAGTAGGAATCTGGGAAGAACATTGATGTGAAATGCAACATGTTTTTCTTCAAATTTATCAGTTTATAAGGATACCAATCAGCTACCTGCATATATGAAAAGGATAATCCTAGACCCAGTGACATGAGGCAACAAGGAAAGGTTTTATAGTTTAGGAGTTGTGGTGGTTTCTGACAGAATCCCTAAAAACAATGTGTGCTTCCTGTCTAACTCCTGACTAGGATCCGGGAGGTTATAAAAACAAACGCACATTCTTTGAGTCTAAACAAACTTCTTTGAAGTATCTCCTGGCACATGAAATGCACCTCTGTTCCCTTCTGCCAAGTGGGCAAAATGATTACTGGAAGAACTCCTCAGCATGGGGAGAGACTTTCTTTCATAGTTTAGAAATCCATGGCTGCCTGGAGGGCTGTCTATTATTCTAACCTTGCCAAAGCCTCAGCTGCTTCTCAAGCTCTGGCCAAAAGGTAAATCTTCTCCAAGATGTTCAAATTATTGGATTAATCACCATTCACTCAATCTTTGTTGACTTATCACCTCCTTTAGCAGAGGATCAGAACAAACTATTAGTACAATCTGCCAATTTTACCATATGGGAATGTAATTTTCAAA
This sequence comes from Fukomys damarensis, assembly GCF_012274545.1. Classification (NCBI taxonomy): domain Eukaryota; kingdom Metazoa; phylum Chordata; class Mammalia; order Rodentia; family Bathyergidae; genus Fukomys; species Fukomys damarensis. The sequence continues at coordinate 14,073,645 of NW_022900929.1, read as the reverse complement.
GATAGACAATAGGAAATAAACAGAAAAGGTGAGCAAAGAGGAAAACACAAAGATCTTCATGACTACCCTAATCCCTATTGCAGTGAGAAGCTACAAAGAGAGCAAGTGTTGGTCCAGGAAGGGCAGTGATCTGTACTTCTTTGCAGTTTTCAGAGCTGGCTAAATTGAAAAGCCATATCTCCTGAACAACCAATGGGTCACAGAGGAAATTAAAGAAGAAATTAGACAATTTGTATAATTAAATGATAATGCCAATACAACACGTAAGAATCTATGGGACACCCTGAAAGCAGTTCTATGAGGGAAATTCATAGTAGTAAATGCCCATACTAGGAAAACAGAGCAAGTTCAAATAGACAATCTAATGCTGAACCTTAAGATCCTAGAAAAAGAAGAGCAAGACAAACCCAGAACTCATACAAGGGAAAAAATTATAAAAATCAGAGCAGAAATCAGTGCAATGGAGACTAAGAGAATGATAAAAAGTCAATGGATCAAAGTTGGTTTTTTGAAAGAATAAATAAAATGGATGAACCTTTAGCCAACCTTATGAAAAAAAGTAAAGGCTCATGTAATTAGGAGCCAAAAAATGAAGTCATAACAGATCCAGCAGAAATCCAGAGTATTATAGATTGCTACTTCAAAAACCTGTATTCTAATGAAATGGAAAACAAAGAAGAAATGGACAGATTCCTAGATACATATGAATTAGCAAAATTAAATGAAAAAGACCTAAAAATTCTAAACACCCTAATTACTATCAGTGAAATAGAAAATGTAATTAAAATTTAACCAACAAAGAAAAGTCCAGGTCTGGATGGCTTCACTGCTGAACTCTACAAGACATTTAGAGAATAACCATTGCCACTACTCTTTAAACATGTCAATGAAATTGTAAAGGTAGCAATACTTCCAAATTCATTCCTGGGAGCAAGTGTTACTTTGATTCCAAAAGCAGAGAAAGACCTAACCAGAGAGAGAGAGAGAGAGAGAGAGAGAGAGAGAGAGAGAACTACAGGCCAATCTCTCAAAGTAACACAGACACAAAAATCCCCAATGAGACATTGGCAAACAGAATACAGAGGGTCATTAAGAAGATCATATGCCCTGACCAAATCAGATTTATCCCAGGGATACATGGATAGTTCAACTTACGTAAATCAATAAATGTAATAAACTATATTAACAGAGTCAAGGACAAAAACCATATGATCATCTTAATAGATGCAGAAAGAGCATTACATAAAATTCAGCACCCATTCATGATACAACCCCTACAGAAAATTGGAATAGATGGTGTTTATCTCAACCTGATAAAGACTATCTATAAAAAACCAACAGCCAACATCATAATTGGTAAAAAACTGAAAACCTTCACACTAAAATCAGGAATGAGATAAGGATGTCCACAATCACCACTCCTGTTCAACATAGTTCTAGAAACATTAGCCATGAGCAGTTAGACAAGAGAAAGAAATAAAAGGAACAAAAATAAGAAAGAAAGAAGTATCTCCTCTCCAGCTTTTTGCTAAGATCAGGTTAAGAAAGGAAGAAGTTAAACTTTCATTATTTGCTGAAAATATGAAGCTCTACCTAGAAGACCCAAAAAAACTCTGCAAAAAGACTTCTAGATTTAATTGACACACTCAGTAGCATAGCTGGATACAAGGTCAACATTCAAAAGTCAATAGCTTTCTTGCACACAAATAACAGACTCACTGAGAGAGAAATTAGGAAAACAATTCCTTTCCCAATAGCATCCAAAAAAATGAAATACCCTATGAAAAACCAACAGTCAATATCATACTAAGCTGAAAACCTTCATGCTAAAATTAGGAACAAGACAAGGATGTCCACTGTCACCACTCCTGTTCAATGTAATTCTAGAAACATTAGCCACAGCAATTAGAAATGGGAAAGAAATTAAAGCAATAAGATAGGAAAGGAAGAAATTAAACTTTCACTATTTGCTGATGATATGATACTCTACATAGAAGACCCAAATACTCTGCCAAAATAATTCTAGATTTAATTGTTACACTCAGTAGAATAGGTGTATACAAGGTCAACACTAAAAAATCAGTAGCCTTATTGTAAACGAATAACAGAATCCCTGAGAGAGAAATTAGGAGAACAATTCCTTTCACAATAGCATCTAAAAAAATGAAATACCCAGGAATCAGTTTAATGAAGAAAGCAAAAGACCTTTATGTTGAAAACTACAGCACTCTGAAAAAAGAGATCGAAGAGGATATAAGAAAATACAAAGACATACCTTGCTCCTGAGTAGGACCAACATAGTGAAAGTAGCCATACTTCCAAAACTGCTATATAGGTCCAATGCAATCCCAATTGAAATCCCAACAGTATATTTCATAGCACTAGAGAAAACAATCCAAAAATTCATTTGGAACCAGAAGACACCTAGAATAGCAACAATCTAGGCAACAGAGACATGAGAGGAGTATCACAATCCCCAATTTGAAACTATACTACAAAGCCTCTGATGGTACTGGCAAAGAAACAGACCTGTGGATTTGTGGAATAGATTAGAAGTGTTAGAAACAACTCCACACATACTCAGCTACCTCATCTTTGTCAAAGGAGCCAACTATCCTCACTAGAGGAAAGATAGCTTCTTTTAAAGTGGTGTTGGAAAAATTGGATTTCAACCCACCAAAGATTAAAACTAGACCCCTATCTTTCATCATGCACTAAACTAAAATCCAAGTAGGTGAAAGATCTAAATATTAAAACAGAAGCACTAAACTTGCTGGAAGATAAATTAGGTAGAAGTCTCAAAGACACTGGCATAAGAAAAGCCTTACTAAACAAATCCTTAGCAAGGAAACTAGCCAAAAAACAAAACAAAACAAAACAAAAAACAAACAAACAAATAAAAAACAACTGGGAACTCATCTTATTAAAAAGCTCTGTATTACAAGAGAAACCACCAACAGAGCTAAGAGACAACCTACAATGTGGGAAAAAATATTTTACCAACTGTTCCTCAGATAAAAGTCTACTATCTAGAATATACAAAAAACTCAAAAAATTAGACTCCCCAAATATAAAGTCCCAATTCAAAAATGGCATCTGAAATGAACAGATATTTCTCAAAGGAGAAATAGCAAATAAATATATGAAAAATGTTCATCATCACTGGTTATTCAAGAGATGCAAATGAAAATAACACTGAGATTCTACCTCACCTGAGAAAGAATGGCTGCTATCAACCAATAACAAATGCTGGCACTGCTGTGGGGAGAAAGGAACACTTCTCCATTGTTACTGGGAGGGCAGAATGTTGCAATCACTGTGGAAATCAATATAGAGATACCTTTAAAAAACTAGAATTGTAGATCTAATTTGACCCAGCTATCCCTCTCCTGGGTATCCTTCCAAAAGAATTAAAAGAATCAGGCCAGGGATTTAGCTCAGCGGTTTGTTGGCCTGCCTTGCAAGTGCAAGGACCTGAGTTCAATCCCTGGTACCAAAAAAAATAAATAAATAAATAAAAATAAAAATAAAAGAATCATAACATAGTGATATATATGTGCACCCATGTTTATAGTGGCACAGTTTGTAATAGTTAAAACTTGGAAACAGCCCAATTGCCCATCAACTGGAGACTGGATAAAGAAGATGTGGTTTTTCTATAAAATGGTGTACTCCTCAGCCATAAAGAAGGAGAAATCAGAGACATTTATAGCTAAATGGATGCATGTTGAGGCCATGCTCCTAAGTGAAATAAAAAGGACACACATGTGTAAATACCAAATGCTTTCTCTGATGAAAAACTAAAAGTGTAAATAATGCTCAAAATGTACAACTGATAATGTGAAATAGAAAGAAAAGGTCTAAAGAAGTAGGAGGTGTAGGGGCAAGAAAAGAAGGGAAAAGAAAAAATATAAGGCAAGGGGAAAATGGAAACAAAATGATTGTAAATAGGGAAAGATGGAGGGATTGAAGGGAGGACAAGGGGTTGGGGAAACAACAAAAACCAAAATACATCATGTAAAGGTACTAGACCCAATGATAAATGTAACTGCATTGTATACCTAAAATGTACCGATAAATTTACTGGAAAAGAAAGAAATGAAAAATCATATCTCTAAGAGGTGGAGATTCTTCTGGCATAAGAACACCAGGATCTAAAGAACAGGATTGTGTGAGGGATTTCTTTCTGGAAATATAGATTCGGTTGCCTTCTCTCTCTGCACCCACCTTTTCTTTTTCATTATATTTCACTAAAAAAGTGGGAAGGAGCCAAGGATTTTGTTAATTAACATGTTTTATATTTTTTAACAGTAATAACCACAAGAGGACTCGGTTGTGTGAACCAACTTTCTTGCTGAAATAACTAGAAAAACATTTCAGAAAAAGTTTGAAAAAGTCCATGAGTCGGCAGGACTGTGAAGAACTATCACGCTAGATCCAAAGGAAGGCGAACACCTAAGAAGGTAAGCCCAGCAGTGGGAGCATTTTTCCCTGGGACCATTGTTTAAAAAGGGAGGGAATGGCTTGAAGCTTAAGTATCACTTTTAAGAGCTTGGCAGCATTAACAAAACAGAGATTGCCATCTACAGCGAAACAGGGATTACAGTTTTGAACAATAAGATGGCTTAGGCAAACTCCCAATGCTTGGGAAGTCAAAACTTTGTCCTAGAAGTAAGAATGTTCTGATGGAGTTGAGTTTTTTACAGGAGATTCAGCTCAGCCTGGAATTGCTGTGGAATTCATATGGCCCTGTTTTCTTACAGTACCGGCTTCCTAGAGCAGTGATAGCCTCACATATTTGACAAAGACAAACATAAATTCTCCATGGGGAAAAACAGGCTCAGACTGTGAGCAACTACCTCTCCTCGCCTTTGACTGTGTCCAATGGATAGATCAGACTGAGGACCTGGACTGTGGTAAAAATGGAACTTTATTTCTCATCTTAAAAGAGCAGCTTCAAGCCTAACAGGCGGTAAGCACACTTGATGTGGTTACAGCAAGCAATTTATCCCCCTGGCACACAAGTCCCTTCTGCCAGTTCTTCATTGGCTAAGTACTATGAGGGTATAACCCTCCAGGACATTATCTACATTTTATTAAGATATACCCTTGGCCCAAGCCCTTTGAAAATATTTTGCAGGTTTAAAGGCAAATGATTAAACCACAGCAGGTAACATATAGCCAGGATTTTTACAATCAGAATTAGTATAGTGAAGCCACATGTAACTTACTTTCTAGCTCTTCCGCATTTGGTTAGGGACCTTTTGGAAGTATGATCTTAGTTGTGCCTGCAGGCAAGTAGGAAAATTTGTCAACTAGTAGCTTTCCAGTCAGAGTTAAAGACTTTATCTTGAAATGGACCAATTAAAGTTTCTATTTCTGTAAACTATACTGAAAATTCATTGTCCAAAATATCATGAAAATTAACCAAACATACAAGAAGACAAAATACTGTAAAAGAAAGGGAGCAAGAAAAATAAATTGATGGATAATTTATATATGAGTGTTAAGTAAACCAGATGTTGGAATAATTCTATGTAAAAGAAAATAAAAGTGGCATGGATTAGTTCATTCCAATTTGTCCTGAAAAGACACTTTTGATATTAAAAATGCTATAACCTAGGAAGGCCCCCAAGAGGTTTGGTTACCTTAGAAAAGACAATATTGATGATTTACATACAACATCAAGGACACGATCCATGAAAGAAAGCCATTGATTTCAAAAGCACTATGAAACTGCAAGCAGCATGGAATTGTAGGCCCATAGTAGTAACAGGCTGGAAACTAAGGAAATGAAAAAACTTTAAAATTTCCAAAGAAAGTGAGAGATGACGTCCAGTGAACAGAGTGACACTTTCATTGATGCCTAACTTCTAAGCAGAAACAAGATCCAAAAGCAATAGCAAATGCACACTTGAACTCAAATAAGACATTAGCCGCCTGAATCTGAAACTCTGAATAAATTCCTCTAAAATTAAACAGAATAACAAGGACAGCGAAATAAACCGTCTCTCATTTTGTCTATTGTCTCAAAAAAGAAACAGAAGCTTCTAAAAACATAAAAATTCCATGTAAGTTGGAAAACAAAGGCTACAAATCCAGAGGCACCAGCTCTGGTTTATGTGGTAAAACAGCACCAGAGGAAGTAATACAGAAAAAAATCAATAAAATGAGAAAGGGCATTATGACGTTAACAGTGATGGGTAACTGCTCCAAAAGTGAGCTTAACTAAGAATGGAGAAATACTCAGAAGTCACATGTGGTGGCTGAAGAGGCCAGGAAGCTGACACAGGAGGAACACAAGTTTGAAACTAGCTTGGGCAACCTAGCCATTAATGAGACCATGTCACAAAATTTTTTAAAAATTAAGGCTGGAATGCAGCTCAGAGCAAGGGCCCTAGGTTCAATCACAATTATAGAAAAGTAAACAAAGAGAAGGAAGGAAGGGAGGGAGGATGTACAAAAAGAGAAAAAAATTTACTCAACTTCAGAAGATGTATGTACCAACAGTCTCCTAACCAAAAATGGGAACTGCATTTTAAAGTTGCACTTTGTATATTGTATAAACAAAAGAAAAGAGTGTTGTTTGGAAACCTAGAAAGCCACCCAAATCTAGATCAGCCAACTATTATTTGTTCATAAAAAAGACATTTCAAAATACAGATAAAACAGCAAACAATAGCCACAGAAGTCAGTATAAGAAAATAAAAAACAAATGAAATATTTTATCTCTTAAAAATTCTCCCCATAAAATAACCATAGAAATAAAAACTTAAATAAGTATAATTAAGCAATCATTTTCACAGTGTTTTAAAGTTCTATTGGGAAATTTTTTAAAAAAAGAAGTGAGGGGAAAAAACATAAATAAAAGTTTACCAAACTCAGGAAGAAACTTTTAAAAGAATAAAATTTTCTGAAAAATTAAATAAAACTAGAAGATGTCAGAAGAACAATAGATTCAATTCAAAAATATAATAAGGGAAATGAAGGATAAAAATGACAACAACCAAATAAAAATAATTACAGAAGGAAATAGGATTGAAGTGAAAGAACTTACTATGAAACCTAGGGAAAATGAAATACTCAGAAATGAAAAATATTTAAAATTATAAAACTTAAATTTTTCAGAAATAAAAGAACATTGAAAGAGCTGATCATGTGCTTAGAAAAATTAACCTGGAATGGTCATCTCCACTATATAATAATATTATTAGATTTAAGAGAAAAGTGATTCTCTACCTATGGACAAAAAAACAAGTGTCTTAGAAAAGATAGTTACAGCCATTCCTCTGCTGGGTATCTTTCCAAATGAATTAAAAGAATCATACCACAGTGATATATGTGCACCCATATTTATAGTGGCACAGTTTGTAATAGCTAAAACTTGGAAACAGCCCAGTTGCCTATCAGTTGGAGACTGGATAAAGAAGATGTGGTTTTTCTATAAAGTGGAATATTGCTCAGCCATAAAGATTGAGAAATTAGAGTCATTCATAGGAAAATGGATACATATTGAGCATATACTCCTAAGTGAAATACATAAGTCGCGCAAGTGTAAATACCGAATAGTTTCTTTGGTGTGGAAAAACTATAATGGTACATAACATCCTAATGGTATAATTGACAATGTGAAATAGGAAGAAGAGGGCTAAAGGTGTAGGGAAAATGGGAAGGGTAGGGGAAAGGTAATAAGGGAAAAGGAAAAAAAACATGAGAAAATGAAAAGATGGAAATAAACTATTTGTAAATAGGAAAGGGAGGAGGGGGTGAAAGGAGGGTAGGCATAAGCAGAAAAAAATGAGAACCAAAACCTGTCATGTGAAGTTACAAGATCCCAATGATGAATGTAACTGTACTGTATACTAAAATGTAACAATAAACTCAATGAGAGAGAAAAAAAAGAAAAGATACTTAAGTTAGCAAGACATTACAGGAGAACCATACAGTACAAGGCAAGAGAGTAGCTGTCCAATATTTTCAAAAAAGAAGGAAGTGGAAATGAAGAATTTTGTGCCTAACCTATATTATATCTCCTTAAAATACCAAAGCCACATCACATATGCACAGTTTTAGGAAATATTGAACTCACAACCCATCTATAAAGAGCAGCTAGAGACTCAGCTTCATGTAATAAAAAACAGACAAACTTGAGCAGAGGATAGTTGGTGACAAATGAATTTTAAGAGTAAAAACAAAGGAAGGAGCAAGGAAAGATACTATGAAGATATTTTTTAAGTTAGAGCAAATGATTAAGGAAGACTAACAATTTCAAATGATAGCCCTAGTACAATCAAAATTAAAGAATTAACTTAAGATATGTCAAACAAGAATAGAAATAATAATAAAAGTAGAATGGATGGCAGAAAATGGGCAATTAATATGAATAGTGAATAAACCCAAGTACCGTTTCATTGAGAAAAAAAAGTCAATATAGACAAGCTATCAGAAAATGTATTTAAGAGAAGAAAGGAAGAGGGAGGTTACAGAAGGAGAGGGGAGAGGGATGAAAAAAGAACTAAGATGTGTTACACACTTGCACCAAATTCCCACAAGGACTACAATTATTATGTACTGCAAACATACACTAATAAAATAAAAATAAAAACCACAGGAAAAGGGAGAAAAGGAAAATATAAAAAATAATGAATGACAAGGAAAGAGTGATTGTTAAAAGAGATAAAATTCTCACAAATCAATAGGACTGCTTTTCACAAATCCATGCAAATAAATTTGAAAACCAATATAGATGAGGTGCATAATTTCCTAGGAGAATACAACAGCCCTTTAGAAACAGAAAGTATGAACTCACCAAGTTTCACCATGTTTGAAAAGTTAACAAATAATCATCTATTAAAATCTCAGGCAATATAACCCCCCAGAGTTTGCATTTCTAGAATTCATTCTGAAAATATACTTAGACAAACACATAACATCTAAATGTCTGATCAAAAGAATAGTCAAATGAATCATCAGGCATCCACACAATGACATTCCATGAAAAACAGGGAAGATCTACGTGCAATGATCTGAACTTGTGGCTTTGTTTTATTTTGTTTTGTTTTTTAGGATATATTAAGTGAAAAAAATTAAAATACCAGAGAATATAATATATTGCCTCTTAGGTTAAAAAATGGAATTTCTACGGCCGGGGATTTAGTTCAGTGGTTCCACTGCCTGCCTTGCATTTGCAAGGGACCTGAGTTTGATCCCTGGTACCAAAAAAAAAAAAAAAAAAAAAAAAAAAAAAAAAAAAAAAATTTTAAA
>NW_022900929.1:14025886-14063824 GCF_012274545.1 Fukomys damarensis | reverse complement strand
AAAAAAAAAAAAAAAAAAAAAAAAAAAAACAATCAAAAAAGGAATTTCTACAATGAAACAGGAAGTTTTGATTTCTTAATTGGGTGAATATTTGTATTTTAAACATAAATGTAAATTGAAAAAAATGTAAAAAGCAAAACCTAAAACTCTCTATATAGAATTTAACAGATTCTGAATTATATAACATAGAATCATAAGAGAACACATCACTTATAATATTTTTTGTGGCAAGGGAGGAATAAAATTCCTGATCCTGGATTATCTGTCAGGCACAGTGTAATCAGAAGGAAATTACAGGACGAAGGAGAAGCAGAAGTCTGTTGTATCAGAATGAATTGATGTGAGAAAGGCTTGACCAGCCCTTGCTGGGGCTATGGAAATGGAAGAGGCCACAAACTTAGGCTATCGGAAGCTTCTGTGTGCTGGGAAAGGAGATGAAGGAAACTATATCTCTAAGGCCTTCAGTGAGGGCTGCAGCTCTGGGAATACTTTAGTATTGGCCTAGTGAAATCTATTTCACATTCCTCACCTTCAGAACCATAAATATTTTAAAATTGTGTTTCTTAAGCCACTAAATGTGTGATTATTTTCTATAGCAGCAATAGAAAATATGGTCCCCATATTAATATATGAATATATATATTGAGTAGATAGATAATGATATGTAAATATCATTCCACATTTAAAGTGCCACATTTTACTGCAGAAATGCCTGTTTCCCAGAGTACACAGGAACAGTTCAAGGTAAACCAGAAGATTATGCTGGAGCACAGAGTGGGAACTTGTGAAAGAATGACTGTGTCAAGTTGTGGGGACACAAGTTTGAAGGAGTGCCCGTTGACCAAACCAGAGGCACTTGACACTTGACAAAATAAATACTGGTGTGAACTGTGTATAATATGAAAGATAATAAGAGTATTGATGAGTTCATAAGGCTGGCAAAAAAATACAGAAGAGTGTTAACTAATAGATCAGAAAATTACTTATGGCAATCCCAGTGATTTAAAAAATTGACTTAGGTCAATGGCTGCTGAAACAACTTAGTGAAAACTTTAAGGAAGAGAATATTGGTATGATCTCAAATAATCACCCACAGATTACTTATTAATAACAGAGGGAAAGAGTTCTGACAAGGAAAACAATGTATGGTATCAGTTCTCTGACAAAAAATGTTTACTCTAAATCTAATCATAAGAAAATAATTAGGCCAATTCAGACTTGGGGACATTTTGTATGGTAAATAATTTAGATTCCTCCATACTGTCAATACCATGCAAGAAGAGAATATCAGAAAGACTCTTGGATTGATGAAGACTGAAAATGTGTATAACTGAAGGGAATACATAGAATACAGCATCCTTGATTGGACCTTGGACTTTAAACACACACACACACACACACACACACACACACACACACACACTCCAATAGTGATGTTTGAGAAAATTAGGAAGTATTGAGTATTTTACAACATTAACCCATAACATTCAATTTCTTAGGAATTGAATAAAAATTATTGTGCTTAAATGAGGGAATGTCCTGCTTCTCATAAAATAATCATGCTGAAGTAAGTGAAATATATGTGAATAGCTGTTATATTATTCTTTCTGAAGGATTAAATTTCATTCAAATAAAAAACTAGTTAAAAAAGGAAGAATAATCAATACCCTAGAGTTCCTTACCCAGTATATATAGTCTTTAATATTGAATGCAATGCTTAAAGTTGTTTGACATAAAACATCCTTTCATTTTAGTACTGGGAATTGAACCCAGGGCCTTTATATTGAGCTACATCCCAGCTCTTCTTATTTATTTATTAATGTGTTTGTTTGTTTGTTTATTGAGTTTCTCACTAAGTTTCCCTGACCTGAGCTCAAATTTGCAATCCTTCTTGCTTCAGTCTCTAAGTGATGGAAACATAGACATGGATCACTGTGCTTGGCTATGGTGATTTTTTAAAAAATAACAGATTTACAATAAAGAAAATATTAAAATTGTGTGCAGAAAGAAAATAAGACCAAATGGAAAACTGAATATGAGCAAACAAAAAAATGAAAACAATAAATATATGGAAACATCCCAATGGAAGCTTATCACATAAAATAATAGTATCATATTTGGGTTAAACACCTCTAAAATTAAAATTAACAAGGAAAAAAATGACAAGGGGGTGGTAAATGGACTTTGCTTACATTCTCAAGTCTTTGCATTGTCCAGGACAACTAAAGTAAGTCCAGAATGAATATAACAATGTGTAACATAATCAAGAAAAGAATAAACAAGCGTTACTTCTTCACTAATAAAAGCAAATATGAAATAAAAATATGCAATAACAGAAAGGGAGGAAAGAAAAAAATGGAAAACTGGGGAACAAAGCAAATAGACAATGTTTAGCACAATGATAGTCTAAACCCAACATATCAAATACTTAATTGAAACAAATGTAAATGAACAAAATGTTGCAAGTTAAAGATTGTCACATCGGATTTTTAAAAGTAAAACATCCATCTGATGTTTATAGAAGTGTATCTGAAACATTAAGGACATAAATAATTGAAAGTAAAAGATTATGTACCACAAAACTGCTGCTGTTGCTGTATTAATGTTGACAATGACGGGGGGCCTAAAGCAAGTTGCAACCACTTCCAAAAGATGAAAAATAGTGAATATTTTTATTATAATTCATTAAGCAAGACAATAAGACCCCTTAATGTTTGGAAATGTAGACCATGCCTTTATTAGTATATGTTTGTGATACATAATATTTACATTCATCTTGGGAAATTGGTACATGTGCATATTGCATTTTGATCCTTTTTACTTCCCCCGTCCACTCCTCTCTCCGCTTTCCCATAATCCCTTCCAATCTCTACAGTATACCTTCCTGTTTTTACTATCTTTCTTTTATTTTTCTCTTTAAATGTTTTATATTTTGGGTATTTTATATGAGAGAAGCCATGACAATATTTCATATCAATTGCACTTACTATTTATTGATTTATTGCACTTACTATTATGGCCTCAAGCCACACCTATTTTCCTACAGATAACTCAAATTTATCCTTCTTTGTGGCTAAGAAGTGCTCCACTGTGTGAGTGTATGTGTGTATAAAACATTTTTGTTTATCTGTTGATGGGTATATAGCCAGCTTCCATCATTTAGTTACTGTAAGTTATGGTTCTATAAACCTTGGTATACATGTATCACTGTTATTTGAGCATTTGATCCATTTTTATTTGATTTTAGTACAGGATGAAAGGTTCGGATGTTGATACATTCTTCTGTATGTGGATAGCCGATTTTCCCAGCGCTACTTGTCAAAGAGGCTATATTTTCTCCATTGCATGTTACTGGCCCCTTTGTAAAAAAATCAGATGATTCATGGTGCTTAGATCTGTTTTTGCATTTCCTATTCTATTCCATTGGTTAACATGTCTGTTTTAACCAGTACCATGTTATTTTATTACTGTAGCTTTGTTGTATATAACTTGAAGTCTGGGACTGTAATGCTTGCAGTATTTCCCTTGTTGCTCAAGATTGTTTTGGCTATTCTATGTCTCTCTGATTCCATGAAAAATTTTAAATTGATTTTTAGAGTTCTATGAAAAACATTGATAGCATTTTTATTGGAATTTCATTAAATGTTTGGGTCATTTTTGGTAATATGGTCATTTGACAATATTGGTCCTGCCTATCCAAGAATAAAGTTTACCTGTCCATTTTTTACATCTTCTTCAATTTCTCTTTTTGAGAGCAATATAATTTTCATTATAAAAGTCTTTTACTTCTTTTATAGCAGTTCAAAGAGGTAAGTTTACAAGTAGAATGCATATATTAAAAAAATAAATTGATGCCAAATAAATAACATAATAATGTACCTAAGGCTCTAGAAGAACAACAGCAATCTAAATCCAAAATTTGTAAAAGGAAAGAAATTGTAAAAATCAGAACAGAAACTAACAACTGTGAAAGTACAAAAGATACAAAGGGGATTAGGGAAATGCAAATCAAAATGACACTGAGGGCCTGCATGCCACCAGTCCCAGTGAGGAAGGTGAGTTTTGGAAGGCAGCTCTGAAGGCATCTTTGAGATCTGCTCTCCCGCTGGCCTGCTTGGGCCTATTCAGTGAGACCAGGAAGCTGTGCCCTCCCCTGCCTGCTCCACCAAGGAAGGTAATATGCCCCTGAAACACACCCCTCCCGTTCTCAGACCTCCTGACTGGGCCAGTCCTTGGACCCACTCTGCAGAGGCATAGGTGGCCATAAAGGGTATTTTTCTGAGCTCCCAACTTTGAACATCTTTAAAGAAAGGGTGGGGGAAACCTGTAATAGAACTGTGTGGAGTTCAACCCTGCAGGTCGGAGAACTTAATTTGGACCTTGTGGCCTGAGGTCAGTCTGAGTCTCAGGGATCTGCCATTGGCTAGCTGAGATCAGGGGCCTTGGGTCTGCACATGGCTGTGCACGTGGTATAGTATGACAGTAGAGATATAGTCTGAAAGAGGCCCTTCAAATTTATTTATTTTTCTTTCTTTTCCTCATTCCACTCTGCATATTCTTTCTTTTTTCTATCCTCTTTCTCCAACTCAGTCTCTTGCTCTACCATATTATCCCTCATGTCACTTTCTGTTCCTGCTCCTGTCCTAACTCAGACTTCTTTTTTATCATTTTTTTATTTTTTCTTTATGTTCTTTTCTTCTGACATTTTACCTCACTCATGGGTCAATAATTTCAAGGGAAAGTGAGCCCCCATTACTGTTAAGGAGATATATTCTTTACCTTATTCTTGCACTCTGTCTATCCCTTTTGAATTTAATAGTTTTGTAAAGATTGTACGGTCATTGTATGTCCTCTGGCTTCACTTGAAACCTTCTCCAATTCTTTAACTTATCTACTCCTCTTGTCCTAACTCTGTCTAAGCCCCCATCCTAAATGGTAAAGATGCTATATTGAAAAGTGTATTCACTGCAAACATATTTTGGGCTGCTTCTTGATTTTAATTTAATGCACATGGTTTAATTTAATCACATGATTAATAACTACCACAAGTGGTCAATTTTCAAGTTGTGCTTGATCCTATTGTGCTGCTGATTGCACCAATTGGGATAAAGGACTGTGATTGATTTAATGAGTTGTTTTCTCTGATATTATGAAAATGAGAATATCTATGAGTCATTAGAGACTCAAGGGCTAAAGCACAACTATTTCAGGAAGATTTAAGTAATAACCCAGAAAATAAACCAAGGACAACACAACATAAATAAAAATGAGAAAACACTTAAGCAAGACACAAAGACAGACTTCCAGTTCACCAATGGCAAAAAGTAGAAGTTCAACCCCAGGTCGGAGAACTTAATTTGGACCTTGTGGCCTGAGGTCAGTCTGAGTCTCAGGGATCTGCCATTGGCTAGCTGAGATCAGGGGCCTTGGGTCTGCACATGGCTGTGCACGTGGTATAGTATGACAGTAGAGATATAGTCTGAAAGAGGCCCTTCAAATTTATTTATTTTTCTTTCTTTTCCTCATTCCACTCTGCATATTCTTTCTTTTTTCTATCCTCTTTCTCCAACTCAGTCTCTTGCTCTACCATATTATCCCTCATGTCACTTTCTGTTCCTGCTCCTGTCCTAACTCAGACTTCTTTTTTATCATTTTTTTATTTTTTCTTTATGTTCTTTTCTTCTGACATTTTACCTCACTCATGGGTCAATAATTTCAAGGGAAAGTGAGCCCCCATTACTGTTAAGGAGATATATTCTTTACCTTATTCTTGCACTCTGTCTATCCCTTTTGAATTTAATAGTTTTGTAAAGATTGTACGGTCATTGTATGTCCTCTGGCTTCACTTGAAACCTTCTCCAATTCTTTAACTTATCTACTCCTCTTGTCCTAACTCTGTCTAAGCCCCCATCCTAAATGGTAAAGATGCTATATTGAAAAGTGTATTCACTGCAAACATATTTTGGGCTGCTTCTTGATTTTAATTTAATGCACATGGTTTAATTTAATCACATGATTAATAACTACCACAAGTGGTCAATTTTCAAGTTGTGCTTGATCCTATTGTGCTGCTGATTGCACCAATTGGGATAAAGGACTGTGATTGATTTAATGAGTTGTTTTCTCTGATATTATGAAAATGAGAATATCTATGAGTCATTAGAGACTCAAGGGCTAAAGCACAACTATTTCAGGAAGATTTAAGTAATAACCCAGAAAATAAACCAAGGACAACACAACATAAATAAAAATGAGAAAACACTTAAGCAAGACACAAAGACAGACTTCCAGTTCACCAATGGCAAAAAGTAGGGCAAATTAGGATGAAAAGGCCAATAGTGAACCAGCAGGACACCATGAACCCATAGCACAGGAAGTAACAAAACAGATCAATCAGGCTCTAGAAAAATTCAAAACAGAAATAATTTCCTAGATAACCACAGAGATGGTGAGCAAAATGAAAGTCATGATTCAAGACTCTAGAACAGAAACTGAGAAGAAAATAGATGAGCTCAGGACCATGATAGAAGCCATGAAGGCCCAGCATAAGAAAGAAATGGAAACCATGAATGCCCAACAGAGGAAAGAAATGGAATCCATAAAAGAGATTCAAACAGATATCCAGGAGATTAAAATCTCTTTTGAAAGTGTACGCAACAGAATAAAAGATTGCCAAGATAGAATTTCAGATATGGAAGATAGGATTGCAGTCAGTGACCATGAAAAGAGAGGTCTCTTAAAAACAGTAAGGGATCGTGAGAAACTGATCAAATAACTCCTAGATGAGTCAAACACAAATAATATAAGACTGATAGGAATCCATGAAATAGCAGGAGAAAATACAAATAACTTAAAAAAGCTGTTCACAGAATTAATGACAGAAAACTTCCTAAACAGTAGGGAAGAATTAGACATATAGATAATTGAGGCATATAGGACTCCAACTAGCCATGATCAAAAGAAAAAAAAAAACTACACCTAGACATATAATAATCAAGATCCCAGAAATCCAACAGAAGAACAAAATATTACAATCAGTAAGAGAAAAGAAATCAGATGCAAAGGAAAGCCCATCAGAATCATAGCAGACTTTACAACACAAACCTTTAGGTCAAGGGGAGCTGGGAGTGAGGTATTTCAAGTCCTAAAAGAAAACAACCTCCAACCTAGAATGATATATCCTGCAAAACTTTCTTTCAAAATGGATGGGGAAGTACAATACTTCCATATAAAAGAACACCTTAAAACCTTCATGAACAACAAACCAGCACTACAAGGAATTCTAAACAATATCCTAGAAAAAGACAATTAAGTTCAAAACACCATGAGGCCCAACAGACCAAATCAAATAGGCAAGGCAAAAACTAAAAGGGTGGGGGAGTAAAAAGAGTCAACAAAAGAACAATAACATGATAATAATAAGTCAGTACATATCAGTTATAACCATCAATGTCAATGGCCTCAATTCACTAATCAAGAGGAATAGACTGGCAGAATGCATTAAGAAGCAAAATCCAAGAACCACGCCTGCTCCTGACCCAGGAGCCATCACTCAAGTGCCGGGAGGCAGCCTGGGCTCTGATCCACTGTGGGAAGGAGAGCCACACCTGCTCCCAAGCCAGCAGCTATCACTCAAGCGCCGGAAAGGTACCCGCGTGGGTGCCTGTGAACCCCCATAAGCCACCCTCTCCGCACTCTCAGACCTCCTGACTGTGCCAGTCTTTGGACCCACTCTGCAAAGATAGAGGTGGTCATCAAGGGTATTTTTCTGAGTTCCCAACTTTGAACATCTTTAAAGAAAGGGTGTGGGAAACCTGTAATAGAACATTGCGGAGTTCAACCATTCAGAAGGATGGGGAACTCAATCTGGGCCTTGCAGCCCGAGGTCAGTCAGCATCATGGGGTTAAGCCATCAGCTAACTGAGACCAGGGGTCTTGCATCCTCGCTCTGTCTGAGCCATTAAATGGTAAATACACTATATTGAAATTTTGTTCACTGCAGACATGTTCTGGACTGCTTCTTGATTTCAATTTAATTCATATGATTTAAGGGTGATAGACTAGTGACTACCACAGGTGGTCAGTGTCCAAGTTGTGCTTGATCTTAATGTGTTGCTGATTGTATCAGTTGGGGTAAAGCATTGCCATTGATCTGATGAGCTGTTTTCTCTGATGTTATGAAGATGAGAATGTCTGTGGGTCGTTAGAGACACAGAAGCTAGGGTGCAACTATATCAGGAAGATTTGGGTGATAATCCAGAGATTTGACCAAGGACAGTTAAAAAACAAAAATTAAAATGAGAAAACACTTAAGCAAGACAGAAGGACAGACTTCCAGTTCACCAAAGGCAAACAGTAGGGCAAATGAGGATGAAAAGGCCAATAGTGAACCACCAGGGCACCCTGAACTCAAAGCGCTGGAAGTAACAAAACAGATCAATCAGGCTCTAGAAAAATCCAAAACAGAAGTAATTTCCCAGATAACCATAGAGATAGTGAGCAAAATGGAAGTCGTGATTTGAGACTCTAGAGGAGAAACTGACAAAAAAATAGAAGAGCTCAGGACCATGATAGAAGCCATGAAGGCCCAGCATAAGAAAGAAATGGAAAAAATAAATGCCCAACATAGGAAAGAATGGAATCCATAAAACAGATTCAAGCAGATATCCAGGAGATTAAACACTCTATTAAAAGTGTATGCAACAGAATAAAAGAATGTGAAGATAGGCTCTCAGATATAGAAGATAAGATTGCAGTCAGTGACCATGAAAAGAGAGGTCTCTTAAAAACAGCAAGAGATCATGAGAAATCGATCCAACAACTCCTAGATGATGCAAAGGAGAATAACATAAGATTGATAGGAATACATGAAGTAGCAGGAGAAAATACAAATGACTTTAAAAGCTGTTCACAGAATTAATGACAGAAAACTTCCCAAACAGAGGGGAAGAATTTGACATTCAGATAACTGAGGAATATAGGACCCCAACTAGCTCCAATAAAAAAAAAAATCTACATCTAGACATATAATAATCAAGATCCCAGAAACCCAACAGAAGAACAAAATACTACAAGCAGTAAGAGAAAAGAAACAAATCACATACAAAGGAAAGCCCATCAGAATCACAGCAGACTTTTCAACACAAACCCTTGGGACAAGGAGAGCCTGGAATGAGATATTTCAAGCACTAAAAGAGAACAACCTCCAACCTAGACTGATGTATCCTGCAAAACTCTCTTTCAAAATGGAGGGGGAAATAAGACACTTCCACGACAAGGAACACCTGAGAAACTACATGAATACCAAACTAGCACTACAAGAAATTCTAAACAAGATCCTAGAAAAAGACAATGAAGGCAACAACACCATAAGGCTCAACAGAGCAAATCAAATAGGCAAGGCAAGAAACTAAAAGGAGAAGGTGAAAAAGTAAAAAGAGTCAACAAAAGGCCAATAACATGTCAATAATAAGTCAGTACATATCAGTTATAACCAGCAATGTCAATGGCCTCAACTCACCAATCAAGAGAAATAGACTGGCAAAATGAAATAAGAAGAAAAATCCAACAATATGTTGTATACAAGAAACACACCTAGTGCAAAAAGAAGCACATAGACTGAAAGTGAAAAGATAGAAAACAATTCTCCATGTGACAGGAACCCAGAAAAAAACAGGGGTAGCAATCTTATTTGCAGACAAAGTAAATTTCAAACCAAAACTGAATCTAGTATTATTGATGTAGGATGGTACTGTATCATACCTCTATGAATGTAAAATATCTAGTACCTGCTTTATGATACATAGTAGGGACCGTGCTTTATCAGAGCTACATTTAATGATATTACTCTAGAATGTTCTCTTTCCAGATGATGATTAAGAGGCTAATAGAAAAAATGGTGCCAGGTACCACAACAGCAACAGAACTTTGCTGTTTTCTGTATATTATTCTTTTCTTTGTTTTTTTTTTTTAATGGAATGTGCTGAATGTCTATAATTTTGTTCAGATGACTGCAGAACCTGGAAAAGCTGTTGCTGCTATCAATGCATAACATACTATTTTTAGTCTTTTTATATAAATATATATATAAATTGAATTTTTGGAAACTTTAATGGTGCTGCCAACTTTGGAAAAAGTCATCCCAATTTACTGTGTTGACTTGGCATTGTACAGAAAAATGGACAACCACATTGGTCTAGAAATGTTAATTTATTTTTATTTTTTTCCATGTGTACAGGGGAACACATCGTACTAAATATGTAAGGTTATATCTATGTGGGTTTGATTACAGAAACTAATAAGGTATTCTCTAAATAATGAAAAAAAGAATAAGATAAGACTATAAGAGCGAGAAGCAATTTAAATATGTTCAGGGACCATTTTCATCTCCAGAATTAAGGATTATTTTAGTGTTACATCATTGCCTTTTCTCTTTTACTTTCCTTTTTAGTTTTATTTTATGATTCCCTATTTTTAATGTTCATACAGAGATTTCTTTAACTGAAATACCGAATAGTTTCTTCGGTGTGAAAAACTATAATAGTACACAGGATCTTAATGAGATAATTAATAATGTGAAATAGGAAGAAAAGGGCTAAAGGTGTAGGGAAATTGGGAAGTGTGGGGGAAAGGTAATAAGGGAGAGGAAAAAAATATGAGATACTGAAAAAATGGAAATAAACTGTTTGTAAATGGGGAGGGGAGGAGGGGGTAAAGGGAGGGCAGGGACAAGGGGAAAAATGAGAATCAAGACCTATTATGTAAAAGTACAGAATCCCAATGATGAATGTAATTGTATTGTATACTGATTGTACCAATAAACTCAATTTAAAAAAAAGAAGCAAAATCCAACAATACGTTGTATATAAGAAACACACCTAGTGCAAAAAGAAGCCCATAGACTAAAAGTGATAGGATGGCAAACAATTCTCCATGCGATAGGAGCCCAGAAAAAAGTAGGGGTAGCAATCTTATTTGCAGACAAAGTAAATTTCAAACCAAAACTGATTAAAAGAGACAAAGAAGGCCACTACATCCTTCTAAAGGGAACCATTCAAGAGGAAGAGATGATAATCATAAACACACATGCATCAAATATTAATGCCCCCAACAATATAAAACAAATGTTAAGTAATATGAAAAACCAAATAAGCACAAATACAGTTGTAGTGGGGGATCTAAATACCCCACTATCACAAATAGACAGATCATCTAGGCAGAAAATTAACAATGAAATACTAGAACTGAACCAAGTTTTTGAATGCATGGACTTAATAGACGTCTATAGAGTGTTCCACCCCACAAAATCAGAATATACATTCCTTTTGGGCACATGGGTCATTCTCCATGATTGACAACATACTAACTCATAGAACAGGTCTGAATAAATGCAAAAGAATTGAAGTTATCCCCTTTATATTATCAGATCATAGTGCAATAAAGCTGCAGATCAATAGCACAAGAAACCATAGGAACTTCACTAACACATGGAAATTGAATAACACTCTCCTGAACAATCAATGGATCACAGAGGAAATTAAAGAAGATATTGGACAGTTTTTACAAATAAATGAAAATGCCAATACAACATACAGGAATCTATGGGACACAATGAAGCAGTTCTACATGGAAAATTCATACCACTGAATGTCCACACTAGGAAATCAGAGCAAGCTCAAATAAACAACCTAATGATGAATCTTAGACTCCTAGAAAAACAAGAGGAAGAAAAACCCAAAGCTCCAACAAGAGAAGAAATTATAAAGATTAGAGCAGAAACCAATGCAATGGAAACTAAGAAAATGATACAAAATATAAATGAATCAAAGAGTTCGTTTTTTGAAAGAATAAATAAAATAGATAAACCCTTAGCTAATTTTATCAAAAAAGAGAAAGAAAAGGCTCAGATCTATGCAGTCAGGAATGAAAAAGGCAAAGTCACAACAGATCCAACAGAAATCGAGAGGATCACTTATACCCACTTTGAGAACCTGTACTCTAATAAATTGGAAAACACAGAACAAATGGACAGATTTCTAGATACTTATGAATTACCAAATTTGAACAAAGAAGATAAAAACATTCTAAACACTCCAATTACAGTCAGTGAAATTGAAAATGTAATTAAAAATTTACCAACAAAGAAAAGCCCAAGTCCTGATGCTGAAATTTATAAGACATTTAGAGAAGAACTATTGCCTTTACTCTTGAAACTTTTCAATGAAATTGAAAGGGAAGCTATACTTCCAAATTCATTACTGGAAGCAAGTATCACTTTGATTCCCAAACCAGGGAAAGACACAACTAAAAAAGAGAACTACAGGCCAATCTCCTTAATGAATATAGATGGAAAAATCCTTAATAAGATACTAGCAAACAGAATACAGAGGATCATCAAAAAGATCATACATCCTGACCAAGTCGAATTTATTCCAGGGATGCAAGGCTGTTTCAATAAGTGTAATACACTATATTACAAAGTGTAATACACTATATTAACAAAGTCAAGGACAAAAAACATATGATCCTCTAAATAGATGCAGAAAAAGCATTTGACAAAATTCAACACCCATTCATGATTAAAAACTCTGCAAAAAAATTGGAATAGATGGTCCATATCTCAACCTAATAAAGGCTATCTATGAAAAAGCAACAGCCAACATCATATTAAATGGCCAAAACCTGAAAACCTTCATGTTAAAATCAGCAACAAGACAAGGATTGCCAGTAATACCACTTATCTTTGATATAGTTCTGGAAACATTAGACACAGCAAGTAGACAAGAGAAAGAAATTAAAGTGATAATGATAGGAAGGGAAGAAGTTAAACTGTCATTATTTGCTGATGATATGATACTCTACATTGAAGATCCGAAAAACTCTACCAAAAGACTTATCAACTTAATTGACAGATTCAGTAGAGTAGCTGGATACAAGGTTAACACTCAAAAATCAATAGCCTTCTTGTACACAAATAACAGACTCACTGAGAGAGAAATTAGGGGAACAATTCCTTTCACAATAGCATCCAAAAATAAATGACATATCTAGGAACCAATCTAATGAAAGAAGCAAAAGACCACTACACTGAAAACTACAGCACTCTGAAAAAAAAGAAATCAAAGAGGGTATAAGAAAATGGAAAGATACCCCTGCTCCTGGGTAGGAAGAATCAACATAGTGAAACTGGCCATACTACCAAAACTGCTATACAGATTTAATGCCATGCCAATTGAAATTCCAACACTATATTTCACAGAACTTAGAAAAAAGAATCCAAAACTTCAATTGGAACCATAAAAGACCTAGAATAGCAAAAGCCATCCTAGGCAACAGAGACATGGTAGCGGGTATAACAATACCCAATTTGAAACTATACTACAAAGCCACTGTGATAAAAACAGCATAGCACTGGCAAAAAAAACAGATCTGATGATCAGTGGAACAGATTGGAAGACACAAAAACAACTCCAGATGTACTCAGCTAACCTCTTCTTTGACAAAGGAGCTGACCATCCCCATTGGAGGAAAGATAGCCTCTTTAATAAATGGTGTTGGAAAAACTGGATCTCAACCTGCCAAAGATTAAAACTGGACCCTTATCTTTCACTGTGCACTAAATTAAAATCCAAGTGGATTAAAGATCTAAATATTAAAACAGAAACACTAAACTTGCTGGATGATAAGTTAGGCAGAACTCTGGAAGACATTGGCATAGGAAAAGATTTTATGAACAAATCCTCAGTAGCATGGGAACTAGCAGAAAGAATCAATAACTGTGATCTCTTATTAAAAAGCTTCTGCACTGCAAAAGAAGCCATCAACAGAACTAAGAGACAATGTAAAATGTGGGAAAAAATCTTACCAGCTGCTCCTCAGACAAAAGATTATCTAGAATATATAAAGAACTCAAACAATCAGCCCCCCCAAATAAAAAGACACAATTCAAAAATGGGCATCCGAAATGAACAGACATTTCTCAGACAAAGAAATAAAGCAGCAAGTAAATATATGAAGAAATGTTCCACATCACTGGTCATTCAAAAGATGCAGAAGGAAACAACACTGAGATTCCACCTCACCTCACAAAGAATGGCTGCTATCAAGAAATCAAATAATAACAAATGTTGGCAGGGTTGTGGAGAGAAAGGAACCCTTCTCCATTGTTGGTGGGAGTGCAGACTGGTGCAACCACTGTAGAAATAAATATGGAGATACCTCAAAGAACTGGGACTAGAGGTTCCATTTGACCCAGCCATCCCTCTGCTGGGTATCTTTCCAAAAGAATTAAAAGAATCATATCACAGTGATATATGCACACCTATGTTTATAGCAGCACAGTTTGTAATGGTTAAAACTTGGAAACAGCCCATTTGTCCATAAGTTGGAAACTGGATAAAGAAGATGTGGTTTTTCTGTAAAATGGAATATTACTCAGCCATAAAGAATGAGAAATTAGTCATTCATAGGAAAATGTATACATATTGAGGATATACTCCTAAGTGAAATAAATAAGTCACACATGTGTAAATACCAAATAATTTGTCTGGTGTGAATAAACTATAATAGTACCTAAGATCCTAATGAGGTAACTGACATTGTGAAATGGGAAGAAAAGGGCTAAAGGTGTAGGGAAAGCAGGAAGGGTAGGGGAAAGGTAATAAGGGGAAAGAAAAAAATGTGAGAAAATGAAAAGATGGAAATAAAGTGTTTGTAAATGGGGAGGGGAGAAGGGGGGGAAGGGAGGGCAGGGACAAGGGGAAAAATTGAGAACCAAGACGTGTCATGTAAAAGTACAAGATCCCAAAAATGAATGTAACTGTATTGTACTGTATACCTATAATGTACCAATAAACTCAATAAAAAGTAAAGTAGGGTGGGTGGGCAACCCACTTTCTGGTCCCCCTCCTGTCTCCCTTAGACAGAAGCTTTCTTTCTCCCAATAAATTTTAACCTCCAAAAAATAAAAAAGTGAGAGGGAATTCATACTTGGAAACTCTGATTACCCCAATCCCAAAGTGAGACAAGGATCCAACAAAAAGAGAACTATCAGCCAATCCCTTGAATGCACACAGATGTAAGTCCTGAACAAGACACTCAAAATGCAACAAATCATCAAAATTATTATATGCCATGACCAACTAGGGTTCATCCCGGGGATGCAAAGATGGTTCAAAATATGCAAATCAATAAATATAATTCCTCACATAAACTAAAATAAGGACAGAAATCTCAAGACCATCTCAATAGATGCAGTAAAAGCCTTTGGCAAAATCCAACATCCATCCATGATTTTTTAAAAAACCTAAAGAGAACAGGCATAGAAAAGCCTATTCTTTTTTGGCTTTTTGAGACAGGATCTTCCTGTGTAGTTGAGACTGACCTCCTGGAACTCACTGTGTAGCCCATGCTGGTCTCAAACTCACAGCGATCCTCCTGCCTCAGCCTCCTGAGTGCTGGGATTACCGGCGTGAACCACCATGCCCAGCTAGAAGGGCTTTTTAAACAGATAAAAGCTGCTTAAAAGCAGCATATTGCTAACATCATATTAATTGGGGAAAATTTGAAATAGTTCCCTCTAAAATCAGAAACAAGACAAGGATGTCCACTATCACTACTTCTATTCAACATAGTCTTCAAAACATTAGCCAGAGAAAATAGGAAATAGAAAAAAATAAAAGAGGTATGTATAGGTAAGAACAAGGTCAAATTATCATTATTTGTAGATAACGCAATCTACTTATAACACCCACAAAGAAGTCCACCAAAAGAGTCGTAGAATTAATCACCAATTAGAATGATACAAAATAAACATATAAAAATTAATAACATTCTTATACACTAATAATAAACTTACTGAGAAAGAAATTTAAAAAACAATACCATTCTCAATAGCCACCAAAAAACTTAAATACATAGGAATTAACCTAATCAAGGAAGTGAAAGAACTCTACAATGAAAATTATATCACTCTGAAAAATGAAATCAAGGTGGACATCCTAAAATAGAAAAATATTCCATACCTGGATAAGCAAAACCAGTGTAATCAAAATGGTATACTTCTAAAATTTATACATGGATAGAACACAATCCCAATAAAAATACCAATAGCCTTTCTCACAGATCTAGAGAAAATAATCTTAAAATTCACATGGAACCAGAAGACAATCAAAAAAGCAAAAGCAATCCTGGGTAACAAAAACAAAGTAAACGACATCACAATCTCAGATCTGAAGCTATACTACAAAGCCACTGTGATTAAAAAAAAAAAAAGCATGACTCTTGCACAAAAGTAGGCATGTGGATCAATGGAACAGAATAGAAGGAGAAACACCAGACATGTTCAGGTATCTAATTTTTGATGAAAGGGCCAAAAACATACACTGATAATAAATAAGTTGTACTAATATACTGTGCAGGGAAAATTAGATATCCACGTGCAGAAGACTGAATTTAGACCCATATATTTCACATACACAAAACTAAAATCAAAATGGATCAAAGATCTAGATGTTAAAACAGAAACTCTTAATCTGCTGGAAGTAAAAATAGATAAAACGCTTGAAAACATTGACATAGGCTAGGACTTTCTGAGCAGAACCCTAATGGCACAAGAAATAATACCAAGAATCCATAATGGGATCATATCAAATTTTAAAACTTCTTCAGAACAAAGGAAACAACCACCTTAGTGAATAGACAATCTGAAAAATGGGAAAAATTCCCCAGCTGTTATAGAGAAATTAAAAATTAGACCCCCCAAAATAAAAGACCTAATTTTAAAAATGGTATTTCAAAATAAACAGGCACTTCTGAGAATAAGAAATGTTCAATATTTCTGGCTATTAGAGAAATATAAAATTAAAATGACATTGAGATAATGTCTTACTCCAGGAAGAATGGCTATTATCAAGAAATCAAGTGATCATAAATTTTGAAGGATATAGAAGAAAACAAACACTTCTACATCGCTAGTAGGAAAGTAAGCTAGAACCACCACTATGGAAATCAGTATGGAAGTTCCTCAAAAAGACTTAAAATAGCAATTCCATTTGACCCAGCTATTCCCCTTTTAAATATCTTCCCAAAAGAGTTCAAGTCATCATATTACAATGACACATATCTACCCATGTTCATATCAGCACAATTTATAATACCTAAATCCTAGAAATGGTCTCTATACCTATCAACAAATAAACAGATAATGAAAATGAGGTATTTAAACATAACGGAGTATTACTATGCCACAAAGAAAGACAGACTTGAAGCATTCATAGGCAAATGGATTCGATTTGTGACCATAATAGTCAGTGAAATGTCAGACACACAAGCTTAAATAGTGAATGATTTATCTTACATAAGAAATACATATACAGAGATATCTCAGCTGTTGAATGACTCCAAACTCAAACTTTCCACTATTTGGACAGCAAAGTTTGAAATAAATCTGCTCAACGTTCTTAACTTTCCTCGATAGTCAAACTGAAAATCCAACTTGAAAAATTCGTATGGGCTGAGAGTAGTACATGAAACCCATCATGCAGCAGACACAAGTGGGTAACACTTCAGTCCAAGTGCCACTCTTGCCCTGATAACATACATTGTTTGTGTTTGTGTGTTAAAACATCCATCATTGTGCTTTTCTTTTGCACCTTATTTGCATAAAATATTATAACTATGGCTCCAAAAATAGTTAGTGATACCAGCAGTAAAACTAAGAGGAAATTTGTGAGAACCATGATAGAATTAAAAAAAGAAATGGTTGTGAAATTTATTAAAGTTTCAGAAAAATGCATTCATAAGTGTAATTTCTGTGCCTCAGAACCAATTATTTGATTTCCCATTATTGTTTATGAGAAAAATATGTTGTTCTTGAACTTCTCAGTATTGTGAAAGAATTGAGTTCTACAACCAAGGTATTATTATATGTAAATGTGTGTGCATTGTGTATACATTACATATATATATATATATAATAGATAAATAAGAAGTAGGGAGATTTTTTAAATCAAATGGATAGGGGAACAAGAAATGGAGGGAGGATAGAAGGAAGAGAGGGAAAGTAGATTTTTTAAATTGCAGAGAAAGAATGAAGAAAATAAGCTTTTTCAAATGGAAAGGGGATTAAGAATTGGAAGGAACAGAGATGCAGGGGAGGAGTTCAGGATGAAAATAAAAAAGAAATAAGATATGCTATGTGCATGTACCAACTCCCATGATAAATATAATCCTTATGTACTGTGACCATGTATTAAGAAAAAAGCAGAAATCAATAATAAAAAACAACAAATGTGTCATAAAGATGATCAAAAAAGCATCAGGTGACAAAAAAATTATTATCCCCAACAAGACCTTACCAAAAAAAAAAAAAAGAGAAACAAAAAGAACAAGGTCAAGATCAAAGGCAAACAGAGCTAAGAGAACCTTGCTACAAATTCTTCAAACATTAAAAGATAATTACAGAGCCATGACTAGGTATATCAAAATATCATATTCTATAGTTTAAGTACTTACATTTTGCTTCTCAGTTGTACCTCAATAAAGCTGAAAGCAAAAGCTAGAAAAATATAAACAACTTTTTTTCAATAAATGTGAAAATTTAATTGAACTAGACAAATTCTTAGAAAAGCGCAGCCTACTAAAACTGACATAAGAATATAAATTGGTTTGTTTTTATTAAAACAAAGACAATGAGCTTATAATTATAGATAAAAATCTTTTCATAAAAATGTTCTGGCATAGATTACCTCAGTAAATTCTTGCAAACATTTCAAAAAGAAACAATGCCAGCTTTCAAAATTTATCTAGAAAATGGAGAAAGAAGGAGAACTCCACGCTCATTTTATGAAGCTAGCATAATGCCAGTGTCAAAATCTGACACATTACGGAGAGGAAATCCACAGACCACGTTCATTTATAAACATAGATGGAAAAGTTCTAAACGTAATATTATAATATGGAACACAGCAATACATAAAAAGTTTAGTCAATCATAAACAGCTTCAGTTAAATCTAGAAATGCACAGTTCATTACATGTTTTATTAGTGAACTTCCCGTTACTGTAACAAATATCTGAGGTAAACTTCCAAAGGTGAAAGGAAGTGGTGGCCACACTTGTAATCCCAGTATTCCGTGAAGCTGAGGTAGGAGGATGAAAAGTTCAAGCCCAGCCTGGACAATATAACAAGACCTTGTTACAGAGTTTGAATAAAGGGACTGGGATGTAGGTCAGGATGAAGTCCCTAGGTCCCATCATCTTTGGTACCACCATCACTACCACCAAAAAAAATCTATACATCAATATACAGATATATAGACAGATATAGATGATGTAGATATGGATATAGATATGAAAGGTTCATTTGGCTCACAGCTTCAGAGGGTTCAGTGTATTTCCTTTCATGAGGTCCCTACTTCATACCACTTCTGCTGCATCCCCAAGGCCACAGACTGTTGACAAGCCCCTAACACACAGGTCTCTGGGGCACACCTGTACACCACAGTAATAAAGAAACATCAGCGCACATGATTTCCCATATAGAAAGAAAAAAGAAACAGAAATGTGCATTTCAACAAATGAAGAAAAAAATAGCATTGATCTTGATTTTCAAGTACACTTCTAATCAAGGAAACTTCTTAGTTTAATACTTTAAAATAATTTAATAATTATTAAAATAACTGAATTATTATGATACCTCAATGTATAAAATCTATAAGTCATCAATTTTGTTAGATAATTAATCACCCCAAAGCTTAAGAGCTCAAAACACGGTATTTGCTCACAATTCAACCCTTTGGTTTGAGCCATTACTTGCTTTCTTTTGCTTGTGGCTTGCTGCAGTGTGGCTAAGTGTCACTTATGAAGCTGTACCTGGTGTCCTGACAAGGGCTGCTGGTCCAAGCAACCTTCTGCACAGGCCTGGAAGTGGGTGTTGGAAGAACAGTGGAAGAGTTGGCCTTTTCTGGAATGTGTTCCGTCTTCCAAAGCCAAGCCAGAGCTTCTGGACGTGGTGATGGGAATGTTCCAGGAAGCAAGAGCAGAAGTACAAGGCTTCTTGTGACCTGGGTTATCATTTACACCACATCCATTTCCATCAGGACAAGTCACAAGGCCAGCTCTGTCCTGGGAGTGCACATGAACAGACCCTTCCTCCTGATAAGAGAAGTGAGCCTTGCAAAACAACATTTCTATGGCCATGAAGGAGTTGGTGATTACATTGTATAACGTAACATATGTAGTACATATAATAGTAATGGTACAGTGTCAAAGGCTTTCCTTTTAAGTTTTAGAAAGTTACACACTATCCCTCTTTATTTAACTTTATTAGGGAAATCTTAGCCAGTTTTGTAAGTCAAGAAAGTTTTATGAAAGATGTAAATGTTTCTTAAGAAAAGGTGATTGTTAATATTTACACAGAACACATGTGAAATACCCTAAAGAATCTACAAAGAAATTATTAGGAATAATACTTCAGATGTATATAAAAAGCGTAATGGTATTTCATCATGTCAGCAACAAATAGCAGTCAAATTTATAACATTATCTCTAAAAACATTATTTTAAAACAATTTACCATAATATCACTGCAGTAACATTAAAATGATCAGACATCTAAGAATGTAGCTAACAGGGAATGTACAAAATTCTGAGCAAAACCCAACAAGCAAATAAAACGTATTTCAATAGATACAACAAACTATAAAGTGTCTGCACAAAGGAATATTATTTAGCAATTAAAAATGAGCTATCAAACCAGAAAAAGATATGAAAAATCCTTAAATGTATTAGGATTAATGAAAGAAACTAATCTGAAAGGCAACTATGTGGCTCCAATTGTGTGGCATCAGGAAACAGCAGATGACAAAAAGACTGCTAGTTGTCTAGATCTAGAAGAGGTGGAGGAGTAATGAATATGTGAAGTACATGAGAAATTTAAGCAGTGAATCTTTTCTGTATCATAATGTAATTTTGGACACCTGACATGCATTTGTCAAAACCCATAAAAATGTAAAAGACATTTACTAAAGAGGCTATCTTTTCTCCAGTGAGGATGGTTGGTACCTTTGTAAAAAATGAGGTAACTGTGTATGTCTGGAGTTGTTTCTGAATCTTCTAATCTATTCCATTGATCTTTGGCCCTGTTTCTTTGCCAGTACCATGCTGTTTTTTTATCACAGTGGCTTTGTATAATAATTTCAAGTTAGGTATTGTGATACCTCTTTTCAAGTCTTGTCATGTCATGTCTAGAATTGCTTTTGCTATTCAACATCTCCTATGGTTCCACATGAACTTTTGTTTTCTCTAGTTCTGTAAAACATACTGTTGGCATTTCAGTAGAGATTGCTGGAAAAACTGGATTCCAACCGACCAAAGATTAAAACTAGACCCCTATCTTTCACCATGCACTAAACTAAAATCCAGGAGGATCAAAGACCTAAATATTAAAACAGAAACACTAAACTTGCTGGAAGATAGGTAGAATATTTAAAGATATTTGCATAGGAAAATAGTTTATGAACAAATCCTTAGTAGCACAGGAACTACAGCAAAAAATCAACAATTGGAATCTCATCTTTTTAAAAAATTTCTGCACTGCAAGAGAAATCACAACATAGCTAAGAGACAACCTACAATGTGGAGAAAAAAATTGTACCAGCTATTCCTCAGATAAAGTTCTCCTATCTAGAATATATAAAGAACTCAAAAAAAATCAGAGCCTCTAAATACAAAGACCCAGTGCACAAATGGACATCTGAAATGAACAGACATTTCTCAAACAAAGAAGTAAAACCAGCAAATAAATATATGAAAAAATGTTCAACATCACTGGTCACTCAAAAGATGCAGATGAAAACAACACTGAGATTCCACCTCATCCCAGAGAGAATGGCTGCTATCAAGAAATCAACCAATAACACATGTTGGCAGGGCTGTGCGGAGAAAGCAACCTTTCTCCATTATTGATGGGAATGCAGGCTGGTGCAACCACTGTGGAAATCAATATGGACATACCTCAAACATCTAGGATTAGAAGTCCCATTTGATCCAGGTATCCCTCTGCTGGGTATCTTCCCAAAAGAATTAAAAGAATCATACCACAGCCATATATGTGCATCCATGTTTATAGTGGGACAGTTTGTAATAGCTAAAACTTGGAAACAGCCCAAGTGCTCACCAAATAGAGACTAGATAAAGATATGGTGTTTTTATAAAATGGAGTACGACTTAGCCATAAAAATGATGAACTAGAGTTATTGATACATAAGTGGTTCACACTGAGGCCATATGCTTAAGTGAAATAAATGGGACACACATGCAGATACCGAATAGTTTCTCTGATGTGGAAAAATGAAAATGGAAATAAGGATCAAGATACATAATTGATGTTATGTCATAGGAAGAAAAATTCTAAAAGAGTAGAGGAAATGGAAGAAGTAAGGGAAAGGTAAAAAATGAAAAGAAAAATATGACAAAAGTAAAACTATGGAAACAATGCCTTTGTAAACAGGGAAGGGTGGAGGGGGTGAAGGAAGAGCTGAGAATGGGGAAAAATAAGAACCAGGATAAATCATGTAAAGGTACAGAATCCCAATGATGAAAGTAACTGTATTGTATACCTGAAATGTAACAATAAACTTAGTTTTTAAAATGTAAGAGACAAGCAGGAAACTTTAGTGAAACTCTGAATATTAGCTAATAATGATGTATTAGCAATATTCACTAATTGCCGCAAATGTACCATAGTAATACAAGATGCTAGCGTTAGAAGACATTGTACATGTGGATGTTAAGTGATAATATGGGAATCCTCTGTATTATCTGCTCAATTTCTCTGCAAGTCTAAAACTACTGTAAAATTGAAATTATTCCTTTAAAAAGGATTTTGATGGGCCGGGGATTTAGCTCAGCAGTTCGGTGGCCTGCCTCGCAAGCGCAAGGACCTGAGTTCGATCTCCGGTACCACAAAAAAAAAAATAAATAAAATAAAATAACCTTAGAAAGGATTTTGAGAAAGAAATAAAAGCGAGCTAAGTAAATATTAATGAATTAAGATTATAGATTCAGCACTATGCCAATCAAAACCCACCAGTTTTTGTTTGGAAAGATTTTGCTGTTTTGGTTTAATTTGGTTTTATTTTTGTGGTACTTTCCGATCTGGTTGTAGAATTTGAGTAAAAATACAAAGGGTCAAAAGTATCTGAAACAACATTCAAATAGGAGAACAAATTAGACTTCTTTAGTTTGTCTTTTCTTTCTTCTTTTTTTTTTGGGGGGGGGTGTCCTGGGGATTGAACTCAGAGCCTCGCTTTTGCAAGGCAGGGACAGTGCCACTGAGCTAAATCCCCAGCCCCAAATTAGACTTCTTTAACCCAAACCAAGTCTTTCTTTAAATCTGTAGTAATTGAAATTTTTGCCAAAACAAATTAAAAACTGAAAAGTGATCTAAAACAGACCTATACATATACATATATATATATATATATATATATGTATACTTAATTGAATGCAAAGCATTGCAAAGTAATAGAAGACAAAGGTTCTTTTCAGTCAGTAGTTCTAAGAGAAAATGAAAATCCTTGTGGAAATGAATGAAATGCAATCCCTGCCTCACACTGTAATAATTACTGGTTCCAAATACAATTGCATACCAAAAGTAAAGCTATTAGAACTTCTAGACAGTAGTATTTAGCTTAATGTCTATATGTCCCTAAAGATTTCACATGTAAAATTCAGGAAAGTCATAAAGTTGTTGGGAAAAAAATTGCATGTATATTTTTACTCACAAAATTAATTTAGTGTTTACTTCAGTTATGACCTTTGACTTCAAACCACAGTAGTATGAATAGTACCTGTCCAAATGATAACCACAGCAATCACAGGTATTTTCACGTCACTCTAGGGTGGCTGAAGATCTCTTAATCACTTCTGTTCATCCCCACATCAAAATTATTATAGTTATTAAAGATCTCTAACATTATTAAAATTGGAAATATATTATACTGCAGCCAGAACATTTCACTTTTGATTAATATTCAATAGAACTGTTGCTCCAAGAGACATGTAGAAGAATGATGAGAGGAGCATCATTTATAATGGCCCCAAACTGTAAACTTAATTACCCTTGTGGAGTACATATACAAAATATAATTCATTCACACACTAGCATTCTTTAAAGTAGTGAAAAGGAGTGAATCCAGCTACATGAGCAGCACGGATGAATTTCACAAATGGGATGTTGAGCAACAGAAAATGCATACAGAATACTGTATTAATCCATTTATATAAAGTTGAATTTCTATAAAGCTAAGCTGCAGTGCTTTGAAGGGAAGGGAATTCAGAGAAATGAATATCACAGTAGTCAAGATGCTGGAGTAATGGCTGGGTGGGTGCCCAGGGGTAGTGCTGTATGACTACTCACTTTGTGTGTTATATCTCTGATCTGTATTTTTTCTATTTTGTGTAAATTTTTTTCTTTCATTGAGTTTATTGGTACATTTTAGGTATACAGTAGAGTTACATTCATCATTGGGATCTTGTACCTTTACATGACAGGTCTTGGTTCTCATTTTTTCCCCTTATCCCTGCCCTCCCTTCATTAAACTGGAAAAAAAATCCCAGCAGATAAAGACTTAAAAACTTGTCTCACAACAAAGGTATAATAAACAGCTGTATTTGCTTTTGCTATAATAAAGTTCAAGCAATATAAAAGAGTACATAGCAGCCAGGTATGGTGTACTCAACTGTAATCCCAGATAGTGGATCATAATTTCAAGGTCTTCCTGGGCAACTCAGTGACTTAGTGAGATCCTGTCTCAAAATAAAAAAGAGCTGGTGATGTAGCTCAGTGTGAAGGCCCTGGGTACAATTGCTAGTATCACGGGAAGAAAGGGGGGGAAGAGAGGGAGGAGGGGAGGGAGAAGAAGAAGGAGGAGGAGGAAGGAAGGAAGGAAAGAAGAAAAAGAAAGAAAGAAGAAAGAAAGAAAAAAGAAAGAAAGAAAGAAAAAGAAAGAAAGAAAGAAAGAAAGAAAGAAAGAAAGAAAGAAAGAAAGAAAGAAAGAAAGAAAGAAAACTCATTAAAGATAACCACTGGTAACTTTTTCTCATTTCCTGTTTGGGCTTTCCAAGTTTTCCTATTCATGCAGAGGTAAATAATTAGATCATACATAGTAAAAGATAGAGAGATGGGTGGTTTGATAGATGATAGATAGATAGATAGATAAATGATGGATGGAAGAAAGGGAGAAAGCAATGAAGGAAGCAAAGGAGGGAGAAAGGGAAGATGAAAACAAGAAGAGAGAAAAGAAAGGAAAAAGGAAGGCAAGCAGGAAGACTAAAGGAAGAGATGAGATAGAGGGATCCTAAAAGAGAAATGTCCTACACAGAAAGAAATATACTGTGTTCATAGTGTTTCATGTCACACCCTTTTAATTGTACTAAATATATTGAAAGCATTTCCTCATAACGACATATTAAACTATCATGTTCTTTTCCACAGTATTATAACTGTATAAATGAGCTATAATTTCTTCTTCATTATTGATGGATATTGATTTCAGTTATTTGCCAATATGAATAATTCTGCAATGAGCATCTTTAAATGACTTGCACCAATTATGGCAACATACAGAGGTCAGTTTCTGGGCGAACATTGCCAAGTCATAGGTCCTATTGATAGCAAATGATCTCCAGAGTTTTTAATCTGTTTAGGTCCTACCAACAGTGCATTAAGAAATTTGTTTCTCAGCATTCTCATTAATAGTCTGTGTGATTCAATGTTCTTATCTTTGCCAATTAAATATATAAAACTGCCCTGTAATTTAAATTTATATTTCCTTTGTTAAAAGTGAAGTTACTATGCTTTTCATGTGTTTATAAATATTGCTTTGTCCCTTTCTGTGAATTGTTCACTCATAGCCTTTGGTCCCTTAGATTTGGAGTGGTGCAGAAGTCAAAATTTCCAAGAGACACCAGTACAGTTTCTCTCCCATCCCATTTTCCCACTACCCCATGCCCTTCATTAGCAAGAAACCAATTTCATTGCTTTCATGTGTACCCTTCCAAAGACATCTATGTGTGAGCATGCAGATATATATATATATATGTGTGTGTGTGTGTGTGTGTGTGTGTGTGTGTGTTTCCCTTTTTTCCCAAAAATGATAGCTCATTGTATGAATTCTTGTCTATGTAAGCCAATAATTTCCAAAGACTTTTGAGGCTTTCTCCAATCACACTTGGTCAAGTAAAGGCACATAACAGACATAATGGTTCCCACCAACCAGATACAGCAAGGGAGGCTATAGGGCAGACAGTGGAGAGAAACCAGGAGAAAGAAGTCTGTTTCTAATACATGTTTTTCCTAAGACTTCCCTGAAGCTATTTCTTCCCACTAGAAACCACAGGATGGGATAAACAGCCCCTCCCAAAGCTCTGAGAAAAGCCAACCGCAGATGTATGGCAGCTTCCTGAGCTTAGCCAGAAGGGCTCGACATAGATGTAGGCGAATAAACAGCAACAGGATAAGGATGGCCCGTACACGGTCATGGAGGTAAGCATAGCCAGGCTGGCCACAAACTGGAAGCAGGACCATGAGCCATACAAACAGGCACCTGGGTCTGGCTGATGCAATGCCAA
The DNA here is from genome assembly GCF_012274545.1 of Fukomys damarensis. NCBI lineage: Eukaryota > Metazoa > Chordata > Mammalia > Rodentia > Bathyergidae > Fukomys > Fukomys damarensis. Next base: position 14,037,191 of record NW_022900929.1, on the reverse strand, counting down.
GCTTGCAGAGGCCACAGAAACAGGATAGGCACTGTGGGAGGGGGACGAGGACTTCACTGAGAGCTCACAGACGAAGTGACTCAGGCACTGAGGGTGGGGCTGAGTCCCACACTGGGAGCCCAACAGAGACTGAGACGTGGCTGTAGGCACTGTGATTAACCAGTAGGGATTAGTGATTAAACAAGATCTTACCTGCATTCTGCATATTGTAATTAGCTACTTGTATGTTTAAATTAATTAGGAAATAGATTTGTATGCATCTTACTCATAGAATTATTTTGTTCTGCTTAACTGAACTCCCAATCTTGCTTCCAGTATTCCTAATCTTCAGTCGTTGGTGGACTAAAGCCTCTAAACTAACATCCAAACCAACTGTCCAATTGTGGTTAGGAATACGTCTGTGGGGCCGGTTTTATATGAGTTCATTCACCCTTCTTCATACATTGATCAGTATCAAGCTCCTTCTATGTTCCAGGAAAAGGGACAGGAACTGGGGGCCTGACAAGTGAAGTAAGCACAGTTCCTACTTTCAAGGAATCCAATCTGTTATGGTAAGAGGGACAGATAAGTAAGGCAGATCATTAAAATTCAGTACAAAAAGTTCTGCCATAAAAATATTAACCGAGTGCCATAGAAGTACAGAGAAAGGAACCACCAAATCTGTCCAGAGTTGTCAGGAAAAGGTTCCCAGAGGAAATGACATATGAACTAAGAGAATTTACAGCAGTTTTCTAAGCAGAGAAGTGAAGGAAGGCATTCCTGACTCCAAGAGCAGTGTGCATAGAATTGCAGAGGCAGAGCTGGCAGAGCATCTCCAGGGAAGAATGGGAAGATCGTTGTCATTGAGGCTCAGGTATAGGGAGCAAAGAAAAGGTGAAAGAAAAAGTAGGGCCCAACTTGCTAAAACATTTAGGAAACCCACAACTCCAGCCCTGGTGGATATGAAGGACAGGAACTGGTTGCCTGGTAACCAACTAGGAAGGCAGTGTAGTTAGCAAGCCAAGAATGCTGAGCCACTGTACAGTCTGACCAGGACCTAGATGCAACAGGATTTTGCAAGCCATTGGATTTTACAGGACAGGGCCAAGAAGAAATGACCCCTTCTATCCTTGCCCTATACTAGTACTTCTCAACAAAGATCAAGCACAGCAAAATATCAAAGAGAGTGCTACAGGCATCTAGGGCACAGAAGCCAAAGATTCTGGGGGAATATCCTACCATACACAGAACAGACACACAAGAGTAAAGTATCCAGTCCAAATGCTAATCATGCCAAGGTTTCAAAAGCTGGCTTACATATAAAACAAATATTTTACCCACAAATGGATCTCACATTGCAGGCACTAATGAATAATGGCTATACCACTTTAAAATCCAACAAATGTAAAATAATCAATTTTACTGGCTAACTTCTTCAATTTACCTATCATTTGTGTACTGCTTCTCTCTCTTCAACTTCCTGAACTACAATTTCACCACCTACTTGCACTGTACAATACTTTCTTAAGTTCTTGGCCTCATGCCCCTTGACTCCCATAATAACACCTGGCATTTGGGTTTGGCATGCTCTCACTTGAATTTTATAATTCTATCCTCACAATAGTCCTGTGAAGTAAATAGGATAGATACAGTTTGCCTGTGAAGAGCCCAGAATAACATGGCCAGCAAGGTCTTCCAGCCTGACTGACTCCTAAGTCCCACTCCCCTCCTTCATCCCCAACACTAGAGCAGGTGGCCTTCATACTTTTCAGTTGAGGGCTTTAAAATGCCATAAAACTCTGATAATGCATGAGAAATTTCAATATTCAATGTGCATATATATTCAATGTTTTTTATTTATACATTTGGTATGTGCCACATCTTTTGAAGCTGAGAATGACTCTCAATTTCAATTCCCTTTCACACCTAAAATCACTGGTGCTTTCTGCAGTAACCTTGTTACAGAGAGGATGGCTAATGTGTACCTTCTCAAACCCAGGGACATCTTTGTGGCCATGAATGACTTCCATGGTATTGTCACTGAGTCCAGAACCATATACCTGAATCAAGTTGGACCACTCAGGGTCCATTCCCCAAGAGTTTGACATTGAGAATACAAAGACAATTTATTTCTATCCAGATAGCTGGACTCACAACATGCACATTTAGGAACTACTGGTTATCTATTTTTAACTGGTGGACAAAAATAAAAACAGCAGAATTAATTTATAAAAACAAGATGATGAAAGATATGGCTCAATATAAAAAGAAATGGATATTTATATTCAAAGAATGAAGTCAAACCCTTTCTTTACACCATATGCAAACATTTACCTGAAGTGAATCATCTCTTAAATGTGAATTTTAAAATAATTTTTGTGACCTTGGGGTAGGTGACATCTTCTTTTTTTTTTTTCAGCTTTAATTGAGTTTATTGGTACATTTTAGGGATACAGTACAGTTACATTCATTGTTGGGATCTTGTACCTCTACATGACAAGTCTTGATTCTCAATTTTTCCCCTTACCTCTGCCCTCCCTTCACCCCCTCCTCCCCTCCCCATCTACAAACACTTTATTTTCATCTTTTCATTCTCTCACATTTTTTTTCTTTTCCCTTTTTACTCTTGCCCTACCCATCCCACCTTCCCTACACCTTTAACTCCTTTCTTCCCATTTCTAAATGTCAGTAATCTTATTAGAATCTTATGCATTGTTGCAGATTATTTACACCAGGGAAACTATTTGGTATTTACACATGTGTGACTTATTTATTTCACTTAGGAGTATATCTTCAATATGTATCCATTTTCCTATGAATGAATCTATTTTCTCGTTCTTTATGGCTGAGTAATATTCCATTTTATAGAAAAACCACAACTTCTTCATCCAGTTTCCAACGGATGGGCAAATGGGCTGTTTCCAAGATTTAGCTATTACAAACTGTGCCGCTATAAACATGGGTGCACATACTTCTCTGTGATATGATTCTTTTAGTTCTCTTAGAAAGATACCCAGCAGAGGGATGGCTGGGTCAAATTGAACCTTCAGTCCAAGTTCTTTGAGGTATCTCCATATTGATTTCCATAGTGGTTGCACTAGTCTGCACTCCCACCAACAATGGACAAGGGTTCCTTTCTACCCACAACCCCGCCAACATTTGTTATTGTGTGATTTCTTGATAGCAGCCATTCTTTGTGGGGTGAGGTGGAATCTCAGTGTTGTTTTCATCTGCATCTCTCGAATGACCAGTGATGTGGAACATTTTTTAAAATATTTTCTTGCTGCTTTTACTTTTTTGTCTGAGAAATGTCTGTTCATTTCAGATGCCCATTTTTGAATCGGGTCTTTATATTTGGGGGACTGATTGTTTTGAGTTCTTTATATATCCTTGATAATAGTCCTTTGTCTGAGGAACAGCTGGTAAAAATTTTTTCCCACATTGTAGATTGTCTCTTAGTTCTGCTGATAGTTTCTTTTGAAGTACAGAAGCTTTTTAGTAAGATGAGATCTCAGTTGTTGATTCTATCTTGTATATGACAACAAAAGAACAAACAAAAAGACAGATAAACTGTACTTCACCACCTTTGAAGATGCTTGTGCTTTAAAGGATATTAAAGAGTTAAAAGATACCCTATATAATGAAATAAATTATTTATAAATCATATCTGGTAAGGAACTGTATCTAGGATATATCAAGAGTTCATTAACTTGGTAATAAAAAGATAACCAAAATGAAACAATAAGTAAAGATTCTTAAGAGAAAACATTCTTTGTCTCCTACAATATATAAATATATGGAAATAAATCATTATCACAATTAAGAATCCCAGGAACTAAGGTCAAAGACATGCAATTAACCAGAAAGGTCAAAAAAGAAAATTATATTGGAAACTGGTTAAAAATCACAATAGAATACATCACACCCACTAGAATGACTATAATTAAACAAAATAACAAGCATTGGAAAGATGAGGAGAAATTACAATCCTGATACATTTCTGGTGAGAATGTAAAATGCCTCAGCAAGCCAATGTGAAAAAGCAATTTGGCAAATGTTAAATATAAAGTTACCATATTTGACCATTACTCTTGATTTGCAAACTTTTTTGAATTAAGAAACATCTAGCAGTGTTTGCTTCAGCAGCACATATACTTAAAAAAAAATCTAGCAGATTAGTAGAATACATGCCTAATGTGTCTGGGTGGGTTCAGGAGGCATGGTCTTGGTTATTATATATGATCCCTCATCCCATCCTCTCTGGAGCTGTCCCCATGCTCTGCTTCCCAGACACCTCACAATAAGGAGATTTGCTCTTCCATTCTTTTCCACCATGGTATTCTTGCCTTGGAGCCAGCTAACCATGGACTGAATTCCCCTAAACTGTGAGAAAATTTAAGTTTCCTCCTTCAAGCTGTAGGTATTGGGTATTCTATCTTAACAATGAGGAAACTGACTAATACAGAAAATGGGTACCAGAGATGCGGGGTCATTGCTGTCACTATATATGACCATATGATTTAGAAGATTTTGGAAGATGGTTTATGGGAAGTTTGGGAAAGTTTGTAGAAGCAGACTAGTGAAGCTGTGGGATTGTGTAGAGATGGACAGGTGAGAATTTAGAGGCCCAGGATGATGACAAGAATGTGGACAGTAAAGGCCAGGCTAAAGAACTTTCAGTTGGGAACAAGGATTTCATTAGTATTTGGACTAGAGGACGTGTGTGTTACCCTCTATCAAAAAATTTGTTTACATTTTGCCCATGTCCTGAGACTTTGCAGAAGACTGATATTAAAAATGGTAGACTAATTAATCTGGTGGAGGAAATTTCAATACAACTCCAAATTCAGGCTATGAAATGGGTACTACTGACTGCTCTTATCCAGATTTATAGTGAGAATCAAGGGCAAAAGGCAAAGCATAAAAAAAATATTTAAAGCACCCATGTATAAAGTTGGGGCCAAAAGAAGAGTGGCTGCTAAAGAGATTAATCCTATTTAAAAAGATCAACTTCTTTGTACAGACAAGAAGAAAGATGCCTCGAGGGCAACTCAGAAATCAGCAAGACTCCATTCATTGAAGACTCAAAGGTGCAACAATGTAAATCTTTCATTTGAGAAGTGTGTCCCTGGGATACCTGCTCAAGAAAGATCTCCTAGGGAACTAGTTTCCCAGAATTCATTTCACCGTGCTCAGTGTTTTAGGCACTCAGAGGCCAATGCAGCCATAGTCCACTAACAGGAGAATGTGACATCATGATGTTGGTTGTATGAACACACAGAATGCAATGGTTGTCCGGTCAGAAATGTTTCTGCCCAGATTTCCAAAGAAAGCCTAAGAAACCAGGGAAGGAAGCCCTGAAAAAGCAGTGTATGAAGTTGTGAGAATGAAGTCAAAGGTGCAGTGGACAATCGAGTCACTCAGAGGTTGCAGAAATAAGGAATATCTGCCAAGGAAATCTGCAGGTCATGACTGAAATCGAGCTTGTAGGGATTGCAATCAGCAAGGCCACAAAGTGGGGCCTCCCAGGCCCTTTGGAACTCACATTTTACAGTTGTGTGCCCTGGAGCCCATAAATGGAAATACAAGACTCAATGTTTACCCTGATGAATTTCAGTCTTGCTTTTGTCCTATTCTTTCCTATCCCCTTATTCTTCCCCTTTGGAATGGGAATATTTATCTAATTCCATTGGACTTTGGGATTATGTGGCTTGATTTTGGTTTTTACAGAAGCTCACAGCTGAGAGTTTGCTGTGAATCTCAGAAGAGACATGGACTTGAACTTTTGGAAGATGATGGAACTATTAAAACTTTGGGGAAGTCTCAATTACTTTATTTCCAGTTTTATGCAAGATAGTTTTATTATTTCAGGTAGTACTGTTAACTTTCTATCATCTTTATCTGGAGATTAGGTAGTTTAAGGAAATGCATTTGGATGTGAAGTTGACAAGGGATGGAAATCGACATGGTGATTGTTAAACTTCAGTGGCTCAAGAAACTCTTAGCATATACATTTAAAAAAAAAAGAAATTCCTAGCAGATTAGTAGAGCACACTCCTGGTTGTATCTGTATTGGACAAGGAGGCATGACCGTGGATGCTACATATGGTCCCTCACCTCTTCTTCTCTTGTGCTATTCCCCTGCTCTACCCCTGACCACTATTAACTATTGACTGTAGCTCTGCTTCCCCATATCATTCTGCCAAGATGTTTCTACCTTGGAGCCAGCTGACAATAGATTGAATTCCCTCAAACTGTAAAATTCCTTCTTTAACTTGTGAATGTTGGGTACTATGTCTCAGCAATAGGAGAGCTGATGCGTATACTGTATTATTCAGAAATTAATCACCAGGTGTATATCTAAGAGAAACAGAAGAATATGTCAACCCCAAAACTTGTACACAAATGTTCATAGCAGAATTATTTGCAATAGCCAAAATATAGAAAAACTCAAATGCCCATACACTGATGAATACATGCAAATGTGGCATATCCATACAGTAGAATGTTTTTGCCAGTCAAAAGGAAAAAAATTGGTCTAGGGATTTAGCTCAGTGGTGCCACCGCCTGCCTCGCAAGTGCAAAGACCTGAGTTCAATCCCCGGTACCAAAAAAAGGAAAAAAAATTATAAATAAATTCTACAATGGGAAAGAACATTAAAAAATATGGTGAAAGAATTCAAACAGAAATCATATGATTTTATTAATTTGAAATATAAAAAAAAGAATTATCCAGAACAGGCAAATCTATAGAAATAGCAGGTTACAGAATTCCAAGAGTGGATATGGTTTGAAGGAAACTTCTTTGGGGGATGATGAAAATGTTCTGAAATTGACAATGGTGATGGTGAATAAATCCTGTTGAATTACAAACTCAAAATGGATCAATTTTATGACATGTTGGCGATACTTAATAAACCTTTGGAAACTTAAACTTATGATATCCCAGGTTTTGGCCCATTCCTGAGATCAAGCTACACTCAGTCCTTTAAGGTTTGTGAGGTGTTGCTAATAACTAAGAAACTGGGGAAGGAAGCTCTGCCTTCTGATAATTAAGTTCCCCCTGTTTTGGGCATAAGCTTTCTCAAGTGGATCTATATTATTTGCTAACAAAAATTACATGCAAAACAAGATCATATGCTATGTATGAATATTTTTCACTCCAAGGGAGTACAGCAAATATTACATTTTTTCCTGTAGTTGAGCTGCTCCAAATTCAGCTTTTAACTCCACCTTTTGTTCTTCCTGCTTACCCCCCAGAGTTGTGAAAATCTAGTCAGATATTAGGTATGAAAGCTATTTGTGTAAACTCAGAGAAATATGCAAATGTATGATATCACCTAGTTCCTGGGCCTCTTAATATTAATAATAGGGCTCTTTTTTCCTTAGGTATATTATGCAGAGCAAAGAATGCTTTATTCTAACAAACAAGGTACACATTCTTCTGTAAGTTGATGGCTCCATTTGTTAAAGATATATCCTAAGAACTGAGATGTGAAATCAGAATCTTCTAACCTTAGAGGTAATTAAAAAATTCACAACAGAACCACATTTAGAGCTTAGCAGAGACCACACCAGCCTCCAAGAGATCCCTCTCTGAGACCATCAGAGAGAATTAGCGATGGGTGTTTTCCAGTGGCATACAGTTCTAACAGAACCACCCAGGCCTGCCTCTCTCTTGCTTAAAGGTCTTTAGGCTTTTAGGTTTCATTAGGATAAGTGTACCTTTCAAAAGTTTTGTATGCTGCATCCAGGTACTTTACTTCTGGTCCAAAATTCAAGCCCCTCATCCATCATAACTGGGACCTCGTGTACCTTGGGCATCATGGTGATAATTGACTGGCCATTTCCTGTCCTCATCAAGTTCATTCTCACTACCACACTTCGGCATGTGTAGTAGCTTCCCCTAGACTCACATGCAGGAATGAAGCTGCTCCAGGGCTATTTCTCCTGTGAATTTTCTCTAATTTCCCCCACTAGCTGTGGCCCTTTCTTCTACACTTCCATTGTGCCCTGTGTAAATCTCCACTGTAGCACATGCCACATTGTTCTGTAATTATAGGCAAGAATACCAAACCTTCTAGATGGCAAGATTCTTTCTCCACATCTCCTTCACCAGGAACCTGGACAGGGACTGGCAGGTGTTCTAATCAATTATTCCATGTTTAGGGAATGGATGTTGGCCCACAGCTTGGGCAGAGGGGTACTTTCAAAGCCAGTAGGTACTTGTGTAATACAGTGTCTATTTAAAATACTTTGTGCCCATGAAATACTTCTATATTTTGAGTGTCAGCCCCGGTATTGGTTATTCAAGTCAGCTTGGAGTAGGAAAAGCTACAGTCTTGGGATTAACAAAGTGTCCAAAGAGAAGTCAAAGGTTTAGAAATAAAATCAATTAGAAAAGGGCTAAAGGTGTAGGGAAAGTGGGAAGGGTAGGAGAAAGGGAATAAAGGAAAGGAAAAAAAAATAGGAGCAAATGGAAATAAAATGTTTGTAAATGGGGAGGACAAGAGGGAGTAAAGGGAGGGCAGGGACAAGGGGGAAAAATGAGAACCAAGACCACCTGTGGTGTAAAGGTGAAAGATCCCAATAATGAATGTAACTGTACTGTATACCTAAAATGTATCAATAAACTCAATGAGGAAGAAAAAAAGAAATAAAATGAATGATCAGAGCCAGGTGTGGTGGCATGCAACTGTAAGCTCAGCACTCTAGGAGTCTGAGGCAAGAAGATCACAACTTGAAGCCTAGACTGGACAACTGGGCAGCTTAGCAACATTGTCTTAAAATTTTGTTTTAGGTTTTGGTACTGGGGATCTAACTTGAGTCCTTGCATTTGCAAGGCAGGCGGCAGAACCACTGAGCTAAACTCCCAGCCCACTCTGTCTTAAAATAAAAAAAAAATAAAAATAAAAGGCTGGGATGTCTCTCAGTGAAAAGCCCATCCCAGTACTTTAGAAAAATTAAAATAAAATAATACTAAGCACAAGAATGGATCAAAACACCAAAAGAACAAAAGTAAGAGGGTCCAAGTAAAGAGAACATAAGGAAAACAGAGCACAGGCTTTGGGTTTTAGTCCCAACTCCAAGCACCCTCCTATTCATATAACATCTGTTTACATAAATCAGCCTTTCAGCTTTCTAACTGTAAATTGCTAAAACAATAATTTTAAGATCTACTTTTCAGAATTGTTAAAAAGAATCAGAAAAATAATAGAAAGGTATCAACCATGTAAGGGCAGAGGAATTTGTCTCTTTTGTTTACCAAATGATTCTAGAATATTTCAAAGAACATAGTAGGTTCTCAACGACAAAAATTAGCTATCAATTATTGTCCCATGGTGGCTCTGTGTCTTGCATATACTGCTATTAACATGCTTCTCAGGAGTATACGCACTAATTTGTTTTATTTCTGCCCAGCAGACTGAGTTGTTTGAGGGTAAGGACTTCATCCCAACTACTTCACATCATATTTGTCTTTCCCCTTAATAATGGCCCATAAGGAAATAGTGAGTAATTTCTGAGAATTTATTGAATAGACTTTAAGTAAGATCAAGCAGAAACAGCATGAGTAAAGATTCAGTGACAGAGCAACCAAGAAAATACAGAAGTTACAACTGTAATACTCTTTCCATGCCTAGAGTGCCAAGCAAGAAATGGGAAGTATCCATACTCCGCCTTTAGTTGAATTTAAGGGATAAGTGGAAATTCGCTGTGAAAACAAGATATGGAAAAGAATCAAGGGCAGAAGGAACAGTAGTATGCATAGAAATGTGAATGCAACATTAGTGTTTGTGGTGTATTTAAGGGAGTGAGGAAAACAAGTTTGTGGTCAGGAATGAGATTGCTAAGGACTTAAGAGCTGAATTGGGTGTTTAAGCAGTGAAGTAGAAAAATTGCATTGCTATGATCAGACCAGTATGGAAAACAGGGTAAAAATGTAAGATATAAAATGAAAGAAAACCAGATTGCTGTGCTCTTCCAGAGAGGTGAGGAATGCCAGAGAAAAGCTAGAGTGGAAACGATGGGGCCAACAGGAAAATCCTCCTCATCAGTTAAGCAGAGCTGTGTTTATAAACACAGATCTTTGACAATGGCGATGAAGATAATAGAGAGGAATTGGTCTTATTTTATGAAGAACATCCTTTTTGAATAATTGCTATCAGGACCATTTTAACTGAGGTGACTCTCATATGATAGAATATACTCTTTCTATTGAACAGTTCTATTAATTTCGACAAATGAGGACGCCACAATCTCTGCCCAGCACAGTTTTATCACCTCATAAAATGACCTCTAAGCTTCCTCTCCTAAGTTCTTATCCCCACTCTTAGTTCCACCAATGTTTCTGTCTCTGTAGTTTTGCTACTTCCAGAAGGATGTACAAATGAAGTGTAACTTTTGAATCTGGCTTCTTTCACTCATTATACGTATTTGATATTCTTCCACATTGTTACAGGTATAAATAGCTCATCCTTGGCCCAGTAGTATCACATTGCATATATACACCATTTGCATTGATTGTCTTTGCTGTTGCCAAGACATAATGCCCTATACCAGTGATAGTGAACCTTTTAGAGCTTTTGATGATACAAACATCCCACTGTGGCATGAGTGCCATACATTCACCATCACTGCCCTATTCTCACAACTTAAAGGAGGAGAGGTTTATTATGGCTCAAGTTTCAGAAGATACAGTCAATAGCAGCTTGTTTCTAGGCAGGAACATCATGGCAGAGAGGCATGATAGAGCAAAGCCACTCAGTTCATGGTGGCCAGGAAGCAGAACATAGGGAAAGAACACTAGCAGGAGAGTAGCCCTCTGAAGACACACCCAGAGTGACCTACCTCCAACTAGGCCCTACCTTCTAATAGCACATGCAGCTATGAACATAAGGGGATTGTTCCATCTATGAGTATTTGGTCCTATGATCTAATCACCTCTCTGAGAGTCTCTGAACTTAGCCAGCTGACCATTAAGCTTAATAAGCACAGACTGTTTGCTCGTCTATATACCTGTTTAAAGACATTTAGGTTACTTCCAGTGTTTCATTACAACAAATATATATATATATATATATGTTTAGGGTTTTTTCTGTGAACATAAGTTTTTTTTCTCTTGGGTAAATGCCAAGGGGTGTAGCTGGATGGTATGGCAAGGATACCTCTGAGCTTATAAGAAACTGTCGCATCATTTTGCAAAATGATAGTAGCATTTAAATTGTCACCAACAATGAATGAGAACTCCAGTTGTTCCCTGATTCACTCTAAAACTCAGTCAGTACTGTTACCATGTTTCTCTCTCTCTCTCTCTCTCTCTCTCTCT
>NW_022900929.1:13986460-14025544 GCF_012274545.1 Fukomys damarensis | reverse complement strand
TTATATGTGATATACATATATATGTATATGTATTATAATACATCTGTATATATGTATTATATGTGTATATAATACATCTATATATGTATATGTATATATATTTAAATTTAGTTGACTGTTTTTAGCTATTCTGATAGTGTATATGGCTTTAATTTGCCTTTCCCTCCTAATTTGGGAAATTTTGTGCTAATTTACTATTCATATATTTTCTTGAATGAAATGTCTATTTCAATTTCACTTTTGTTTAAGATTGTGTTGTTTATATTCTTATCACTGAGTTTTCAGGGTTTTCCTTACATGTTCTGGGCCCAAGGCCCATCAGATATGTGCTTCGCAAACACAGCTGTCCATTGCTCTACCACAGGGGCGCGTCTGAGAATTGTGTTGTTAGGTAATTGCGAACTTGAGGGACCATCAAGGAGTGCCCTTACATGGACATAGAAGGTGCGTGTCCATCACTCAGCATGGCCTTTTGACGCAACAAAGACATAGCAAACACAAGATGGCTGATGCTACTGCTGGTGTCACCCAGCATATTGTTTAGACTTGACTCTTTTTTTAATTTGTAAGTGGAAGGAATATACTATAAACCAGCAAAACATGGAGCAAGTACATCAGCCAGTAACAGTTGTCTGTTATCAAGCTGTACATGATTGTAGCAGTCATACTTTATACTACCGGTAATGTCACCAGCACACCAGTTTACACCAGCACACCAGTGTTGTGTTGCACTACGGTGTTACTATAGCTCCTGTGCCAAGAATCCATGGGATACTGTCGACTCTGCTATGATTTCAAGGGACCATTGTCATACATGAGGTCTGCCATTAGCCAAAATATCAATATGCAAGCATATCTCTATTCTTTCCCTGTCTGTGGTCTTTTCCAATCTTTTAACTCTACCTTCCAGAAAAAACAGAAGTGTTTATTATTAATGAAGTTCAATTTATCATCTTTCCTTCTACAGATTGCAATCTTGGTCTCATATGCTAAGAAATATTTGCCTCATTCAAGGTTACAAAGCCTTTGCCCTACATTTTACTCGAGGTTTTAGAGTTTTAGATTTTATATTTATGTTTTAGTTAACTTAGGCTTATTTTTATAGTTTGGAGTTCATTTTAATTAATTCATGTACATAGTGCCTGACAGAAGGTTTATAATTACAGCCTAGTAAATGGAAACTTGTATTCCTAGTCCTAACACTTTACCTACAAACTAAAGAAGAAAATTCTTCCTTTCCAAACTTGCTACAAACAGATCAAAAGTGGAAGAAATAACATGTGGCTAGATCCCAGATAACTTACAGAAATACTAGAAAGGATTCTAAAACAGTAGAAGATTAGTTTTCCTAAACATTTCATTGTTTATCTAGAGTAAATAATCAGTAAGTCATGCTTTATCATTATAGTTTATTTTTATGATTCCTATAAAAACATACTAGTATAATACTTAGCTTAAGATGACTCTTTAGTTTCTGTTTTTTTAACCTCCAATTTAAGAGTTAGACTCTAGTGGCAAGTTTATCTTTCATATGTCCCTATGCTGTTCCCAGATAAATTATTTGTAATTAAATTAAAGGCCAGACATTCCTCACAAAAATCAAATGTGGTTTGTTCCTCTGACCCTAAGTTGTTAACCCTGGTCATACATTAATTAAGAAGGTTGCTGGTTGATTTTATTAGCCAAGCGGTTTATGTTTTTGATAAATAATTCTCACCCTTTGAGCTACACAGCAAAGTAGATAACAGTGATAGGTTTTTATACAAAAGTCAACAATAACATCTGAGGTGTCTTTTTTTGTTTTTTTGCTTTTTAGGTTTTTACAAAATTGAACTAAGTGCTCTCAAATAGATGAGGTGATACTTGACCCTCAGGCTGAAGTTTTATGTTGTGTATTTGGACCAGTATTCACAGTTGAGGACGCTTTATAAAACATGTGGCTGAATTTATTGGACTGAGCATGGCAAGGGCTTTTAACTAGCACTAGCTTTACCATTAACAGAGCTAAGACAAAGGGCAGGTGACAAGGTAACTAGAATTCCTGCCTATGAGGGAGAGAAAAACACCACCGAGACCTTAGACCAAGTTAGAAACAGAAAGTAGAGAAAAGTCTTATTGCACAGGGTTCTTCTCATGGATAAAATTGTGTGTGCTTGTAGGAAATGTAATGGACCACTTCAAAGGTGTCCAGGAACTAAATCCTCCAGAAAAGGGAAAATGTCCAGCGATCCTAGTCTGTAAACTGTCCTTTAAAATAAGGGAGTGAGACACTTCCCGGGAGGGGCAGGCACATGAGATCTTTTGTCCATCCCAGTTATACCCACAGCCACTCTCAGCCCTGGAAAGTGGCCATCCAGTACTCCCTTTTTAAAACATCATACTAACCACCACCCCCAATTAGTACTCTTCCTGAAGACCACATACCTGTGGCTGTGTTCTGACCCCAAATTTGGAGGTAAAATTGCTAACACCTCAATCCAGTCAGAGGACTCTGGGGAGAAATAATAAAGACATTCTGTCATTCAAGTTCAATGGTCAAGCCAAGCTCACCTCTTGAGCTTCATACATTTTTGGGCATTGGTTAGGAGAAACGCTGCATTTAAAAACCAAGGGATGAGATTGGCAGTTTGGTTGATTCTAGAGCTCTGTCGTGATTGGAAGAGAGAAGGAATCGCCTTCCAGCATCCCAAAAGTGATTCTCTTTAAGGGGCAGATGTGTGTGCAATTGTAAGAGCTGGTCTAAGAGAATAAGTGCAATGAAGGAGGAATTGTTCTCACCCTATTATAAATTATTATTAAAGTGGTACTCATCTCCCCAAGCTCTGCGAATGTGGGGAGGAAGTTGACATTGCCCTAGTTTGCAGGGTGGGAAATTCTGTGCTCTCTATGACATCTCCCAGGGATCCCTGTCAAATCTCTGTCCCACTATAACCCTGAAGTCCCCCCACAAGGCTCTGAGGGAGAGAAAAGTTGATGTGTTTATCCTCGCCCTGACCCTAGCAGCACCTGAGGAAAAAGTGACTCAAGTTACATGGCTGTTTTAGCCAGGTTCTCACTACTGTAATAAAAACCTGTGATGATAGAATTACAAACAGAAAGCTTATTTTGGTTTATGGTTTTGGCAGTTTTAGTTCTTGATCAATTGCCCCACTGTTTTTGTCCCTTAGTGAAGAGGCACAGCATGGTGGAAGCACATAACTAAAGAAACCTATTCACTTCATGGCAGGGATGTGAAGAGGAAGGAGCTGGAATCTCATGATCCCCTTCAGGGTGCACCCCCAATGGCCAGAAGATCTCCCAAGTAGGCCCCACCTCTTAAGGTTTCTACCACTTCCCAATGGCACCAAATTGGAGACGAAGCCTTTGACACATGAGCCTTTGGGGGACACTCCTGATCTCCCCAGTGAAGAAGGATCAGGACATTCAATTAGGAAACTGAGAAGTCTAGTCAGTGGAGGGCTCTGGAGATCCTCCTGGACAGATATTTCCTGAAACAATCTAGTACTGGCTTCAAGACTTGGGGTTTCAACCAATCTACACCCTATCATATTTCCTTATCATGGCAGTAGGAATTTTGAAAGGCTTTGTATTTTAGGTTGGCTAAATTTCCTGTGAAGAACTTGGAGAAATACACGTGACAATGTTAAGAATGACTATAACCCAAGTCACTGGGTAAGGGAACAATCATACTTAGAAGTAGAAGCCAGCTTGTATTTGTTTACCATGTTTCTTTTAATTCTGTGAGGCAATGTAAACCATGTGTTCATACTGTACTTAAGTGAATCATTCCCATGACAGGAATCGGAAAGTATTGCCAAACCCTGACCATCCACCATCTGTGCACTGCCACAGCAAGCAATTTTGGGGGTGGGCAACACTTGGGGTGGACATAGGGCTTCAGCAAATATAAGCTTCCTGATGCATATTTTCTGCCCTGTGAGTACTATTTAAGAGAAAATGGAGGACATTTGCTACTCTTGCCCCATGCCTACCCCTACCAACACCCATAAAGCAGGCTCTGGATATAATGTTGGGAGTTCACTGGGTTGAAAGGTAAAAGAACATGAAGGGTATTTAGGGAGCCAGTGATCCAATATCCCAACCTGCGAACTCCACCAGGTCAGAACTGAACACTCATGATTATTAAATACCATTGTCCCTGGGTGGCAGCCAGGGCACCCAAACCTCTTTCTCTGTAGCACCATTAAATGCATGAGAATCAAAAGAAGGCAATTTCCCAGCTATAGTCAGCCCTTCATTACAAGCCAGTTCTGAGGGTAATTAGTCTCTCCTCAGAATTATTTCCTCTTCTTACATCAGCCCTACCTTACATCTTCACCACGAGTTACTCTCCAGGAAGCACAGAGCTCCTCTCCATCAAGAAAGATCTCTACATTTCTGATTTTTTTTTTACTTGTGATAACAGCTATGATTTACTTCCGTCTTTTTCAAACAGTCCTGTAAATGCCAATTGTTGAAGAACAGAGTTCTGCTTCTAAACACATCCGCTAATGGACATAAATCTGTAAGCAGTTTTTGGAAGTGATTAAGAAGAAAGACGTTTAATTTGTTGCAGTGGCAATGAGGCAGAAGATAGAGAGGCCTGGTAGGAAAGCCGTCCAGCCAGCTGCTCAACACCACCACTGTAATGGGTTCCACATGTTTCAAGAGGTAGATCTTAGTGGATGAGAACTAGAAAGTAGATTTGTCAGCTTTCCAAAGAGTATCAAACTCAGGGAAAATAACTTAGCAAATGAAACACACGCACACACATATGTACACACAACCCCAAAATGACTGTAAAACCAGAATTTCTGCTCACTGTTTTATAGGATAAAGGGTAACATCCAAGAAGACACACATGTTTCCCTGAGCTACCAGAACATTTTCTCCTTTTCAGAGAATCCTCCCAGTAAGACGAATGATAAAAGATTGCTGGTTAATGCAGTGCCTGCCAAAGTGTTTATTTAGACTGGCAGCATTGTGAACTTTGGGATGCTGGTTAAGCTCTCTGAAGATATAACCCTGGAACCTATGCTTTAGCCAGCCCTCCCTCTGATCTGTATGCCTGCAGAAGCTTGGCATTCACTGGTGTACTGGGCACAGAACTGAAACAAGAAGAGATGCACAAGAGGACACATTCATCTAACAAGCACTAGAGTCCCTCCTCTGTGGGAACGCAGAGATTAAAATGTTCTTTTCATAAAGCAACTCACCTTACTAGGAGAAAAAATGTGGAAGGATCTGAAAGCAACAGGGAGTGGCATGATGAAGCTAGTACATACTTCTATTAGAATGCTTGGGAAAGAAATTCAGTCTTAGTTGAGAAAAAAAAATTTTAATGAAAAACAGAAGAAAAAAAAAAGAGTCCCTATAGAGATAGAAGGTAACACCTAAAAGACCTCTTATGAAAAATGTCTCCACCAGTCAGCTTTCCATTACCATAACCAGTACCTGAGATAATCAACTTATAGAGAGGAAAGTTTTCTTTTGGCTCACAGCTTTGGTGGGTCCGGTCTGTGGACTGTTGTCTCTGCTTCTTCTGGGCCTGTGGCAGCACATTGTACAAGGTGTAGCCAACTACTCACACCATGGCCAGGGCACACATGAAATCGAGGAGATGGCTGAGGTCTCACTGTCCCTTTTGAGGGCTCGCCTCCAATAACCAAAAGATCTCCCAATGGGTTTCAACTCTTAAAATTTCCACCAGCTCCTAACAGAGTCAAGCTCAAGGCCAAGGCTTAATATATGTGTCTTTGGGAGACACTTAAGAAACAATCAATGGCTGGGAATGGTGCCACATGCTGTAATCCCTGCATTCTGGTAAGCTGAGGCAGGAATACTGGAAGGTGGTGTGCAGCCTGGGCAACACAGTAACTTAGTTGTCTCAAAAATAAAACTATGAAAGAGCTGGAGATGTAGCTCAGTGGAAAGGCCCTGGTACCACACATACAAAAATAATTGTATCAGGAGAATATGATTAAACAGATAAATAAGATGGGCATGTTTATAACAAAGCAGAGGTCCTAGGTTCCATCCCCAGCACTGCAAATAAAAAACGACATACTAATGTTTATTAAGGTAAAATTGGTAGCCACTTAACTATCCAGCAATTTTTTAAAAAAAAGTTAAGTCATTCAAACTGAAATTGATAAGTGCATGTTTTTGTTGAGATATAGATTATTCTGGTCATAAAATATTAAGCAGCGGCCCAACATGTAAAGCAGCTAAATGTGTAAAGGTGTTCTGTCTGAACACGAAGCGAGGGCAGGGTCTCCAGCTCCTTCCTCTTCCTCCCGTGGCATCTTCTGCAGGAACTCTGATCAACCTGGGGTTGGTGGCTGTATCAAAACAATTATGGTAAAAGAAAATGGAGCACTGTGGGAGAATCTTCACTCTGTGTTCTTATGTGAAAAGAGAGGGATAAACTTGGGCAGTGTCTTTTCAAGGCCATCTTCAAGGGTCATCCTTCGAGGAGGCAGACAGCATACCCCTAGCCCCAGAGAGTGGACAAAGGCGAGTGTTTGGGGCTTAGGAGGGAAAGGGACATGCAGGTTCTGGTGGTCAGAAAAGCACTCCTCAAGTCCTTCTGGGAGAGAAAGAGCAGGCCTGGCATGGCTAGCGTCACAAGCACCATTAGCCTGGTCCTGCCTCATTCCATCATGGAATTCACAAGTACCGGAATCCTACATGTGACCCTATCGCAAGGTTGCTTTGAAGGTGTACCTGTAGGAGTAGGTTCAGAGAAGATGTTTCACGTAGACCTTGGTTGGCTTGACTTTGAACTTTCCTTATGGAGGTCTATGGGGTGTAAGCCTCCTTTGATATTCTTATTCTTATTGAAGGCTAAGTTTCCTTCAAGTTGGCTGCTCCACATATATTTGTCATTGGGATCTTGTTTGTTTTGGTTTGTAGTTGTGTTTTTCCTTTTGTGGTACTGAGCACTGAACATAGGGCCTCACACCAATTGAGCAAATGCACTACCACTGAATGACAATATTTGGATAAATATTTAACCAGTATGTGTGAATGCATGTGCATGTGGGTGCATGTGTGGGCTAGCACTGGGGATGAAACTCAGGGCCTTCCACTGAGCTGCAACCCAGCCCCCTTTTTATTTTTTATTTTGAGACAGGATCTTCCTAAGTCACTATGATGCCCAAGCTGGGCTCAAAGTTGTGATCTTGCTGCCCCTGTCTCCCAGAGTGAATATTTAACCTTCCATGTACAAATTTCTGAATAACTACAGTTGAGTAGTCTTTTTTTTTAAAAAAAAGAGAACATATGGTCTGATATTGTTCTTTATACTACTAATCTAATCATTTTTTACCTTACTTAGAGTGTTTATTTAGTTTTATTTTCACAGCCAGTGACTGATTGCTCTTATGTTATCTTTTGTTTATGCTTTTTATTTCTTATGCTTACTTGCTTCTTTTTACTTTCTTTGTTTTTTATGTGCTTATTTATCCTTCCCTGATAATTCCAAAGTTAGACATCCTATTTTAATCATACTTCATATTAAGTTTAAAAAATCCTTATTCCTTCACCAAATTAAAAAGTATATTCTTATGTATTCCGATGCCCTATTGCTTGAAAAAGAAATTTATTCCAGTTTTATTTCCTTCATTTTCTCTTCCTTGTTAATATGAAATGAGGTCTTTCGAACCCAATTATTAGTTTTCTCATTTTGCCAAGTCCTTTTCAGAAAATTACTTTTGCCATTAGAATGAGATTCTGAAAAGATATTTAGTCTTTTTACCAAAGTATGCTGTTCTTGAAATCTTAATTTGATTAAATTTTCAGGAAGGAGAATATAGCTCAAGAAACTTTTTATTGAAATTTTAGTTGAGATGATTATAGATTCATGTGTACTTGTAAGAAATAAAAGAGAGACCCTGTGGACTTTTTATTCAATTTCTCCCAACATAACATCTTGAAAGACCATAGTACAATATTACAACCAAGACACTGCAATTGAAGCCATCTCCAGATTTTAATTAGAATTCCCCAGTTTAGCTTGTACCCATTCATTTGCATCTGCCTGTGTGTTTAGATGTGTGCGTGTTTGCCTCGTGTGTCAGTATGCCTCTCTACCACCACACTGCATGTAGAAGGCAGTTTCCCCACTGCACAGACCCCTCATTTGGCCCTTTTCTGATCACACACTCCCTCCCCACTCCCCCCCCATCTCTAACTGTTCACTTGCCCTTGGCAAGGACTAGTCTGTTTTCCTTTTTTTTTTTTTTGCATTTCCAGAATGTTCTACGAATAGAATCATATAGTAGACTACTTTCAGCTTTTTGCACTCATCATAATTCTCTGGAGATTTATTGAAATTGCATACATTAACAGTTTGCTCTTTTTTTATATGGGCCAATCAATCTCGGTCCTTGTGAATTCTGAACACACACCCTACCACTGCATCATATCCCCAGACGTAGTTTGTTCTTTTCTAGTGCTGAGTAGTATTCCAAAGTATGGCTGTACTTCTGCTTAAGCAAGTATCTTTTGAAGGACATTGGCTGTTTCCAGTTTGGGGTTCTTACTAACAATGGGCTGTGAACATTCATGCACAGGTTCTTTATGCAAACAAGTTTTCATTTCTCTGGGATAAGTGCCCAGAATCTAATTGCTAACTCATATGACAATTGCACATTTAGTTTTATAAGAAACTGTCAAATTGTTTTGCAACGTGGCTATTTCACTTTACTCGAACAATTATAGAAAGAAAGACATGAATTTATATTATACTTTCTAGGATCTTACTTATAAAGTCTCAGTGTTTCGTCACATATATGACATATTGGCTGGAAAAATAAATATACTTTTTCTTTGATGATTTTTCCTTAAAATTCTACAGAATTTCTTCCAATATCTTCTCATAATTTATTCTTCAGAGAAATGTGTTTATAGCCTAATTATTTTTTCTTTCCTGGCAATCTGTCTATATTGTTTCAATACTTTATTTAATATTGTTTTTTTATAAAAGGTATCATGTAATTTTTGTTTTGCTTTTTGTGGTACTGGAAATTGAATTCAGGGCCTTTGCAATGATGTATATTTTCAAATCTTCTTTATTTCTTATTTTGAGACAGCTAAGTCACTTGGGCTGGGCTCTATCTTGTGATCCTCCTGCCTCAGCCTCCCAGAGTGTTGAGATTATAGATGTGTGCTGTCATCCTCAGCTGACACGTGGTATATTTTTGTCTCTTTTCAACAGTGTTGTATGATACATTATATTTTATCTCTCTCACTCCAGATTTAGTCCCTTATTTTGGCTCAAAACATTGAATTGTGGTTTGACTATTGTGCTGTTTTGAACTTGCTGACTCTTGGTCTACCCTATTTACTACCTGTACCCTCTCCATTTTCTATTTGTTTTTCTCTTTTGGATTCTGAGAGAATATCTCTGTTTCTTTGTCTGCCCCAGTGATTTTCCTTTACCCAGAATCAGTCCAGCTTTTGATCACTTTCAGCTGGATTTAAATTTCTGCTATGCAATTTTAATTCTATTTCAAACTCCATAATTCCCATTTCACATCATTTTCTTGTACTAACCCCAGAAAATAGTCTCCTTACACCACTCTGCACCTGATTCCAAGACCATGGCTTCTCACATTCAAGGTCACTGAGAAAGCTCTTTTTATTTTTTTTTAATTGAGTTTATTGGTACATGTTAGTTATACAGTACAGTTACCTTCATTATTGGGATCTTGTACCTTTACATGACAGGTCTTTGTCCTCATTTTTTCCCCTTGTCCCTGCCCTCCCTTCACCCCTCCTCCCCTCCCCATTCGAAATCTCTTTTTAAATGATTCTTACAATAAATCCTATTCAAAAACATGCTTTTTCCTGAATTTTCCAACTGACATTCTTTCTCTGGTACTGCAGGATTTAAAAAAAAAAACTTTTTTTGACTGCCGAAATTTTCACATAACATAAAACTCACTGTACTCCTCTTTTTATGTATTGACAATGTTGGATAATCACTGGAACCACTGCATACTTTCAGAACATTGTTAGTACCCCAAAAAGAAACCATGTACCCACTCAACAGCCACTTTTTATTCTCCCCCACCCCCTACCAACCTCTAATCTGCACTCTGTTTTTACAGATTTGCCAATTTCAGATGTTACATGTGAATAGCATCATACAATACTGGTCATTTCACTTACCATACCATTTTGCAATTTTTTTTATAACAGATTTTATGTTGAGTGCAATTTGGGATTCATAGCAAAATTTGGCAGAAGCTACCAATATTTCTCATATATAGTAGTCCCCCCACGTCCATGGCATATACGTTCCAAGACTACAGTGGCTGCTTGAAAGCCCTGATAGTATTCAACTCCCTCTGTATATCCTTATTGTTTTTCTATATGTAAATGTCTATGATGAACCTTCACCTTGTCAGTTAAAGGACTCCTTCACTTCTTCTCTTGGGCATAGTCAAAGTGCCAGCATCACTACTGGCAATTTGCACTTTGGAATAATTATTAAGCAAAGTAAAGGTCATTTGAGAAAAAAAAAAAAAAACTGCAGTGACACAGCTGTGACTGTGATGCCCAAGATGGCTTAGTGGCTCACAGGAGGGTGGCATAGACAGCAAGGATATGTTTGACTGAGTAACAACACATCTCCCAGGAGAGATGGAGCAAGAGGGCAGGAGATTTCATTATGCTATTTAAAATGGTACACAATTTTAAGACTTATGAATTGCTTATTTCTGGAATTTTCTGCTTAATATTTTTAACTGTAGTTTCCACAGGTAATGGAAACTGCAGAAAGACAAGCCATACATAAGAAGAAACCCTTGTACTCCCCACCCCATTCACGTAGAGCCCCTCAGTTATCGACATCAGGCACTACATTGGCAAACTTGTTACAACTGATGGGCCTATTCTGACGTACCGCTATCACCCAGACTCCATAGTTTTCAACAGGGTTTGCTCTTGATATTGCACTTGCTAGTGGTCTGAACAAATGTGAAGAAGACACATCCACGACTATAGTCTTAGTTCATCGTCCTAATAAGCCTCTGTGCTCTGCCTGTAGAAGTGTGTCTTTATTATTAAATATTTGATTTGATCATTATTCTCTCCAACATGAATTAACTTTGTCACTATGCTTGTCAAGAGATAGCGTAGCTGCTCATGGGCAGCTAACGAATGCTATTCAACTGCATGGGCAAATGAATGGAATGCAACTTCTAGCCTTGCCTATGTATTGGGAATTTGGTAAGCACCATTTGAAAACAGGTGCGTCAAAATGTTTACAAAATGAAGAATATCATTAAAATAGACAGTACTGTCATTACCAAAACTAGTAAAATAGTAATCTAAAACTGATGAGAAAAAGCAAAAAAGTCTTTATTTATTTACTTATTTTGGTCCATCCAAAGCAAAGGCTCAAAATCCAAGCAAGGTTTTCCTATGTTATTTTCATAAACGAGTCACAAATTTAAAACATTTTTAAAACATAGGAGTTCTTTACAAGATAGTAGTTTTTGATTCAGATCAGCAGTAGTACTTAAGAAGTCTGGTCAAGATAGACTGGAGAAGTGAAAATTGATAAGTTGACAGTACGAAAGAAGACCGAGGAAAAAAATCTATTGAAACTCTGGATTCGTGAGCTAGAATATGACTGTGTAATTTAGATGCAAGTATTCTACTCTTAGAAAACCCACCCTGCGGGTATAGTTTTATTACAGTGTTTTGAAACAACTAATATTAATAGTGATGACAAAGACCACTTAGGGCTGCAGATTTAGCTCAGTAGTTCCACTGCCTGCCTCAAATGCACAAAGTCCCAAATTCAATCCCTGGTACCAAACAAACAAGCAACACCCCTCCCCCAAAAAGTGTTTACTGGCAAAGATCACTTATTTAGCATGAGTATATCTGGATAAAAGGCAAAGAACTGATTAGTACGCATATTCAGAATTGTTTTTACTAAAAGTTCTTCTTAAAAATGTGGTACTTTGAAGAACAATTCTCAATTTGTGGCAATTCTCAACTTATATTACATAGTTCTAGATCTCATTCCTTGAGGCAAGGTTGGTAATGCATGAATTGTCTATTGGCTACAGGCCTCCTAAACTGAGGACATTGCTTTCAGTATTTCTCAAAGCATCATCCTTAGGGTCCTGTCAACATGCCTGAAAGTCAGTTTAAGAATTCTTTTAGTTGGGTGATTCATAATCAAATAGATTTTTACTACTTGCAGCTATTTACTTATAGCTTCCTAATTGAGATATTAAATAAAGCTAAAATTTAATATCCACAGATTAAACCAGGAAGTTCACAGACCATAACAAAGATTCTAAATCAGTATTTTCCTAAAAAATATGGCTAACATAAGAGTGTCTGACCTCACTAATGTCTTTCTGCACATACAATACACACATAGATTGTAAAATTTACAATTGGGGAAGGACACTTTATTTGTCATTTTTTGCTGTCTTAAATAAGCTGTAATTTTTAATTGCTGCAATTTTTGCTTTTCAAAATATAAATTACTCTTTAACCTGTTATTAATTCATTGTGTTGTGGGTTGACTAGTTAATCCTACAGCATAGTGAGACACAGTAGCTTCAAGATTTCTGACATACAACTTCCAGGTACTGAGCATTAACACATGCATGTATTATATTTCAAACATGACTCATTCTCTACTACTAAAACATATATATAAAATCATCCCTATTTTGCTTTGAATAATGCATATGTATTTGTGGTATTTATACTATCAAGCAACTATGAAGAAATTGCTGGACTATTTTTTAAGTTTATAGAGCACAATACCATTAAAAAAAATTTGCCTGGTAGATAATGATTTTCCCCTATACCATATTAAGCAATTCATATATGGCTCTACCAAGTTTGTGAGTTTATCTTTATCTAATTCTTTGTTACCCGAAAATTATTTTCTACTAAAATTTGGTAATGGGTGTTAGAATCTAGGGGGCTTTTTCCCCCATCAGAGAACTAACACTGGGATACAGAGGGCAAAAGTCTTTAAGAAAAACAGGGAGTCCTGAAGGGATAATCCTCTAAATTATCCAAATCATATTGTTCTCCAGAATGAATCATCATGTGCAGATGCCAGCAACTGAAGTAGTGCTGTACATGGAGACCCATCCAAAATATTTTGCCTATGAGCTTAATAAACAAGCTGTCAACAAACATGTGTGACTGTTTGCCTGCAAAGGGAATCTCCTGACTCCTCTGCCTGATCATCTGACTCTGCAGAGAACTTACTTCTGGACAATTTTAATGAGGCCAAGCTTCTCTGTTGGCCACAAGAGTGTAAGACTTTTCATTCCCTGGAATGTGCTGTTCTGACCTTGGCACAGAATGCTCCAAGCAGCTTGCTTCCCACCTCAGGGCTCAATTCATGTCTTGCTCCAGACCAGTTGCAGCAGTCTCCTCCTGGGCAGCCTGCTCTCCCTTGCTGTCTTCAGCTGCAGCACACTCTTTCAGCATCATTTTTGTCTCTCATTCTTGTCTCTTAACAAAACAAAATGTCTTTGACTTATAAGCTTCCTTTCAGCTTGCATGTTACCTTCAGGACCATTAATGTTGTCATCCATTTTCATACCATTGGTGAAAGGTCTATTTCATGGACAGAGCTTCCAGTCCATTTGGAAGGGGCACTAGTGTTCCAGGACTAAGCAGAGGAGTCACACAATCCTACGGCTTATTCTTTGATAGTATGAGTCCTGGACAGCAGTTCTCCACCTGCTGTGGTTCAGATTTAGTTTGAGTGTGTCCCCAAATTTCACATGCTGGATGCTTGGTCCCCAGGGTGGTGGTGGTGACAGGAAGTGGTGAATGTTTAAGAGATGGTTCATAGTGGAAGGTAGTTAAGTCATTGAGCTCATGGCCCTGGGAAAGGATGAGTGTAGCTACTATGGAACCCCCATTAGCTGCTATAAGAGCAGGTTGTTATAAAAACAGGGAGATCCTGGGGAGCAGTGGTGTGGACCAGAGTGGGGCAGCTGCTGGCAGATCCCAGCCAGGGCTCTGTTTTGACCCCAGGGGCTTTGGGCACACCAGCCCAAGCCAAAGGCCATCCCAAAAAAAGAGCTGCACAGGCACACAAGCTTCAGCCAGAGGCCCACCCCATAGCATCAGTAAGTGAACACCAATCCCAGGAAGCAATGCTGTGGACCAGAGTGGCACAGCTGCAGGCAAATACCAGCCAGGGCCCTGCCCCAACCCCTGTGGCTTGAGCACACAGGCCACAGCCAAGGGCCCACCTGGAAAAGAGCTGCGCAGGAACACAAGTAACAACCAGAGGCTCATCCCGATACCATTGATAAGCATGCTGAGACCCTAGCCAGAAGAATGTTCAGACAACAGGAACTGGAGTGCACAGTCCGCGCTCAAAAGCCCTCCCAGACAACATGTGCATAGGAGCCCCAGTCAGAGGCACACCTAGATACCATTCCAAGTGTGCACAGAACCCAGCTAGAAACCCATCCAGACAACAGGTCACCTTAGAGATCCAGAGGCCACCATTCTGAACCCAGAAATTGGTATACTAGTGAACAATAGAGAAAAGGCAGCTTGGTGGCTTGGTGAGAATTGAAGACCACTGGGTGAGCAAAAAGTTGCCTCTGCACGCAACAGGCTGCATCTGTTGAAATGAGAATATAGGTAAACAAGTCTCAAAACCAGGCTTCCAGATCACCTAAGACAACTCCAAAGGGAAGCAAGATGGAACAATCTGATACTCAACCACCTGGACTCCCTGAACTGGCAACGAAAGAAGATCTGGAAAAAATGAAATCAGAGATTGTGCCCATAGTGCAAGACATGATTAATGAATATAGAGCAGACACAGATAAAAAAAAATAGAGGAGCTGAGGAACATGATGGAATCCCAACATAGGAAACAAATGGAATCCATAAGACATGCAAACAGATTTCTAGGAGATGAAAAACTCCATTGAGAGTTTATGCAGCAGAATGAGCCAATGTGAGGACAGAATTTCAGATGTAGAAGATAGGATTGCAATTAGTGACCAGGAAAAGAAAAATTTCTGTAAATAGTAAGGAACCATGAGAAATAGACCCAGCAGCTGCTAGGTGATGCAAGGAAGAATAACATGACTTATTGGAGTCAATGAAGAAACAGGAGAGAGTGCAGGCAACATTTAAAAAACACCAAAAAACTATTCACAGAAATAATGGCAGAAAATTTTCCAAGCTGGAGAAAAGAATTTGACACATGGTTAAGTGAGGTATATAGGATTCCAACTGGCCATGATAAAAAAAAAAATCTACACATAGGCATATAATAGGTTAAGATTCAAGAAACCCAGCAGAAGACCAAAATTCTATAAGCAGTTAGAGAAAAGAAACAAATTACATAAAAATGAAAGCCCATCAGAATCACAGCAGACTTCTCAACAAAAACTCTCAAGCCAAGAAGAGCTTGGAGTGATATATTTCAAGCTCTAAAGGAAAACAGCCACCCAGACTGAGGTACCCTGAAAGACTATCTTTCAAAACTGATGAGGAAATGAGATACTTTCATGACAAAGAGCACCTTAGGAACTTCATGAATGCCAAACCAGCATTTCAAAAAATTTTAAACAATATCCTAGGAAAAGACAAGGATCACAACCCCAGAAAGCCCATCAGACATGAAGAGAAATTAAACACAAAGAGGGCAAATCCAACAAAAAGAAAAAGTCATGACAAGAATAAGTCAATAAATATCAGTTAGGCCGAGCATGGTAGTGCACGCCTATAATCCCAGCACTCCGGGAGGCTGAGGCAGGAGGATCACTGTGAGTTCGAGACCAGCCTGGGCTACATAGTGAGTTCCAGGTCAGTCTCAACTACATAGTGAGACCATGTCTCAAAAAAATAAATAAATAAAATAAATAAATAAATAAATAAATAAGTATCAGTTAAAACACTCAATGTTAATGGTCTCAATTCTCCAATCAAAAGAAATGAGCTAGTATAATAGGTCAAGAAGCAAGATCCAACAATATGCTGCATACAAGTAACATACTTAATTCAAAAATAGACTGAAAGTTAAAGGGTGGAAAACAACACTACATGCAACAGGAAACTGAAAAAGAGCAGGAGTAGCTGTCCTCTCTGCAGATCAAGTGGATTATAAGCCAATACTGATAAAGGGAGATGAAGAAGGACACTCTATCCTTGTAAAGGGAACAATCCTAGAAGAAGAGATGATGATCATAAGGATATATGCACCAAGCACAAGTGCACCCAACTATATAAAACAAATACTAATGTACATGAAAAATCAAATAAGCACTAATAGAATAGTAGTGGGGGACTTCAATACCCCACTGTTACAAATAGATCATCTAAACAGAAAATAAACAATGGAATACTAGAACTCAAACTCTTGAATAAATGAACTCAACAGATGTTTTCAGAGTGTTCTACCCCACAAAATCAGAAAACACATTCTTTTCAGCTGCACATGGGTTGCTCTCCAAAATAGACCTCTAACCACTCATAGAATATGTTTAAGTAAGTGCAGAGGCATTGAAGATGTTCCCTGTATGTCACCAGACCATAGTGTGATGAAATTGTTGATTGATAGCAAAAGAAATAGCAAAAATTACTTAAAAACATGGAAACTGAACAACACACTTCTGAATAACCAGTGGATCACAGAGGAAATTAAAGAAAAAATCAGACAGTTGCTACAATAAAATGACAATTCCAATACAAAATATCAGCATCTATGGGACACAATGAAAGCAGTCTTAAGAGGAAAATTCATAGCAGAGAATACCCATATTAGGAAACCAGAACAAGTTCACTTAACCTAATGCTTAACTTCAATCATCTAGAAAAAGAAGAGCAGGACAAACTATAAGCTCATACAAAGGAGGAAATTATAAAGATCAAAGCAGAAATCAATGCAACAGAGACTAAGAGAACCATACAAAAAAATCAGTGAAGCTAAGCGTTGGTTCTTCAGAAGAATAAACAAAATTGACAAACCCTTAGCCAACCATAAAAATAAATAAGATAAACAGGAAAGAAGAGGCCCAAACCCATGCAATTAGAAATGAAAAGGGTGAAATTACAATGGACCCAGCAGAAATCCAGAGGAACATCGTTACCTACTTTGAAAAACTATATGCCAATAAGATGGAAAACACAAGAAATGGACAGATTCGTAGATATGTGTGTATCACTAAAGTAAAACTATGATGACCTAAAAATTCTAAACAACCCAATTTCAATCAATGAAATTGAAAATGTAATTAAAAACTTACCACCTAAGAAAATCCCGGACTCTGATGGCCTCACTGCTGATTTCTACAAGATATTTAGAGAGGAATTTCTGCCACTACTGTTTGAACTCTTCATTGAAACTGAAAAGGAAGCAATCCTCTTACATTCATTCCTGGAACCAAGCATCACCTTAATCCTCAAAGCAGAGAAAGTCTCAAACCAAAAAGAACTCTAGGCCATGTCATTAATGAGCATAGATGCAAAAATGCTTAATAAGATACTGGCAAATAGAATGCAGAAGATCATCAGAAGATCATACAACCTGATCAAGTGGAATTCATCCCAGGGATGCAGAAATAGCTCAACATATGCAAATCAATAAATGTAGTACACTATATTAATAGGGCCAAGGGAAAAAAACATATGGACATCTCGATGCAGAAAAAGCATTCCACAAAATCCAAAACACATTTAGGATTAAAAACCCTACAAAACATTGGAATAGACATTCTACCTCAATGTGATAAGCACCATCTATGAAAGATCAACAGCTAATTTCATACTAAATGCTCAAAAACTGAAGTCCTTCATGCTAAAATCAGAAACAACACAAGGATGTCCCTATCATTACTCCTGTTCAACATAGTTTTGGAAATATTAGCCAGAGCAATTAGGCAAGAGAAAGAAGTAAAAGGAATCAAGATAGGAAATAAAGAAGTTAAATTGTCATTATTTGCAGGTGACAGGATACTCTGTAGTAGATGCCAAGAAGTCCACCAAAAGTCTTCTAGACTTAATATCCAAATTCAGTAAAGTAGCTAGATACAAGGTCAACATACAAAAATCAATAGCTTTCCTGCACCCAAACAACAGACTCACTGAGAGAGAAATGGAGCAAACAATTACTTTTACAAGTATCCAAAAATTTGAAATACCAGGAATCAACTTAAAAAAAGAAATCAAAAACCTCTACTCTGAAAACTATAGCACTGCAAAAAGAGATTGAAGATGATATCAGAAAGTGGAAAGACATCCCTTACTCCTGGGTAGGAAGAATCAACATAGTGAAAATGATAACTTCCTAAACTGCTATATAGATTCACTGCAATCTCAATTGAAATCCCAGCAGCATACTTCATGGACCTTGAGAAAAAAATCCAAAAATTATTTTGGACAAGGAAAGACCTAGAATAGCAAAAGCAATTCTAGGCAGTAAAGACAAAGTAGGGGGTAACACAATCCCCAATTTGAAACTCTTCTACAAAGCCACTGCGATTTTTTTTTAAAAGCATGCTACTGGCAAATAAATGAACCTGAGGAACAGATTAGAAGATGCAGAAACAACTCCAGCACACTCAGCCACTTCATCTTTGACAAAGGAGCCAAACACCTTCACTGTAGAAAAGATAGCTTCTTTAATAAATGGTGTTGGGAAAACTGGGTTTTAACTTGCCAAAGATTAAAACTAGACTTGTATCTCTCACCATGCACTAAACTAAAATTGAAATGGATTAAAGATCTAAATATCAAGACAGAAACTCTAAATAAGCCAGAAGAGAGGCTAGGTAGAACTCCTGAAGACATTGATGTCAGAAAAGATTTTATGAACAAAACCTCAGTTGCCCATGAACTAGCACAAACAATAAACAAGTGGGATCTCGTCTCATTAAAAATCGTCTGCACAGCAAGAGAAACCACCAACAGTGGAAAGAGACAACTCACAATGTGGGAAAAAATTTTCACCAGCTGTTCCTCAGACAAAGTCTGCTCTCTAGAATATATAAAGAAATTTTAAAAATCAGACCTCCCAAACTTAAAGACCCAATCCAAAAATGGTTATCTGAAATGAACAGACATTTCTCAGACAAAAAAGTAGAAATAGCAAATAAACATATAAAAAAAAGTTCAAAATTACTGGTTACTGGAGAGATGCAAATGAAATCAACACTGAGATTCCACCTCACCCCAAATAGAATGGCTGCTATCAAGAAATCATCCAGTAACAAATGCTGGCTGGGCTATGGGAAAAGAGGAATCTTACTCCATTGCTAGTGGGAGTGTAGACTGGTGTAAACGCTGTGGAAATCAGTATGGAGATACCTCAAAGACGTAGGATTGGAGGTCCCATTTGATCTAGCTATTCCCCTGCTACGTATCTTCCCCAAGGAATTAAAAAAATCATACCACAATTATATATGTGCACCCATATTTGTAGCAGCACAATTTGTAATAGCCAAAACTTGGAAGCAGCTCAATAGCCCATCAGCTGGAGATTGGATAAAGAAAATGTGTTCTTTTATAAAATGAAATACTATTCAGCCATAAAAGTGAGAAATTAGATACATTTATAGCTAAATGGATGCACATTGAGGTGATACTCAAGTGAAATAAATAGTATACACGTGTATAAATCCTGAATAGTTTCTCTAGTATGAGAAACAAAGTGTAAATAAGGACTAAAAGGTGTAATAGATAATGTGAAATAGGAAGAAAGGGGCAAAGGGAATGAGAAGTGGATGGGGTAGGGGAAGGCAAACAAGGGGAATAGAATTAATATGAGAAAATGAAAAAATAAAAACAAAGTCTTTGTAAAGAGGCAGGGATGGAGGGTTTGAAGGGAGGGCAGGGGATGGGGAAAAAATAGGAACCAAGATAGATTATGTAAAGGTACAAATTTCCAGTGATGAATGCCATTATATTGTATACCTAAAATGTACCAATAATTTTAAAAAATAAAAACAGGGAGCTTTGTCCCTTAATATCTCTGGCTTCCTGTGTCACCAGGTGGTAGCCTCTGCACATGTGCCTGACATCATGATATCACCTGCCATGACACCCTCACCAGAGGCTAAACAGACAAGGCTGTTCAATCTTGAACTTTCAGCCTCCAAAACTGTATGCAAAATGCGACTCTTCTCTTTATAAAGTATCCATCTTTCGATATTTTGTTATAGCAACAGAAAACAGACTAATACACTACCCTTTTGAGTTTGTCCTAGATATATCATACCACTGCCAGTATGCCTCTATTCCCAACGAGCTTCAAGAACAACTGTAGAAATATATCACAGGTAGGGGCATCGATATGGTAAAGAGATGACTATCAGCTTTATAGTTGAGTGAGATCTTGGCTCTGAGTCATGAGTCACAGTTTGGGGATAAAGAGAATAGATGAAATATCTTGCTTCTGTACTTCTACCAATTTTTTGAGCAAGCATGCTGTATCTTGGTAAAGTAAGAGATGAGCTGAGCTGCCAGTTTTCCCTCTCAAATCCATCTCCATTAACTTTATAGTTTGTGAATATCCTCAAAGATTATGTTGGATAATTGTGCTGAGATAATTTGTGTATTTCTTTAGCATTTTAAAAAGTGTAGTGATAAGTTAAGAAAGGCCAGACACCATCATTTTTAAAAACAAAAGCATATTCAACAAAACACTTGTATTGAAAGTAAGGACCTCTAATTTTTTTTAGAACCTCTAATTTTTAAATGTTTATTTCACAGTTCTTTCACAACATCAAGAAAATAAAAACATTAAAGCTGCTCTAAAAAAATGAGGATTGCAAGCAACCTTTGGAAAGTCCTTAGAGGCATTCCTAAAAATTACTACCAAGCATATTTAGTTGGAACTGGATTGAGGAGAAGAACAGGTTTCTACATGCTGTATACTTTGAAATATATGAATACATTTCACAAAGTGGGTATGAAGTAGTTTCAAACACCTCCTACTATCTATTTCTGGATGGAGCATCCATGGTCTAAAACTTACAAAAGAGAAAGAAAACCGATACAGCCTTCACTACTAAAGTAGTGATTGATAGCACACATATTTATTCTCACCAAATCCATTAATCTGTCCACTCATTATTAGCATTCTCCATCTGCATTTGTCCAAAGGCTCTAGCTTAATGAGAAGGTCTGTCCCATGGGCCTGGTTTCCTGAGCATTTTGGGAGGGAGCTATTTCTGGTTCAGCTCTGGTTCTAAGCTGAAGATTCATCCTAGCCTCTGATTAATTATCTGATAATATCACAGGCACCTGTATAAACCTAGCCTGGAAAGTGGACTCTTCCTCTGTGTGTTCTTTGGCTCAAGTAAAAAGCAGAAGAGAACAAATTTTACCCATAAGTACACAGCTCCTCTCACATAAAATGTTACAGATGGGATCCAAGGTAAGAAGAGCCCTAGGAAATTGCACCTGTATATCTATTGAAGAGAACCTCTGTTTTTTTCCCCTCTGTTAGGTGGTCCCTAATACTGGGAGGATTGGGCAGAGAACAAGTTTTCACTTGAATCCAGAAGACACAAACAAGACGAATGCCTGTTAGAGACAAATGGACCTCCATCACTTTCAGAAAAAGTATAAGTACATACATATACATATATTATATATCATATAACTAAAGAGTGGAGCAATGTAAGCTAAAACACTAATGATAATATTAAGGTTAATCTTATTCTTCCAAATTTTCTGCATTATCTGTATTTTCTGAAGTAATCACTGTTTCATAAATAGGATAAATAAAAGAAATGAGTAACGCTACTGTGTTTTAATTATAAAAGTAATAGAATAATGTAATAGAAAATGTTAATGATAGGAAAGATGTGTGACTCAACTACCCTATTAGCATTTTGGGAACTCTTGTCTTTCTTTTACATGTATATGTTATATGTATTTTATAATGCTACACATACATTTTCTGTCATATTTTTAGTGTATGTTATTTAGAGATTTCTGTTCATTTTATTTTGCTGCATAATCTATGAGAGTGTTGGTGAAATAAGTGCAAATCATATCACCAAAAAAATAGCCAACAAGGTGCTCCATGATTCTCTTATTGATGAACATTTGACTGACTTACAATTTTTCAAATTATGAATAATGGCAAAATAAACACCTTCACATAAGTTATCTTTTGATTCTTTTAGATTATTTAACCTAGGTTTCCTAAAATAATTACTATTATTATTTAAGCCTAACAGCACTTGTTATATATTAGATACTAATATTTTTTTCATTTTGCAGAAGAGAAAATTCAAGTAGCTTGTACCGAGTCTCGCCGTTGGTGAGAGGTAGAATCATGTTCACACCAGGCAGCCTGCAGGATCAGTTCTCATTACCCTCTAGATTTCCAAGTCTGGTTCATCATAGATTAGCATTTCTCGTAGCCGTACTCACAGTTCACATTTCATAGATCATACTAGCAGTTGGGTGTGTAAGTTATATTTTGATGATTTTATAAGCAAGGAGGACAAAGGTACCAAATTTTTGTCCAAATTTACACAATGGCATTTCTTTCTTTACTGATGATTAAGAATACCGTCTAAGCATACAGCCATGCTTTCTAGTTGGGGAGTAAATAAGCTCATTCCTTCTTACCAGATTATAGACTCCTATAAGGAGGATCTATTCAAAACAATAATCAAAGCCAAAAAATACCAGCCCCAAACAGCCTAAACCAAAGATTAAATTAATCCAAGATTAAAATTAATGCATTAAAAACAATCTATGTGCCATGTGAATACAATGTTCCAGATATAAAACAGTAGATTAAAAAGCTTCTTCCAAAGGTCTCAAGAAAGAAATCCAGGGAATTAAATGCACACAAGCATTGGCATCAAAGCTATAACTTGAAACTACATAACAGTAATCATAGTAGCCTTTCACATCTCTTAGATCACCTTGTATAAAAATTGTCTAGGTTCCCAAGGGAAAAATGGAGAGAGGATATGTGAGAGATTACCAATGACTTCTTAGAGGGTAAGAAATAAAGTAACTGCCTTGTATCTGCATAACATTCAGATTGCAAAATACATATTTCACCCAAAGTGTTCAATTTGTGATTGTTGAACACCATGGCTATCAGGTGACTCTATTTGTTATAAAAATGAAAGATTTTTCAGTTTGGGTTGAGGACAACTTCTCAAATTTAGACCCTGTTCATTGGCTCCTACCTTCCTTGCCTATCTAAATCCCCCTATGGAACCACAAGGTGAAACAGGATGGAAGATGGGACTCAGGACAGGCATAGCGGCACCCATGGGAGTGGGGTGAGCACAGGCAGATTTATTCATCTCCCTGGGACACAGATCTGAGCAGCAGGCTGGCAGGAGATCTCAGCAACTTGACATCTCCGTGCTTGTACACAAGTACTCTGCCTCCCAGTCCTCTGACTCTTTGCCAATTTCTTATTGCTGGTTATTTGCCTTGGATCCAATTTTTGGTTTTCAAGCACTTTTTGGACTTGACATTTCAGGTCCCTTCATGCTCCCAGGACTGTTCCTCACCCTTTTCCCTAATGCAGCAGCTGTATCTCCTCCCACTTGGAGCCCTGGCTCAGGGAACCAAATGCTAAGCCTAAAGTGAAGCTTCATTTTCTGGCTTAGCCTGGAAGGTTTGAAAACCAGATCATGTACACTGTAAGTCTTAGGTAGACTAAATAAGATCAAGGAGTTAGAAGAGTTCAGAATTCCAGAGTCCAATGGAGAGCACAAAAGGATTTAAGAACTTTCTCCCAAAGTTTGTTGAACATATATATTTTTAGCACAACAGGCTTTGTAAAAGTGTATCTGTGTTAGTTAGCTTTTAATTACTGGACCAAATACTAAGATAAATCACATTCAAAAGAGGAAAGGTCTATTTAGGCTCATAGTTTGAGAGATTTCAGTCCATGGTCACTGCTTTAAAGCACAGGGCAAAGCAGCATATGTAGGAGCTCTTGACAGGGGAAGATGCTCACCTTATGGCAGCCTGAAAACAAAAGGAGAAAGAAATAACAGACGACACCAGGATTCCACCGTCCTCTCCAAAACCATGTCTGCCAGGGCCCTATGTCCCCCCACTGAGCCCCAATTCCTAAAGATTCCACCATCTCCCAAAGGCAGCACACTAAGGAACAGGCTTTTAACACATAAGTCAGGGGAAAAGGGGAGGAGATTTCAGACCCAAGCCATAAGCAGGTATCAAATCCAAGCAACACATTACAAAACATGATGGCTTTTACTGAAAGAGTAGGAAGAAAGCAGAAGTACGAAATAGAAGTGAGAGTCCTGTTAGCACTCTCTGTGTTTCCTTTATTTGATTTGTAAAATAATCATAATGCTAACAATGTCTTCCTGGTACATAGAGTTATGTGACTGAATAACTATGTGCAAAAAACTTAGAATAATATCTGGTACAAAGGATGAGTGTTAGCTATACAGTAGATAGGACAGTAGGTAACAGGAGAATGACCAACTACTGTCACTTAAATATTGTTCTGTGACTATCTTGCATGGCTATTCTCCATGATACTAAGAGTTTTTACAGGAAACTAATTGATTTACGTTTCCTTTAGACTCACCAGTGTAAGGTTGTTGCAGTGAATCCAGCAGACACTCACCAATATTGCTCAAAGCAACTTAATATATGTGCTTCTTTGCACAGTCTTTTATTTTTGTCCAACATGTCTTTATGACCTCACTGGAATTCAAGGCCAGGATATTACTTTTCAAATTAAGGTGGTTGTACAATTTTTATTTGGTTTAGGCCTTTTCATTGTTTGGCTTGAGAACAGAATATTATGACTCTTAAATTGTTGAGAGAAAAAAAGGAGTAAACAAAGACAATAGGCAAAAACAATTGGGAAAGAAGTTTGGGCTTATGTAGATGTGATTCAGTGACCACATATAGAAAAGAATAAACATTCAAGGATGCATTGATTTTATTCCAGAAGTAGAAGTGTCTACCATGGTCCTTGGGAGAAACTTTAAAGAAAGCCAGGCCCCCAGATACTGGATATCTTTCCAGAGAATGATATCCTGGGGGCTGTGGAGTACTTAGGTTGGGAAGCCCAGAGCTGACCAACACCAAGAAAAACTCTGTACTAACAAATTCCACAGAGGAAAATACCTTAATAAATATAAAAAGCAAATGGTAACATGCAATACATACATCCTGAGTGCCAGGCTTTGTGCCAGTGCCACCTCAATGCAAGGGTGAGAAATCATCTCAGAACACAAATCCCTGTACTTTTCCTTTCTTCTCCTTGTACGGCTCCCACAGAAGCTGAAGGAGAATGAGGACAGTGGAAACACAGACAGAAAGAAATAGTCAATGTTCAGTTCTCACTTCCAAAATAAGGTCTAGATCCCAGCTCAGAAACGATATTCCTGAAAGCCAAAGTTTTTGAAATTCAAGAGGAAGGTTGCTCAGAGAAGAAAGGGCTATTAAGAACCAAAAAGAGAGGGCTTTGGAGGAAAGAGGGCCGAGCAGCTGTGCCAGGGGAGAGGTTGAAAAGAAGGTGGGAGAAAACCAAACTCCCACGCTCCCCCAGGGCAGATGGCACAGTTGACATTCAACCAGACTTCAAGCTGGAACATTCAACCAGAAAAGCAGTAGGAACCCACAAAGGGGCCAGCTGTGCAGCAGAGCCAAGACCACAGGCGACAGTGATTCAGTAGTGCGATGTGTGCAGAAGGTGAGTGAGAGCTGTCTCTTAGAGTTGCCAGGAGGAAGGGTCCTGCTGAAGTGGGATACCTGTACTCAGACACTCCTGAGCCATCTCCATGTTTGACTTGGCCAGCCCTCTCAGCAGTCCACCTCATGAGAGTTAAGAGATTGGATCCCCCACTGTGCCACCAGTGTGTGACTTTGAGCAAGTCACCTCACATGGTTCTTAGAAGAAGAGCTCCTTAGATGAACCCATGGGAGTAAGGAAATGGGAGGATAGGATGGAAAAGAGGGGTAGGGGCAGCTGAAATATACCCCCAGGGAGACACCATCCCAGACCTCCCGGCAACTCCAGAAAACACTATAGGGAAGGTGGCTGGGAGATGGGATTTAATGTAAAACCGAGTAGCTTGAATTTACCAGAATTAAAGAAAGTCATGAGCCTGCTGGAAAGTATGCTATGTATGCCAAGAATATTTACAAATTAAATCTATCTTGGAGAACCTTCAGGATTTCAAAGATTAAAATAAAATGTTAAAATCCAACAGAGAGGAGAAAGCAAGTATTCATTTTAAGTACTTATGGGTACAACAGATTTCCATACAAGCAACAGCTGAGACCAAACATCTAGGAAGTAATATCTTTAAAGTGCTGAGAAGAAAAAGAAAGCAAAACTAATGATTTTTGAATTCTGCATTTCACTAAGGTACTATTTAGGAGTGAGAACAAAGTAAGGTCATCTTCATTTCAAAGATTCAGTTTAGTTCAGTTCAGATTACTACCCCTGGGCTTTTCTGAAAGAAGTGTAAAAGGATGGACTTAAGCAAGAAGAAAAATAAACCAAAGGAAAAAAGGTGATAAAAGCAGCAGTGACAGACAAATCTAACTCACATAGCTGTAAGTTTGATTATTTACCAAAATATAAAAGCAATATAAATATGACCCAATGTTTATATTCATCAAAAAGTTAAAACTAAAATTCAAAATAATGATATTAAAAATCATACAAGTGAATCTGAAATGTAGTTTTAGTGCTAAAATATTTGGATTTTCTCAGAAAACACAGAAAGCAAATTGCATATTGTTACACTATAGTTAAGTATTTGTGGTAAAAACTAAAAGATAACTTCTAAAAATAGGAAGACAAGTTATCACAGAAATTAGTGAGATGAGAAAAGTAAGGAAATTTCATTAATCAAAAAAATTAGAAAAATAAACAGAAGCAAGGAGAAAAACAAAGTAAAATGTGGGAATTAGTCTGAATGCACCAATAATTAAAATGAATGTAAATAAATTTAACTCATCCATCAAAGACACACTATTCAGTTGGGCTGGAAAAACAGAAGCAAAATCTAGATATGTTTATATATACCTTACATAAAACACACCAAAAAGAAATAAATAAAATCCAAATTAGTAAGATAAAAGATACCATGGGAAAATATGTACCAAAAGAAAACAAACCAAAACAAAAAACAAAAAAAAAAAAAAACAAAAAAAAAAAAAAAAAAAAAAAAACAAACAAAAAAAAAAACCTTTGTACTGATATTGAATGGTATAATTTAAAAGAGAACTTCTAAGATAGACAAAGAGATATTCTACAAAAAAGATTAAAAAGGGCCTGTTTCCACCACCTGCCTTGCAAATGCAAGGACCCAATTTCGATCTCCAGTACAAATGAATAAATAAACAAACAAACAAATAAATAAATAAAAGATTAAAAAAAATTTTCCAAGAAGATTCACTAATCATGAAACTGAATGCTCTTAAAAACAGAATCTCAAGGTATACAAGGAAAAATTACAAAAAGAGTAGTTCCACAAAGTGGAAAATTTTAAATTATCTCTTTCTGAGGGTAATGCATCAAAAAGACAAAAAGATTAATAAGATTATAATCAATTTGAGAAATTGTGATTTAAAATTCTGACTCTGAAAAAAGAAAATATTCATTTCTTTTGGAAACATACATAAAACTGATCAATTTTAAAGCCATCGATGAACGTTCATGAATTTCCAGTAATTAATATTCATAGCTAAGATTTTTTAACAAAGCAATTAAATTAAATCTGAAGAGTCAAAAGAGAGATAAAAACAGTTTGTAAACTAAATCTAATTTTAAATAAGCCATGAACTAAAGAGGAAATTACAGTTAAAATTATAAAATACCTAGAACTAGAACTAACTGTAATCCAAGTGCTACAAAGTAAATGTAGAGCCATGTTCTAAAGCAATATTGAAAGAGGAAATTTTATCCTTACATATACCTATGCAGCAAAAAATAAAAATGAAAATAAATGACCTACATGTTTAATCCAGGAAGTTAGAAAAAGAATAGAGTAAGTCCAAAGAAAGTTAACAAATAATAAAATGATAAAAGTTTATAAAATAGAAAAAGTAACATATAACTGAACAAATGAAAGTCTATCACCAGAAATGACTAATGAAATAATTAGCAAGAACCAGTTATCAGTGGGCTGGGGATTTAGCTCAGTGGTGCCACTGGCCTGCCTTGTTTTGAGTTTGATCCCTGCTACAAAAAAAAAAAAAAAAAAAAGGCAAAAAAAATAAAGTTTAAAATAGAAGGAATAAGATATAAAATTATTGAAGCAAAATCTTCACTCTCCCCTCAAAAGTATCAGGCCTCAATGATTTCACCATTATTTCACCAAATCTTCATGAAATGATCCTTAATGCTTCCTATATTATTCATATTCTTCTAAGAATTATGAGTGACAATTTCAATTTTGGGAACAATTTTAACCAAGATTCTGAAATTTAACAAAGAGAATGCTAGGAGAGAAAATTAGACCAACACATTTAAAAGGCAGACTGGTCATACACATTTAAATCTGGGTTCTCTTAGGACCTCACTAAAATGTAAGGAAATAAATGTTTCTAAGTCATTAATCCACAAGAGTAAAAGGAGCAAGAAAAGACTCAGCAGACAAAAGAAGCTACTTAAGTGACACCATTCTGGAAATGTTAACTTGGCACCAACAAAGTTTCCCGCAGTTGCCCTGAGACCCTGTTAAACACAGCATGCCTGGCTGGAAACCTCAGACTTCCCTCATCTGGGCACAGTCAGGGCCCTTCATGGTCCCTGTCCCATCCCCTGAAGGAAATCAAAACTTAGTTCTTGACAAAGTGGACTCTAAAGTAGTCCATTGGCTTAAACTGGGAACATTTATTTCTCAAAGATCTGGAGGCTGTTAAATCTAAGATCAAGGTGCTGGCCAATTTACCTCTACTGAGGGCCACTTCTTGGCAGGCAGTGACTCACTATGGCCTCTGGTGACTACTCCCACAAGAGGGGTGCCACTCTCCTGACCGATCTCCCAAAGGCCCCACGAACATGCAGCACCAATTTGGGGGTTAGGGCATCAACATAGGAATTTTTAGTTCACAAAATGGATTTCCAAAAAAAGAAAACTAAAGAACACATACAACTCACCTTCCACTGATTTGATTAAACTCAGAAGTCCTCAAATGCAAACTGCTTGTGGAAAATGAACTTTTGCCCTCTGAAATGAATATTATCATAATTCCTTACTCCTTCTTTACTTTATCTTTTGCTTTAGCTTATAAATTGGCAAAGAAGTTGGCTGGATTGTGTCCATGTGCCAGGGTTCTGTGGAATGCAGAACTTCTGAGCAATGGATTAGAGTATCTGGAGAAAGAAACATCTAAGCAGCAAAGCATTCAGGATGCTGTACAGCTACTTTTGACCACTCATATTAAACCTTGAGAGGGAAAAAGTGAGCTGAAGACGATTTATAAGCAATGAGAGAAGATTTGGAAAACTCTTAGCCTGGCCATGTATAGACTGAAAGAACATTGTCAGGAGAAACCAAAAGTGTGGCCAGGTGGCCTTTTGCTAAAAGGATCAATGTGGACAGAGGGACCAAAGAAGCCATGGGAGAAGAACCAGAAGGCATTGTGGAGATTTCAGAGGCTGCTCTCAAAAGAGGCCCAGAGCTGCTGGAAGGGAAAAAGTTTTCAGGAGACAGCCCAGGGCACTGTCCACAGGCTCCGTGTGTGGAGCCACCTCCAGTCTCTGCTCCCCTCATCCCAGCACAACATCCTTCCACCACTCAAAAAAAAAAAAAAAAAACAGGTGTGACTCAACCTGCTGCTCTGGAAGGTGCAAATGGTAAATCATGGTGACAGTGTCTTCAAGGCACTAGTTCTACAGAAAGGCAGCATTCAAGGTCTAGGGAGGCACCGCTCTTTCACACAGATGTAAAGGATGGCCTGAGCAGCATGGGGCTGAGCAAAGACTTGGATCAGGAGTGGAACCACCCAGAGCATCCCCATCTGGTCAAACCAAGTGGAGCTGCAGGGGAACCACCACTAGGATCCCAAACTGTAGAAAGTCTACAATTGTAAAGTTACAGTGTGCAGTGCTAGCCAGGGAGAGCTGTAGCCACGTGGCTCCAGCCGGTGAGAGAGCCGATGCTTAGGCTGAGCCCTGCAAGCTGGGAGGTGTGGCTTCTCAAGGCTTTAGAGAGCCAACTCCACACCATTGTGCACAGGAAGTGGGACCTGGAGTCATCAAGATTATTCTGGAGCTTGAAGACTTGGCATTGTTCTCCTTGCTGAACTTTATACTTACTTGGAGTCTCTTACTTCTTTCTTTTTCCCTATCTCCCTTCTGGAATGGTCATGTCTCTCCTATGCATTTGGGTTCTAGATAACTTGTTTGATTTCATCAAACAGGTTCATCACTGGGGTGAATCTACCAAGGAATTCTTTGAGTATCCCCCATATCTGAGTCAAATGACACTCGGACTTTGGGCTTTTGGATTGGTGCTGGAACAAGTTAACACTTGGGGTCTACTAGAATGGAATGGTTGTATTTTGCATGTGAGGAGGACATGAATTCTAGGAGCCAAGGACAGAATGCTACTGCTTAAATGTGTCCCCCAGAGTTCCTGTGTTGGATACTCTATTCCCAGAGTGTCAATTAGGATTAGATAAGAACATGAGGCAGGGCTCCTGAGGGGGTATTAGTGGCTTCTTAAGAAGACGCAAGACACAAGCTAGCACAATTGCTATCTGGCCACTTAGAAATACAGCCAGAAAGCCGTGCCAGATACGCACCATACAACTGGAAGACCCAGCCTGCAGAATCACAGGCCATTTTAACTTCTCCTCTTTATAAATGATCTAGTCTTAACTTTGCTGTAGAGGCAAGAGAAAATGGACCAAAACACCAGACAAAGTACTGCTACATTGACAAAGAAACACTGCTCTTATCTTCTGCCAGTCTGTACGAAATGTAGAGAAAATGAATCCTGCCTTGGTATAAAGATAAATAAAATATGGATTATATTGTAGAAATAATTTAAGAATTCTTAGGAATAGTTAAAAGGAAAAAATGGCATTTGGCCTTTAACTAAAGATTACTTCCCTTGTGTGAATTTGTTTAGTTTAATTCATAAAAATCCACTGTTATTATTTATACTGTCATTATTTTCAGTGTCATAAAAATGTTTGCAGTGCAGAGGACTGAACTCAGTATCTTCAAAATGAG
The DNA here is from genome assembly GCF_012274545.1 of Fukomys damarensis. NCBI lineage: Eukaryota > Metazoa > Chordata > Mammalia > Rodentia > Bathyergidae > Fukomys > Fukomys damarensis. Next base: position 13,994,343 of record NW_022900929.1, on the reverse strand, counting down.
CTCCATCCCTGGCCCCTTTTAAATTTTTAATACAAGATGGGAGAGTCACACTAAATCACTAAGTTTTCCATGCTGGATGTGAGCTTGCAATCCTCTTGCTTCAGCCATCTAGAATGCTGGGATTACGGGTTTATGCCACTACACCATAACACTTTTCAATATGTTGAAAACACCGAGAAATTCTTCCCCTGAAATTCTGAATTAATCCAATGACCAGTCAGAGAACAAAGACTGTAAGCTCAAGATGCCAATATCAGCTCAGAATACAGTTCACTTTTCCATTCATTCAAATCTCTGTCCTGAAAGAATAACAAAGTGTTTGTAAATGGGGAGGGGAGGAGGGGGTGAAGGGAGGGCAGGGACAAGGGGAAAAAATGAGAATCAAGACCTATTATGTAAAGGTACAGAATCCCAATGATGAATGTAATTGTACTGTATACCTAGATTGTACCAATAAACTCAATAAAAAGAAAAAGAAAAAAAAAACACTTCTCAAAACCAAATCTCTTACTAGGGCAAGTACGATCAGTCAGACATGTCTCATTCTTTAGCCTGTGGCTTGCTGAATAGCAAAACCTGGTAGAAGAAGCTCAAACCCGTTGATCACCAAGGAAATGCAAATAACTGCAGGTGCCACCATAGGCTCACTAGTAGGACTGCCAACCTAAAGACAAGCAATATACTGTCAGTGTGCATGATAGGTGGTGTGAAGACACTATGGCAATCACACACTGGTGATCACATAAACAAAATGTGAGGCAACCACACAGTGGAATACTACTTAACAATGAAAAAGAATAGATATGCTATAACATGGGCAAACAATATTTAAGTAAATCAAGCCAGATGTAAAAATCTGCAAACTACATGATTTCATGTGTATGAAACATCCTGAAGGGACGAATACAGCTCAAAAGAGCTGGGTTTGAAGTAGGAATGAGGGACTTTTATGAGACCATGGAAATGATAAAATGATTTTGTAATGATGGCTGCACAGCTACAAGTTGATAAAATATTAATAAATTGTGTGCCCACAATAGGTAAATATTATGGTATGCAAATTATTCCCTCATAAAACATAGTAAGGCTGAAAATGCTGGGAGAGAAGGTGACAGGATGACCAAATTAGGCAGAAGGTAAGGAATATCATTTTCCTTCTCACATTTTTTTTTCAGTGCTTGGGATCAAACCGAGGTTCTTGCACATGCTAGGCAAGCACTCGAGCACTGACTCAAGATATTAAATTTTTTTTTAATCTAAAAGAAGACAGATTCTGCTGTGTAACTTGGCAGTGTGGAAGAAGGAGCACTAGAAAATAGGCAGAGTGAATAGCTCTCCAGCCAGAAGGAAGCATGTGCCCAGGGACCTTTGGGTACAAGTGAAACTAGTAGCATCAATTGGTAGAAAAGACAATGGAAAGGTAATGTGAGCTAAGTATGGATTTAGCTTTCCCTTCTAGGACATATTTTAGATTTTGTTTCAAGAACTATAGGAAATCATTGTAAGATTTTAAACAGAACAGCCGTAGGATCCTATCTGGGTTTTAGGAAAAATCACTTTTGTTAACGCTAGAGATAAAGGATCAGGCAACTTTTTCTGTAAGAAACCATGCCAGGCTCTGTAGGTCACGTGGTCTTTGTTTCAACAACTCAGAAATTGTTGGCTGACCCTTGCTCTAGTAAGAAGAGTGACTTTCCTAAGCCCCAGATATGTAGAGCAAAACATACCACAGAAAATATGAGGCTCCTCAGTTCTGATACAGTTTGTTGACAAAAGCAGAGTGACCTCAGGGGATCCGTAATGTGCCAAGAAGAGCAAGCAGATGAGAGGCTGTAGCATTGGTCGAAGTATGTAGTTATGGGCTAGGCTTAAGTAGACTGCAAATCAGTGAGTTCCTAAATACTGAGGGCTTATGTTATGCCCAGCAACCCGGTAAGTGACATAACACTGAGAATGGGTGCATTTAAAGGGTACTTTCAAGGGAAAAGTTGAAACAATTTGCTGTTTGCTTAGATAAAAGGTTTTAGATGAGAGGAATAATTTTAAATCAATTTGAAATCATGAACGTGAGTGACAGGAAAATTCAGAAAACAGGAAAATAGACATTATACTCTGGTTGATTTGTGCTGAATTTGGGTTCCCAATATGTCAGTTTGGAACTATCAGCCCCAAGATATAAATTGATGCCACAGGTGTTAGGGCTTTGTTTTGTTTTATTTCGTTTGGTTTGGTTATTTTTGTACTGGCGATTGATCCAGGGCCTTCACACTCTGTTACATCCCTAGCTCTTTTCTTACTTCCTCTTTTAAGACAGGATCTGGGTCAGTCTCTAAACTGTCCAGGCTGGAACTTGTAATCCTCCTGTTTCAGCCTCCTGGGGTGCTGGGATTACAGATGTGTGCCACCATGCTAAACTGATAGAATTTTTTTTTGCGGGGGTGGGTACAGGGAACACAGGAACTTACAGCACCACTGAGCTAAATCCCCAGCCCAAAACCGATGGATTTATAAAGGGAGTGTGAAGACAGAAAACAAAGGACTCAAGGAATTCCTCTCTGCAACTAAGCTGTCTTGCTATGAACCCAAGGCCAGGAGGAGGAAGGGTAATGGAAGTGGACACACCGCAAAGCACTTCCCTGGGTGCCACAGAAGAGGCAGTCACTGGGAAGCTATCCAGGGCTTCTTACATAAAAGTGTTTCTCCTTCAAATGCCTTTTCTTTTTCCACCATGGCTCCCTGGTTTGGGCCACTGGCATCTCTCACATGGATCTGACAATATCCTCTTAGCTAACTGTGCTTTCAGCCTTCTGTGCTCATCTGACTCCAGACGCCCTTCTCCGCCTTCGCCTTCACTTCATGGGATAAGAGGAAACTTGTAAGCAGGACAGGCACTTCCACCTCAGGAACATTCAGCCATGATCCAGCCCACCCTCGGCCATCTGGTTTGTGATCATCACAAGGAATTTGCTACTAATAATTAAATTGTGAAGATTGAAATTTTGCCCTTTTAATTAATAGGAAAGTTTCAAAACTGTCAATAAATCTCATGCTCCCTTGTTCCAATAGGCTGTGCTTTCTGACTAGGAAGGGAGTGTTCGTGAAATTTGGCATCAGGCATGGGGGTTCAAGGTAGGAACACTGCAGAGAACACTGATGGAGACCATGTGATGAAATACACAGCATTTCACTTACTGCCATTGCCAAAAATCAGAATTATTTATCTGTTTCTCCTACTCTGAGTGTCTGAAGAGCATGCACTCATGTCTTTTATCTCTGCCCTGAGTAGTTTCAAATGCCTAATAAAACCAGAAAGGAGTCTTTTCTTCCTCATGTCAAATGAAGTCAGAGATCATGGGGCTTCTCAGGAAGGCTGCCTGTGATGACTTCCAGAAGAAGGAACCACATTTTTGCCTGTGTGTGTTAGTGTGTGTGTGTGTGTGTGAGTGTGTGTTTGTTTGTGTGTGTTTATGTATATTACTGAGGATTTATTCCAGGGCCTAAGCACTGAGATACATTGCTAGGTTTCTCTCTATTTTTTCTTTCTAATTTTTGAGACAGATTCTCATTCAGTTGCCTGCGATAGGCTCAAACTTATGATCATCCTGCCTCAGCCTCCCAGAGTACTGGGATTACAGGAGTGTGCTACCACACTTGTCTAAGGGAGAAACACATTTTGTGGGGTTTGGCTGTGGATAGAGTAGGGAGTAATTGGTCATGAAATGGAGACAGCAATGTATTCCATGATTTCAATGATGTTGACAATATTAGGGAGGAAAAAGATAGAACAGTGTGTAGAAAAGAAAATACAATCAGATGGACTATATTGCACCTTCCAGCTTATCTTTCTCTCCAGCCTGACTGTTTTCTGACCCTAAGCCAGAGACTGATCTGGCTGAGGTGTGCTCCGCCGAGCTTGGCTACATTGCTTGTCTTCTCAAATCCCACTAAAACGGCACTACCATTTCCCTTCTGGCTCAAAACAAATACCTGAGAATCACAATTTTATCCTTTTTCCTCACCTTGCCCACACATCCAGTTTTTAACCAGTTCCTGGTTTATACATTTCAGAATGTGTCACCGCCCCCGTCACGGTCCCTTCCACTTCCACTCCACCATCTGGATGAATCCACCACAGTCTCTCACCCTGGGCTCTCAGCTTCCCTGACTTCCAGTCCATTCTGCAGGTGCACGGCTTGAGCATATTCAGAATCTCCACTCAGCAATATCAGGTTCATGCCAGTCCTGATTTCCTGCCCTCCCTTTGGAAGTGCAACCAACTGGTTTCTCTCTTTGTCCCAGATACCCAGTTCCTTGCTCCTACACGTTGATTTTCTTACACATGGGATTTTTCTTATCCCTTTTTCTTAGCTGACAACTAACTCTCACCTCCTGCCCAGAGTCTTGACAACTGTCACTCCATATCCATTGCCCCAGATAAAATATCAAAGAGCCATTCCCTGTCACCTTTCAAACCAAGTTAAGTAATTCGAGGCCACCGCTCGAATATCCCGTATTTTCCTCCCTGGCACTTGTCACAATGAGTCTCTATGCTTCTTTGTTCACCCTTTTTCCTCTCTACTAGACTGCAAGCAGCTCCATGAACAGATGAACCTATCTAAGAGGTTGTGTACAATGAGTGTTGTAATGAATGCTTTTTAAATGGATGGATAAATAAGTAAATATACAATGATTATTTACAACTAGAAGAAATAAAAGCCTTGGGGCTTAAAGACTTCAACAATAGAACCCACATCTAAATAAGTCATGTTCCACTCATGGATCTGGCCGTAGTAGCCATGGCTCTATAAACACGGAGAACATTCTTAAAGCACTTAATGAGTATACAGATGGGAGAGCTGGGGAATGGAAATGTTAATGAATGTACCCCAAAGACACAAAGCAGGGAAGAAGAGAAACTGGATCTTAAACCAAGGCAGTCTGGCTTCAGAGCCAGAGCACCTTCATGCTTAGATGCTATTCAAGGCGGAGCTTCCCAGATGTGCTACTGGAAATCAATTAATTTGGCCCAGGAGCAGCCAGGCTGGTGGCTCCCAAGCTGTGAGCAGCCTCCTGCAGGTGTCTTCAGAGTTGTGGGTCAAGTCTGATGCCCCCTTCTCCCACCAGCAGGAGTGGGAAGTCTGATTGATGTCTGCTGCTAAGATGATTATGTGCCCAGCATCCCAGACTTGGCCACAGGACGAGTTTTTGTGCTTGGCCAGTGAGGTGCCCTGGAGGCACAGAGCGGTTGTTCAGTGCTCCAAGAGCAGCCAGAGGTGTTGATGGTTTGCAGTGCTGTAGAGGATGCAGGACAGAAAGCACTGTCTTCATATGCACAAGGTGATGAAAACCCACAGTGAGGGTTTAAATTAAAATATTTATCACAATAGCTGGGCCTGGTGGCACACACCTATAATCCCAGTTCTCAGGAGGCTGAGGCAGCAGGATCACAAGTTCAAGGCCAGGCTGAGCTACCTACTGGGATCCTATCTCAAAAAATCAAAAACAAACAAACAAACAATGTGCTGCAGTAAAAGACACATTGCCACTCATCTCTCTCACAATACTCTGCCTCTCTCTGAACATATTTAATCCCATCAAGCCAAATCCCCAGTTAATTCCATCATTCTGAAGTAGATCTGAAAGCCCTCTTTCAGGAATGTCTTTACAAGAGGTCATCAAAAATATGTTGAATGCTTGTGCTGCTGAGTGCCATCCAACAGAAAGGCAGGCTCACAAACACACTACAGTGTGTCCTCATCGACCTCAGTCCCCGGATCTAGCACCATGTGACTTCTGGCTCTTCTGCAAAGTCAAAATGATCATGAAAGGGAAGGATTTTAAACCTATTCAGGACATGGAGGCAGCCAGGACAGCAGATCTGAAGAGCCTAATGAAAGAGGACTCTCTCAATGGCTTCAGAAAGTAGCATGAACAATGAGGTGAGTGTGCTTCAAGGGAGGATTCGGGGGGAGGGTAATAGTAATGTGCCTTTTACTACAATTTATTTTTAAGTTTACACACACACTGTATTTTTTATCACAACATGTAATTGAGGACATCTGCCCAGTTGTGTTGGAGTTGTTCTAGGTGTGGCTCAGCTAGCTGTGAAGTGACAACCTTAATACTGCACACGAACTCTGCTAATGTGAAGTCCATCATTGTCTGAAACATTTTATTTAAAACTGTTTGATTGCTTTGGAAATCCCTTCTTATTTCCCCTTTTGTCAAGGAAAGAAAAAGAAGAGCTTTTGGGCACTTCAATATAATCTCGACTTTTGTACATTTTGAATGGTTGTGAAATAAAATGTCTAAAATGTTCTATCACCTGTCTGTGTGAACAGTTTCCCATTGATGGTGACTATAAAGACTTTAGAGAAATGAGTATTAAAATATTTTAATTGGGAACTCTTTGTAACCATATGAAGCATAAAACCCATTATCTGAAAGTTACGTTCCTGGAGGCAGGCTCAAGTTTTTCTCGAAATATTGCAAGGATATTTTGTAGAGCTTCCATATAGATTTTATATTTGTATCTTTAGTACTTTTAATTGTATTTCTCTTGTCATAATTACATAATATAAGGAAAATGTGCCGGGGGCAGCAACACATGATTATAATCCCATGCACTCTGAAGGATAAGGCAGGAGAATCACAAGTTTTAGGCCAGCCTGGCAAACTCTGCAGGACCTTGTCTCCAAATAAAGGGTAAAAAGGGCTGGAGGCGTAGATTAGTTGTACAGCACCCTGTGTTTAGTGCCTAGTACTGAAAAATTTATATAATAAAAAGAAAAAAGGAGAGACAAAGGAAATGTAACTATTTTTTCACCCAACGCAATGCAGAGGTACCAAATCCCATCCAGCTCACTCTAAACATAACTGTCAAAATCTTTTCATTTGTTTCTTAACTCACTTGTGCCTTAATTAATCTCTATCTATGTCTGTTTCTCTATATCATTTTTCTCTACATTTGGATTGTTGAAGATGTTGCGCTTTTGTTTGTTCGTCTGTTCCGGTGGTTTGTTGCTCCTGTTTTTGCTTTTCTCTTTCAAAAAGTGAAATTAGCAAAGAAAAAAGAAATGGACCACGTTCCAGAGAATACTGACTTTCCATCCATACAAACCCAGGTTTTGGGTAAGCCTTCACAAACTTGGGAAAGGAGGACTCGACAAAGGAAGAAGAAAATCTCCTTTTTAAGTGTAAGTGTACATATGCCTGTGAGAATAAACTTGTATAGGAGTCGGGAAGAAGAAAAAATGAAGACTGGAACGAACATTTATTAAATATCTGCTGTCCTTCGTATCTCCCTGGGGACTCTACGAATGTTAGCCCATTGGTCTTCAAGCGCTTTCTGGGGTAGACAGAATCACAACATTACAGATGGTCACACTGTAACACATAAGAATGAAGTCACGGGCCAGGGATTTAGCTAAGTGGTTCTGCTGTCTGCCTTGCACCAGAGTTCAATTCCCGGTACCACCCTCCCCAAAAAAAGAAGTCACAGCCTCAAATCAAAAAAACTTTGAAACCGGATCTTTCTAACACAAGCCTCTCTCCTCCCTTTATTTCCAACTAAGAGTAATCAACCCACAGGCCACTGGCCCTCCACCTATTTTTGTAAAGCGATAAGCTTGGAAGTAGGAGTGGTCTTTACACTATATATTTTTTCACTTCTTAAATTTTTTATTTTATTCTTTTTGATGCTGTTGTAAAAAGTGTCATATCATTCATAAATACTTGGCCCAGCGTGGTGGAGCATGCCTGTAATCCCAGCACTCAGGAGGCTGAGGCAGGAGGATCGCTGTGAGTTCGAGACCAGCCTGGGCTACATAGTGAGTTCCAGGTCAGTCTCACTACATAGTGAGACCCTGTCTCAAAAAACAAAC
>NW_022900929.1:13970715-13986359 GCF_012274545.1 Fukomys damarensis | reverse complement strand
TCCCCCTCAAGGGACACCCTGTCCCAAAAAAAAAAAAAAAAAAAAAAAACAACAAAAAAAAACAAAACCCACAAAACTCCTTATGTGACACTTTACTTGTAAATAGTAAAGCAGTATCTCTAACTGGTAAGTACTCCTCCTTCCCTTCTTCCCCCTTTCCTTCCTCTCCCGCTCGCCCATTCTTTGTCTTTTCTTTAGCTACCATGCCACTGTTGGATTCATAACAATGAAAAAGAATTCTTTACTGTCATCTACTACATAGTGTACATTCAAATTTCTTTATCTTTTTTTTAAGTGGTTGAGAAAAAAACAAATGAGGAATAATTTTTGTGATGCATAAAAATTACTAACATTATATGAAATTCGAATCACAGTCTTCTTAAATATTAACTAGAACAGCCCTCCCCCCATTCTTTTGCATAAGGCATCTGATTGAGTTGAGACTGTATGACTTGGAACATCTAAAATATTTCCTACAGACTGAGCACCACTAATTCAAAAATCCAAAGTCCAAATTGCCCCAAAGTCAAAAGTTTTACAAATACTTATTTCCATTTTTTCATTTTCTCATATTTTTTTCTTTTCCCTTATTACCTTTCCCCTACCCTTCCCACCTTCCCTACACCTTTCACCCCTTTCTTCCCATTTCACAATGTCAGTTATCTCATTAGGATCTTATGTACTATTACAGTTTATTCACACCAGAGAAACTATTTGGTATTTACACATGTGTGACTTATTTATTTCACTTAAGAGTATATCCTCAATATGTATCAATTTTCCTATGAATGAATCTAATTTCTCATTCTTTATGGCTGAGTAGTATTCCATTTTATAGAAAAACCACATCTTCTTTATCCAGTCTCCAACTGATGGGCAAATGGTCTGTTTCCAAGTTTTAGCTATTACAAACATGGGGCGCATATATCACTGATTTGATTCTTTTAATTCTTTTGGAAAGAGACTCAGCAGAGGGATGAATAGGTCAAATGGAACCTCTGAACCTATTTCTTTGAGGTAAGGAGGGGTGAAGGGAACACAGGGGTAAGGGGAAAAAATGAGAACCAAGACTTGTCATGTAAAGGTACAAGATCCCAATGACAAATGTAAATGTACTGTATACTTAAAATGTACCAATAAATTCAATGAGAAAAAAAAGTTTTAAGCACTGATGTGATGCCACAGTAGAAAAATTTCCCATAGTGAAACTTGTGTTTCATGCACAAAATCATTAAAAATACCATAAAAAATTACCTCTAGACTATATGTACAAGATGTGTATGAAACATTAATAAATTCCATGTTCAGAGTTTGGTCCTATCTCCATGACATAAAGTAGGAACAAATATCCCAGTCTGAAAAAAATCCAAAATCCAGATCACTTCTGGTAGTCCCAAGCATTTCAGACAAGAAATACTCAATTTAGATACAGTCTTCTATAGAAACACTTTGTCAATTCCTACACAAAGGAGTAAGTACTTTGCTTAAGGAAGTTTATCAAGGATAAAGAGGAATCATTTTGTCACTTAAAAATCCTCATAACTAAGAAGGATAAGATCATTAGCTGATGGCAAATTAATATCTTACTATAGTAAGTATGTTAATCTCTGACCCCCTGGATTCTGAGATAACCTTTCTGCCTTTTATACACGTGTTTCTATCCTTTTCTTTTCCATATTTACCTGTGGTGATTCGCAGGCTACTGCTGAAGAGGAATTTGGTGGAAGGACAGGAAGGAGATGATTCTGCCTGTAACTAAATTAAGCAAATCAGTTAATCTTCTTTGATTTAAATTTCCTTATCTCCAAATTGTGGGCTGGACAAGATAGTCCCTATTGTCCCTTACAGTAATAAAATCATAGGCCTCTTTGACTTGGAACGTAATTTTTGAAATGTTAAGCAATCACTGTGGTTTATAGGAGCTATGGTTTTGCATTTATGGCAGATTGGTGACCATATGTATGACTTATTTTACTCCAATTCCTTAGTCTTTATCTCAGCTCCCAGTTATGGCTATGTCCCTATAGGAAAGTATGAGCAACTTTATGAGGATTTGGTCCTCAGGAAGATTTCCAGGGAAGGACCGAGGGGAAAACTATATAAACCTTAATAGTTTTCTAGTTTTTCACCAATTTGAGATGTGCAGATCTTTAAGAAAGGGCTCAAAAGTACCCTGGGATGATTTTTAAATGGGCACTGATTTTTTAAAAATTAAATAATGTACTTCTAGTAATGAACAAGAATGTCAAATCCCTTTTCTAGAATGTTCTGTCCCTTGACCATTCTGTTCTTAGTGAAATATATTGCCTATGGAATTGCTGGTCTGTGCCGAGGGGCAAGTAGGAAAGTTCAAAATCCGAATTGCAATTCTCCCTGGGGTGAGTTCATTTTATTCTACATTGCCGCTGTGTTGCTCTTTCCAAACAGACTTAGAATGCCTGTAAAACACTCTACAAAGAAAAATTCTCGCCCAAGAAGTCTACCAGAGCTGAGGCTTCAGAGCAGAAGATGCTACTCCTACGTTTTTTTTTCATTATTATTGATTGATTTTTTACCATGGGTATTTTTTCATTGAATTTATCGCTACTTTTTAAATTTACAGTACAGATACATTCATCTTTGGGATCTTGTACCTTTACATGACAGATCTTGGTTCTCATTTTTCCCCCATACCCCTGCCCTCCCTTCACCGCCTCAACCCTCCCCTATTTATAAAGACTTTGTTTCCATTTTTGCTTTTTCTCATATTTTTCTTTTCCCTTATTTTCTTTTCACTACCCTTCCAACTTCTCCTACACCTTTAACCCTTTTCTTCCTATTTCACATTATAGTTATATAATTTGGATCTTATTTATACTTTTAGTTTTTCACACCAGAAAAACTATTCAGTATTTACACATGTGTGTCTTATTTATGTAACTTGAGTATGGTCTCAATATGCATCCACTTTCCTATGAATGACTCCAGTTTCTCATTCTTCATGGCCGAGTAGTACTTCATTTATAGAAAAAACACATCTTCTTTACCCAGTCTTCAACTGATGGATTGGGCTGTTTCCAAGTTTTAGCTATTATAAACTGTGTTGCTATAAACATGGGTGCACATATATCACTGTGGTATGATTCTTTTAATTCTTTTAGGAAGATACCCAGCAGAGGGATAGCTGGGTCAAATGGAACCTCTAATCCTAGTTTTCTGAGGTATCTCCATATTGATTTCCACAGTGCTTGCACGCATCTGCACTCCCACCAACAATGAAGAAGGGTTACTTTCACCCCACAGCCCTGCCAACATTTGTTATTGGTTGATTTCTTGATAGCAGCAATTCTCTCTGGGGTGAGGTGGAATCTCAGTGTTGTTTTCGTCTGCATCTCTCGAATAGCCAGTGATGTGGACCATTTTTTCATATATTTATTTGCTGTTTTTACTTGTTTGTCTGAGAAATGTCTGTTTATTTCAGATGCCCATTTTTGAGTAAGGCTACTCCTACATTTTAAGTTTTAAGGATGCTTGAAAGTTTTCTGTATTCCTTGCTGAATATAATGTCAGTGATTTCTAATTTCTATACCATGGGTTTTATGTCAACGAAGCATAACATTAGGTACAGTACTAGACCAGGTATTACATACTTTCTATGTCAAAGTAGAATACCAAATAGAATTCTGATGATGGGTTAAAATGTAGAACATACTCTTGCTTCTGTAGCTGTGTTTCCTTTCTCCCCACCTTGAGATCTTGGGACATTCACAGCTGGATGAGACTTATAACCTTTCAATATACAAGAAGATGACTATACTATGTTACAGTCAGAAGTTCTTAATCACCAGGCATGGTGGTGCGTGCCTGTTATCCCAGAACTCTGGTAGACTGAGGCAAGAGGATTACAAATTTCAGCCAGCCTGAGCAGCTTAGCAACATGGCAAGATCCTGTCTCAAAACAAAAAATAGAAAAGGGCCAGGCTGTAGCTCAGCCCCAAAGCCCTCTGCTCAATTCCTAGTACTGGAAAGAGAAAAACAAAAAGTTTTAAATCAACCGGAATCCTTCACACCAATGAGTCCACATCAGTTCTGATAGACCTTGGAGGCAAACTCAAACCACCTCCAGCTCCACACAGCTGGAAGCTGGAAAAAGAACACCGTTGGATGCCGAAGGAAGATTAAGAGACTTTTTCTCTCTCTTTCTTCCTCTCACCTTAACACTGTGTCAGCATTCATCTCAAAATGAAATGACACAAAACAATATAAGCAACTACATCTACACACAAACTCTGAGAAGCCAGACATTCATTAGGCCTGGCCCTGTACAACCAGCTTAATGGAATCCATCAAGATTTATAGTGCAAATAGTTTTGGACTAAATTAACCAAAACATTAATGTGCAAACCGCTGGTCCAAGAAATGGACATTCCCAATTTCCAAATGCATTTTCTTGCTAATATTTCAAGTCCAACACTCTTGATTTTATTTCCATAATTATATTCCTGGAATAGATCAAATGTTAAGTAACATGCCTGCTCACAACTGGAAGGGCCTCATGGCATATGGCATGTTAAAAAAAAGTGAAAGGGGAAGAGATGGTTGAAGGACAGAAGATGTTATGTGAAATATCATCCTGCTGGTTGTTCAAATGTGAACACATCTAGCCAGAGATTCCCACTTTAATTGCATTGCTACCAACTCAAACTCTCCTTTCTTACTTGAATTCATCTCTAACTCTGATATTTTTACCCAAATACTCTTCATCCCATATCTACTAACTTCAATCTCATGCTTCCAAGAGTCCACTTTAAAGGCACTGATAGGCCCCACTACTTCACTGGGAGTCAAAGTCAACTCCTTATCACAAGCTATGGCATCGTAGTCTCTAAGTCTTTGATTCTCAAAGTGGTACCTGCAGCATCACCTGGGTAACTGTTGGTTACAATTTCAGGGGTGGATTATATGCAGTATTGGGACCCCAGAAACTGGGACATACAGTTTAAAGTTTGTAGACAATGCATTTATCCTGGCTCTTTCACCCTCTTCCAGCATCTACAAGAGTTTCTGCTACATATGGCAGACATCTTCCAGTAGACAGATCTCCACATCTAACAGATACTGTTTTAATCCACAACTAGCTTACCCTCTCTTAGCATTTGAGCAGTGGCTTCATTCTTTACCACCCTTCCTTTTTGCTTTCCTTCACTCTGTTGCAGTCTTTGCCCTGTTGGTCTTATTCAGTGAATCATTAGCCTACCACATAAGTGTAGTTATTGCCCAAGATTGTTATATTGTCTTTGTCTTTGGGTCTCTGTGTTCTTCCTGGTGAATCCTTCCTTTCTAAGTCTTTTTTTCCCCACACAGATTTCAAAGTAAAAATACCAAACAGGAACAACATACTTTCTCTGCCTTGCCACCCACAGCTTTTCATAACATCTATGTGCTCTTCAGGGATGGACCCTACGTTAGATGTGTGCCACTACCACCACGACACCAATATGAGGAAATAGCAATTACCCGATACTCTCCTTTGCCCCAACAAATCAACTAAACCAAGTCTTAATGGTTATCTCTGGGTTTATCAGATTCATCCCATGGAGTTGGGGGAATAATTGTGAGGTAGAGAGTCATTGTCTCTCCAGTGTCTGAAGCCGTAAACAGTAAACCAGCTTGCCATCTAAGGTCATGTCTTCTGCCACGTGATTGGAGAGAATCAGTCCTAAGCAAGGTACTTTGGCCAATACCAGGATAAATCTAGAGCTGTATAGATGAAGAGAGGGTCCTCATAGGGATTCTTTGATGGTCATCTGCATTCTCTCTCCTGGAGCTTGCCTCTTGCCCACCGTTTTTTGGTACCAGGGATCAAACTCAGGACCTTGCTCTTATGAGGCAGGAGGAGGCACCACTGAGCTAAATCCCTGGCCCGTGGAGCTTGCTCTTACTTTATCCTTCTATGGAATAACACATGTTGACTTAAACCACTGTGGATCTGTAACCTGAAAATGGAATCCCTTGAATTCCAGCTCTCTGAAAGGCCTTAGCAGGAACCACCATGTTTAGAGGCCAATGACTACAGAGTGCCTTGCTTGGGGCACTGGCACATGAAAGGCTTTTGTAGGACACATAGAAACCCATTCCCAGAAAGTTTTAAGAATTTCATAAATTTTTGTCAGATAGTCCCAGCAGAGTCTTTAAGAATGACTCTATTATTTATAAGCCCAACCCCAGAGGACTAACTACTTATCAACTGTTCATGACAAGATTTTATCAGTTTGGGGCATCAAAACAGTATCTAGGGAGGGAAGCACAACATTTGAGATTCCCATAGGTGCAGAGACTTGGGTCCAGTGTAGTAAAGGGACAAAAGAGAAGCAAAGAAGTTGTCCATATGAATTGACTCCCCTGAGACTATTCTCACATACTAAGTTGGGAGAAAGTAAAAACTGGGGAGACAAAAGCAGTGTTTGGGGCAGGATGTGGGTTTGGGTGAATTCATTGAAAGGGTGGGGGTAGACTGGCATCTGGTCTGGCAGTGTGGCTGCCTAGTCCCTCATGAGGAGGAATGGCACGGCATTGTCTCCCAATCCCAGGCACTTGGGGTCATGATGATTGCACACGAGAACCAGCTGGGTGGAAGCCAGTGAGGCAGGGGCTGAGGTGACAGGAGGGGGCCCAGTACCAGAGGAAGTGGCCGTGAGGAGTTCTTTAGTGCACTTCTACCCAGTCCATCACCTACCAGAGTAGAACTGAGAGCAATCTATCCAGATCTCCAAGGCCTTCGTACCATATCAGCCACATATCCAGATCCCCATCACCTTCATGCCACGTAAGCCCTCTAGCTCCTATCTGAGAAGAATAATACCAACATTCATTTCCCACAGTTTGTCTGCTATTGTGGCACTTTATTCATGCATGTAATTTTTTTAAATGTTTATTAAGATCCTGCCCTGGAACACTCCAGGTATGATTAAAATAAGAAAAGTGTTTGCAGGGAGATGAGTTTGTGCGCTAGGCATGGACTCAGTATCCTCTTATTTAATTCTAAATTTTAATATATTCTTTTATAAATTAGTTCTCAGGATTCCATTTTCCTATAAAGAAACTGCAGGGCAGAGGAGTTGTGTAGCTTGCCCAAATATATATGGCCAAGAGGAAGTAAAACTAGCTGGGCATGGTGGTGCACACTTGTAGTCCCAGCACTCCGGGAGGCTGAAACAGGAGCATAGAAAGTTCAAGCCCAGCCTGGGCAACTTAGCAACTTAATGAGACCCTGTCTTACAGTTTAAAGAATGAAAAAGGGCTAGAGATGTAGCTCAAGGGGAAGGCCCCGGCTTCAATCCCCAGTATTGAAAGGGAGCAGGGCAGAACTAACACAATGTTTGCTGTAGTTCTTTGGACTCAGTCCTTGCTACCAATGCTGAGCTGAATCTTAAGGGTAGAGGAGCTTCAGTGTTGGGTGGACGATATACTTTCCATTCACAGCTTCTATCACTGGGATCTTCTGGAAGCAGGGCAAGAAGGGGAAGGCTCCGTCCAGCAGGAGCCTGTAAAGTCCTTTGTGAAGGCTCAGGAGAAGCCAGCTGGAGCAGACTGTATGGTTCATGGAGGTGAGTGGGGAATGATGGATCTCTTTGCCCATTCCAGGAAAAGCATGGGATAACTCAGAATATTTTTTAAAAGGCTACAACCCCCCCAAAACTTTGCCCTTGATAGAAGACCTAGTACAAAAGGAGCCTCGTCCTTGGCTTTGAGAAATACACAGGAATTTAATTAGTGTCCATGTCTCTCTTATTTGGGCAAGCTTGAATGGATTCTTCATGGCTGGGCTCCTTTTTCAGAAGGCTTTAATCTTGATGGCTATCTACCTGGCACGTGTCCAGTCAACACTGTGATTATTTAACATTTTTAAAAAGAAAGATGTTTTATTATGACTTTGTGATGCAGCCTTCTGATAAGACCAGAATTAGGATAATCCAGGCTAACTAACCACTTTTGGCCTTAATTGCCTAGCCCATATAAAGATAATTTACTCAATTCTGCACTTCATTTTTCATGGATAGATGAAGTCTGACTGTAGTTGCTCAGGCACTATTAATTCAAGTTAACAAGCAACTAAGACTGCAATAAATTTGTACTTCAGGCTCAACTTTGATTTCACTTAAAGTTTTTCATAAATACATGCCTGTTTTTGTGTCTTTCTTTGAAAGGCCCTCTGCAGGTAGACACCACATGTAACCATATATATTCTTGCTCTAAAACATCTAATATTGGTAGACTTTAAGTCGTTAGCAGAAGGAATGTTTTTATTTGGTACTTTGGTAAATAAGTGGAGTGGATGTTTCTCTAGCTAGTATCTAAACATTGCTTAATTTTCCTTTGGGAAATACTCAACGGTTTTGAGTATTACATGAAGCTTTAAAGAAAAAACAACAAATGTGATGTGTGATTCTTAATTTTCACCCAGGAGTAAAATTAGGAGCTAAGTATATGCTGACACTTCACTATAATAGCATGCCTTTTAAACAAGACTCTTGAAACCCTTTTTTAGTATTACTTAAGACTATGAGGTTAATTTCATGTCAGTGGATGAATAAAGCCAATATTGACCTTCTGGTCCTAGAATCTGACAAGCTCTGCCTACTTCAAAGCCTATAGCTGAGCTGCTTTCTTTGCTTGGAACTTTCTTCCCACAGTGTCGGCCTCATCATTACCCTTCATTCTGGGATCTCAACCTCAGTCCTACCCTAAAGGTGACACTGGGTATCCTATCTACCATTGGTCCCCAACAGAGAGATGTGTCCAGTAGTACCCTGTCCTCTTCCTTCATAGTGCTCCCTATGACTCATGTGTGCATGTAGGTGGAGGGTGCGAACATGCTAGTATGTGTGTTCATGTTTGTCTTCCCTCTAAACTGTGTAAAGATAGGCAATGTCACTATGTGTCACTGCCGTGTAACCAGAACATGTGCAACCAGTCACACATACCATGTGCTCCATGACATGTGATTAAAATGATAATTGCTCTGAGCTCCCTCATGTTGGAGTGGGTCAGAACTAGGAAGATAGTTCCCATCCTCAAGCCACAGTGACTCATGGTTGCTAAAGAAAACTTCACAACACTGACTGGCATTAAAGAAAACTTTGAGGGGCTCTGGACCAGAGACTTTTGATCTCTACCTCTTTTTTTTTCCAAGTGGTAAATCAGTAAATGACTTCTGAAATGGTACTTGGCACAGAAGAGTAGCAAATTATCCAGAGTTGGCAAGTCGCTTCTTTGGGGACACAATTTTGCTTCAATGAGCTCTTTGAGGAATGGAACCTGAAATAGTTTTGTGATGCTGTGGCATTTACTCATCCAGCAGTGGGCTCATCTCCTTATATTTACCATCTCATGTTCTTTTCACAATCACTGTGAGATGGGCATCATCACCTCCAATGGACAGATGGGAAAAGTGAGTGAATTGATTTGGCAAAGGTGCAGAGCTAGCAATGACAGAGAAAAGATTTAAATCTGGGTCTATTCTTTTTTGAGTGCTTCTGATCAATATTAAAACTCAAAAAAGTGAGCCTCTTTGCTATAATTATAAAAAGTAGAACCATATGCTATGCCTTATGGATAGGTTGATAAGTAGGTAGACAGATGACTCACCTTTCTCCTTCTTTACAGAACATGTACTCCCTTCCTCAGCCATAATGGACCAAGAAAGAGGCAGGACAATGACAAAGGTATAAAAGCACTCACTGGATGAGCTCTCCACTTGCAGTCATGTTCTACAGGGTCCTACTATTCTCTGGCTAGAACATTCCCTTTTATGTTTATTAACATTCTCTCCATGCCACTGTTAGTTAGCTTTCCCATAGATGGGACACAATACCCAATACCCATAGCATAAAGAAGTGGAGGTTTAATTTGGCTCAGAATTTCAGAGCTTTCAAGTCCATGTTCAGTTGGAACCAAGGTAGAAGCATCACGGCAGAAGGGAGTGGCACGGCAAAACTGCTTTGTTGATGGTGGCCAGGAAGCAGAACAGGGAAACAGCAGGAGAGGAAGAGGCAAGAGTCCCTATATAGTAAGTACTCAAGGACACATCTCCACCACAATCCAGACTCAGGGAAAGGGTGCTTCACCAATCCCCAGGCATTTCTTAATCCAATCAAGTTGGCATATCATAATTAATGGTCACAGTCACCAGAAACACGGCTCTCTCTACCAGTCTTGCTGGCCCTGGCTGGCTCTGTTGTTGTTCTGGGTATGTGACCTATTGTTTTCCAGTCATTGTTCCTAGTCACTTCCCAGGCTGAACTCAGAGCTCGTTGTCTGAATTTTGTAGCTCTTCAGTTTGGTGGGCACCTCTTCCCAGCAGTATGAAAGTTACCAACCACACAGCCACTGCTTCCTGCCTTGTCTTGAAATATCCCGACTCTTCCTTTTAGCCCCTGGTATGTGGATTCCATCTTGTCTGCTTCTTATGTAACAAAATAGAGGCAATTCTAGTCAGCAAAATTCCTCACTGGAATTTCTCAAACTTGTTTGGGAAAAAACACACTGACTTGCTGCTAGGTGTGCATGAGAGGAGGTAAAGCAAGAGAGACTCAGAAAACATATAAACTCATACAAGAAGTTATGAGCTCCCTTCTCAGGAAGGGGGACTCTGCTAACTGCAAACATTCTGTGTTGTGGCACCCTGGCATCTCAGAATACTTCCTCACTCTGCTGTGTTCTGGAAAGCTGAGGCAGGAACCAAATTTCAAGCCCAGCATGTAGTCTGGCAAGACTCTGTCTAAAAAAAAAAAAAGGCCTGGGATGGATGTAGCTCACCACAAAGGCCCTGGGTTCAATCCCCAGTATCATAAAACAACAAAATGAAACAAAAAAGTCCCACCTTAGCTTGATGGGACAGAAGTTAATTGCTCTGTCAGAGGCAAGAAAAGTTACTGGTGCTAGACCTCAAATAGAAAAGCAGAAGGGGAGGGCACTTAGTGGAGGTGCAGCTGGACAAATTCTGGTGGGGAATGTTGGGACTGTTGGCTACGGTGAATATGCAGAAAGGATTTCTTTCTGCACAGACACCCTCAGTTAGGATATGGTGGATCTGAAGGGCGGAGATAGCCAAGGCAAGAGTGGCAGGATGAAAGTGGGTTGTGCAGAGCACAGAGGTTGCATGTGGAGGAAGTGGAGAATAGCACAGACTATGCCTGCAAGGGAAGTCCAAACTCCCTCTGGAGATGCTCAGAATTTACTCAGGCATGCATTGGCAGGTGATTTTTGTCCCATGGGCCACTGCTTATTGCCACAGCTTTAACAGATCCCAGACATGCCGGGGTGGATGATCACAGGGACATGGGGCTCCAAGAGTTCAGGGATCCAATAAACTCCAAAGGAAGCAAGGAGAAAACACTGCTTCCTCAAGTGCTTTGTATGAGATCCAGAGAGAAAATGACTTTCTTTTCAAAAGAAAAGGATGGAGAGAACCATCCCCAGGCTGCCCAAATCATCAGTAAAATCTCCCAGCTTGGCCCTTGCCCAGGGCACCCGGGGTTTCCTGTGCAGTAGGCAAGGGTCTCAGTGTGTCAATGTCACGCACCAGCCACAACCTCTGAAATGTGCCGCAATCCAAAGAGAAGCTTTTAGATCTTCCTAACTTGTGGGATTGGCTGAGGTCCAAGCCAATTATAGCTACATCTCCAAGGTGAAGAGGGACACAGCAGACATCTGGGTTCCATTTATAATCCCAGCGCTCCAGGAAGATGGAAGGACTTGTGTGCGGGTGCTGAGTGCGGAGCCCCGGGAAGGCCCTGTCTGGGAGGCTCTTAAAGGCATTTTCTTGGCTGTCAGCCACCCAGTGGCAGGGCAGCTCAGGCCTGGTCATTCCACCTGGCCTGCAGGAGTGCTCCCTTCTCTGCAACCGCTGAAAGGTGTCCCAGTACCTTCCCTGAATGCTTACACACAAGATCTGGACAACCAGTAAAGCCAAGAAATCAGCAGGAAACCTAAAGAGATGTGCCCAGGGATAGACCTGGTGCTGCCCATGGGCCATCATGGCTCTGAGGGGAATATAGCACCCAGCAGACTGGGGCATTAGAGCTGAGAACCCTGGCCTTGCCTTGCTCAATTTGAGTGGAGTTTTCAAGGTCACCTCCTTGATCTTAGGTTCAAGATCAGCTACTACACCTTTGGTGTCCCGGAGACTTGTTTTGAAACATTTGTCTTAGAGGTTCCATTAGTTCTGAATGCAACCTGGACACTAGGAGATTGACATGGAGAACAAGGGAAATTAACCTCTCATCTTCTCTCAAGGTTTGGCTGTTTTGGTTACAGGAGAGGGACAGAAGGGGGAAAAGGAAAGGGAGATGGAAAAATAGGGAAAGAAAATGGAAGAAAAGGTGGGAGAGAAAGAAGAGATAGGTGGGAGACCCCATGATGAGTGGTAAGTCCAAGGAACAAGGGCATCTTTCTGTCCACATACAGGTAGGATGCCCTGTGACTTCTGGGCACTGAGGACCCCTGAGCATGCAGTGGGCAGAAGGCATTCGATGAGCGAGTGAAGGGATGCAGAAGTCTGGGTTATGGAAGAGGACCAGCCTCAGGAAGAGAGTCTTGGCATTCACAGAAGACATAGGTTGGGCTTTCCATAAGACTTGTGTCATGAAGGTCAAAAGTTAATTGTCTGCCTATGGGCAGCTATTCTTCTGGACTGACCAAGAGGAATACCCATCTTTTTGGAAAAAGTGAATCACCTTTGAAAATGCAAACTGTGAGATAGTTCTGTGGCTATAACAAAGTACCCAAGGCTGAGTACTTTATAAAAGAAAGAAGTTTACTTCAGTTGTAGATGCTGGAAATCCCAGATCAGAAAGTCTCCTCAGTTTGGATTCTGGTGAGGGCCTCATATTGAGAGCAATTGCTTGGGTGAGACAGAAAACCAGAGTTAGGGAAGAGCCCAGCCTTGCTTTTTTATAACTGGATCTTTTGAGGACAAGCAGATTTTCAAGAGAAGTACCTACCTCTCCTGCCAGTGACCTAACCACCTCCTTCTAGGCTCCACCTCTTTGAGATTTCACCCCCTCAATACTACCAACCTGGCAAACATGCCTCCAGCCCACCATCTTCTTGGGGAACAGTAGTACTATTATGGGGTGAACTGTGTCCCCCAAGGAGCTGCATCACAGCTCTAATCCCAGGGACCTCAGAACATGATCTTTCTTGGAAACAGTTCGGATAAATTCATGCCGGAATAGAATGGTCCTCCAACCCAATATGACTTGTGCCTTATTAGAGAAGGAGGCAGAGAAAGGAGAGGTTATCTGGTGACTAAGGAACAGGCTGGCGTGAAGCATCCCCAAACCAAGGGTCACCAAGGACTTACAGCCATCAGCAGCAGCCCGTAGGTATCAAGGAAAAATTTTACTCTACCAATTCTGGAAGGAACAGGGCTCTGTGTGACACATTAATTCTGGACTCCCAGCCTCCAGAGGAGTAAGACACACAATGCCTATTGTTTGAGCTGCCTAGTTGGTGTGGTTTGTTAGGGCCATCCTTAGGGAACTAATAAGAGTATCTTCAAATCTCCTACTTCATTGTTGCCAGGGAGAGGAGGGGACCTAATACATTTGCTTGTGAAAAAGATTGGTGCTGGCAGACAAGAAGTGATTTTCTGATGGTGGAAGGTCAGACTTCAAGAAGAGTATTTCTGAGTGCCTGCTTGTCAGGACCACTGAAAGGCCAAGTTTAGGTAGACATTGAGACTGTTAGAGATAGCTCAGGAGTCAGTGAAGAATGATGGTGGTGAAAGAGTAATCTCTTTTCCATATATGTACAGAAATACAATATTGTGTGTGTATATATATATATATATACATACATACATATATACACATACATATATGTACATATATACATATATACAAATATATATTATATATATATTTGTATCTATCTATCTATCTATCTATCTATATATATATATATATATATATAAAGTTTCACCTGAGAAAGAGCTCTGTAGTTAACACAGACTGAAAGTCACTGTGTCTTGGTAATATTTAACTCACACTAAAGTCAAAATTTTGGTTCCTCTATCATTTCTGTAAAATGTGTGCATTACTATATACGTTTACCCCTAAAGCAGGGGAGCAGAGATCTGGACATTTCCACCAAGAATCTTGGATGAGGGAATCTGAACACAAAGCAGAAGACAGCATTATTCTTCCTCCTTTGCTTTTAGCTACTCTGATGGGCACAGGGGAAGGATTAGATGGTTTTCTTTGTCCTGGTCTTTTTAGAATGGAAAAATCAAGAACTTTGTGTCTCAAAACGTGCTAGAAGACCGAAGAAAAAGTCAAAATATCTAGTTTATTCTACTTGTTGATTTATTGGCTGTCCTTTTTATTTATTTATTGCCATCGGGTGAACAGCAATGTATGATTTGCATTCATGAGATCCATACAGAAAGTCTTGAATAAAAAAGAAAAAAAGACTGATGCTGAAAGAATAGCTTGCAATTGCAAAAGTAATTCCTTCTTCCACTTTTATATGTACGATGTCACTATATGGAAATCCGTAGCTATCCCAGGACACAAGAGTCCGTGTATCCCTGACAGGAACCCACAGATGGCCTTAGTGTCTAAAGATGCTTTGAGAATCCTCCCCAGCCTGAGGCCAGCAGTGAGGAAGCTGGGGATAACCCCTCTTCCAGGCTCCTGCTTTCTGTGACAAATGAGTAGTGTTTCGGTTTTGCCTTCTACAGAGTGGGGAGGGAGAGAGCAATCTTAAAAGGTTAGCAAGTATTTCTGCTACTTCTACCATAAAAGCTTAAGTCAGTCTCAGCTTTTGTCCTGTCTTTGTGATAAGCAACAAGTCCCAGGAAACACTGAATGCCACCTTCAATTCCCTTAAAAAAAATTCTCCAGCTAAGCATTTGAATCTCAAAATGCTCTTCGAATCATAATAGCTAATCACTCATCCACCCACTCTCTTCCTTCCCTGGAGACACGCTGTGACTCCCCACTAGCGCGCCCTGAGCTCCAAGCTCCTCAGACTGGGTGGGGGCAGACACCCAAGCCCCGGATTCTGGAACGTGTGTGTGTGTGTGTGTGTGTGTGTGTGTGTGTGTGTTTCCCTCCCTTTGTTTCTCTTGAGATCTCATTTTTCTAGTTACAGGTCCAGCAGGATGGGTACACCGAAAAGGACCAGATGAACGTGGACTGTGCTGTTGAAGGAGGGAAATATATATATATTTTTAACTGCTCTGGGCCTCTGAAAATAAATCAAGGACAGAGACACTTTGTAGCTCAAGGAAAACCACGTCCAGGCTCCAAACCCAGAGTCTTTGTTTTTGCGTCTAAACGAGTGGCCCTCAGGGACAGCAGGCCGTGTTGTGGAAGTCCCACTTTCCAGTCTACCCCAAGAACAGGAGTCCAGCCTGCAGGAGTACCCCGAACTTCCAAAGCTGCATCCGAGCGCGGACTTGCATGGCTGGTCTGGGGAAGCAGGAGTGAAAGAGCTAAGGTTGGGGGAGGTGTGTGCGTGTGTGTGATCTGAGAAGCCTGTGAAGAAGGAAGGGGAGTCCCACCCCGTAGCAAAAGAGAGGGAAGAGCTGAGGCCGGACGGGAGGAGAGGGGCGCACCGCACCGACGCGCGCGGGCCTGGAGAGCGCGCCTGACACC
>NW_022900929.1:13969316-13969717 GCF_012274545.1 Fukomys damarensis | reverse complement strand
GGGTCTATGGGACGCTCGGGGACTTGACAGCCGCCGCCGCGCCGCAGGTACGTCCCGCCCGAAGTTCTTTGTTTTGCGGCCCGGCAGCCGGGTCCCGCGACCGCGTCCCTGGCCTCCGGGTCCAAAGGTAGTTCCCAGCCTGGGAGCAGGATGGGACGAAAATGGCTGTCACCAGGCGCCCAGATGGAGAGAGCCTCCGTAAGGGTCGCAGCAAGTCTTTCATTCTCTTCCCTCCCTCTTGGAGGTCCCTTTCCAAGTGTCTTTCTCTCCGGCTGTCCAGACAGACTGGAGAATTGCACATCCTGCAGCAGACACGAAGTTTGCATTGGTGGCCACCGAGCCCCTCGCCTCCACTCCTCCTCAAAGAGTTAAAAAGAGCTCCGCGAGACCCCCGGCCCCGG
>NW_022900929.1:13954133-13968523 GCF_012274545.1 Fukomys damarensis | reverse complement strand
ACACACACACACACACACACACACGCACGCACGCGCGCGCGCACACACAGAGCCCCCGAACAAAGTAGCAGTGGCCTTTGCAGCAATCGTTTCAGGGGGTGCCTTTACGTAGAGCTGATGGGGGAATGTATCTCTCTGCAGGGACAGAGACTTTCTGGAGTTGCAGCACGGAAAATGAGCGGGAGGAGGTGGAGAGGGAGCAGGAATTGATCCCCAGATTTGGAGAGTTTGTGAAGAGACTTATAAGCAGATTGCTCGACCCAGACGCTCCACTCTATACCCAGCCTTTTATGCTTTTCTGAACTTTGTGCTCACGTGCCCTTTTCTGTGAGATGTCATGCCCTGGGAGGCACAGGACCCACCGGGCTTCCCTAGCTGAGGAGCTGAGTCTGTGAGCAGAGAATGAAGAGGTTTCCTCAGCTGCTGTTCAGATCCCCCTTTTCTTATCTCGCTGGTGTAGACTGCCGGATAGATCTGGCCTTGGGTACAGTGCTCATGGTCCTCCGCCAGTTTATATGTACATATATTTATGTAAAACATTTTCTCTCAGCTCTCTGCCAGCTGTTACACATTTTCTAGCTGCCACATCAGTTTGAAATGATGGACTGTCTGCGTCTTCCAGTAAAAAAGCCCTTTCCTTCTAGGTATGGGGGGCCGGCCCCTGCAAATACTGGAGCTATGCCATTAGTATATTTGTTCTGAAAACACCTTCCGCTCTCCTCTCCCTCTTCTCCTCAGTTAGTCTTTCCAGAGCACAGTAAGGACACTCGGCTGAAAATTGCAAGCAATTGGGCTTTTCTCTACTAAATGTGATTTTAGTTTAGGTCTTTTTTTTTCTTTTTTAGATCCTTGAAATATGTATCTGGTGGTAATAAATTAACTTTTCAGAAAAGAGTTGCACCCGAGCGCGTTGGATATGGATGGTGGGAGGCCCCTGCCTTGGCCATCTGAAATGATCTCATTCCATTCTATTTAAGGCAGGGAGGATTCCGCCTCTCCTTGGCACACTTTTTTGTGTGGTTTGACTTCTTCCCGTGTTATAGACCAAAATCTTCAAGAATTGGCCTAAAGTATTAATTTTGAGTATTTATGTAATTGCTCTGTAATTTGAATAGGTTCCTTATTGATTGATTCCTGTAATTATTTCATTTAGGTTTTAAATTAAAAATTAATAATAGTCTGACAGTTTCTTAATTATATGTCAAGATTATTTTGAAGGAGGAAAATGCTACGTTTTAAAATAGTGGAAATAACTCCCCAATTTCTTTATTTTTCTAAAGCAGCGCAGACTTTCAGTTGAAGGGATTTTATTAAAGTGGTGATTGGTTTTAGCAAAGGATGTGAAGTATCCTTAGAATTTATTTATGTTAGGAAATAACTGCTCTTAACCTGATACACAAATACTTGGACAGTTAGATTGTAGTCAAACCTAAAACAAACATGAAATAACATTTAAATTAGTTGGAAAAACGTATTTATAAGGAGCACAGAGTTTATTTTATACTAAAAGATATTTAATTAGAAACTTTCTGCCCAAGGGGAGATCCTTTCAGGAAATATAATTCTTAAAATCAGCCTAGGGAAGCTTTGGTTTAAGATGCATGAATGAATTCAGTGTGGGACATGTCTAGTGAAATTTCACACAAGCACAAACACTTTCAAAGGTATAGATTGAATTATTGCTAATAGGCTGGTAGCGTTGGTCCTGACCCCTGCCAATTCCCTGTGCTTTTAAGATACTTGTGTTCCTTGATTGAATCCTGACAACACACACACACACACACACACACACACACACACACATTTTTATTGTATGTGTCTCATTTACAGAGGACCACAGACAGAAATGAGAAAATTCAGCACTGATGAAAAATGGCCCTGTTCAGTTATTTCATTACTTATTTAATGAAAGAATCATTAATTTATCAATTTGATGCCCCAGCCTAAAAGTTGGACTGGCCTTTGTTTCTTCACCAGTGAAGTTTCCTTAATTACCTGTGTGCTGTCTAGGTTTCCGACTTCCTCTGGGCTCGCCTTTTAGAGGTCCTGGCTCCTATGCAAGGTATCCTGCTTCCTGAGATCCCCTCCCCACCCCCAGCTGAAAGCAGAGTTAGGGAGCTTATGAAAGGAAACAATTTAATGATCGTCCTTGCATGCACCCACATGGAGACAGCAATGCAGTAAGAAAAAACCAGTCTTGAAGGAGAAGTGAATCAGTGAGTCATGAAATGCTCAAGAAAACCTTAGTAATGGAATGTTAATGCTTTTAGACTATAGTAGATTATCTTAAAAGTCAGACTTTTCTTCTTTATGCAATTGTTGTAAATCCCCAGCTAAAGAATTCTTTGAAGGAGGTTTTAAATTCTGCTGGCATTCGTTTTCTTGGGTCGTCTGCTGTGTTTTGGAAGATTCGAGAAATTTTCTGCGAACTTAACATCATCAGGAGAGGCAATTAAAAGACTGAAATGACTACAGAAGAAACAAATACGTATATATTTATTTGTTAAGCAAACGATTCCACTCTAATAATGATTTCAGGTTGTCTTCTCATTAATGCCTGGCAGAAGCTGGCACCCTTCACTTCACGTTGTCATTTTTCTAGATGAAAATTGATCTGTTCTAGTTTCAAAGCAAATAAAGGGAGACAGAATAAACAACAACAGGGGCAGGAGTACCGCTGCAAACTTTTTCAAGTACTTTCAGTGTATTTTTCATCTTTACTTTTATTTGATGGGCCTGTGAAATAGAGCTGTAGACTGGCGAAGACTTTAAATGAAATTTCACACTTTGATGATTTTTTTTTAAACTTTGATATATTGACAGCAAAAGGAGCTGCAAAGCTTTTATATAACTTGAGCAGTAATGCCAAGCAGCAGTCAAATGTCTCCCTGCATTTGTGTTTAACTGCAGAAGAAAAACATGTCCATGGGCAGTGGAGGTTCTTATCAACCCCCTAATCCCAGATCCCAGTAAACCTGGAGGGCATGCCTCAGATCTTGCTGAAATCACTGTGGACTCTCACAGTTTGCAGATTAAATATGCTATGTGTTCCTGGCTCCAACAACAGTTTTATGAGCTCTCTAAGCTTCCTGTTTTAAGATCCTTTTCTTAAGTTTTTAGGACGCGCTGAAGGCGATGCTGTGTGGAGTAACTGACACTTGTTAATTTAGAGACACTTTGGATATTTCATTCCCTCTTTAAGAATTACTGAGATTATTATTTCTAAGTGGAAAGGCTAATTAACACCAGGAAGAGGGGGAGAAAAGCCGTTGGAAAGAAATTGAATGTTAAATGTGCTTGTAAGTGTATTTGATTGCAAACTTTTACATGGTGTCTCTGTTGTTTTATGGCATTTTCCTTTGCCTAGCCCCTGAAAATGAGACCTTTTCCATTTGTAATTCTAAATGTACTATATTTTAGGGCCAAATTTCTTAGCTACTCATTGCCACTGTATTTTTTGTTGTTGTCGCCCCCACCCCACTCCTTTAACATGAATGTGTTTTTTGTTCTGGGTGTGTATATTTCAACCCGACAAAATGTCTCAGAAAATCTATGGCTTTCTAAAGGAGCTGAATGAAAAAGCCATTACATAGTTAATAAGGTGGCACTGGAACATTTCAGCCCCCTCCTGAAAGGCAATATTGTGTTGAGTTCTACATCTGTGGTATCTATAGCTGTGTCCTTGTATATGGTGCTCTTATAGTTTGCGTAAGAGTCATAATTAAAAAAGAAAATACTTACATCATTGTCCGGCAACATGTCATATCATTCCCAAGAGAACCGCAGCCAATTTTGTGCTTAAAGGTTATTCAATGAATGAAATCGTGAAAGCCCATTTGTCAAAGTACTGCATGGTTTCTGTTAGTTTTCAAGCCCCAAATTCATTGTCTGCTTGGGTCCAGCCATTAGTCATCAATGTATTAGTCCTGCCTACAGGCCAGGCTGCCCGGCACTTCCTCACACCATCATAGCTTTGAAAGCGTACTCTGTCGACTTGTAGAATTACTGCTCCGATTTCCGCATGGCTGGGTTTGAGGTAAGTCCCCTCCCTACCTTCTAGCTGACTGTAATCCTTGCTTTCTTTTAAAGCTCCTTTCCAGAGATTTAGGGGAAAACTTTCTGAAGGGCTGTGTTGGCATCACACTGTGGTTTTGTTGTGGCATGCACTGTACATATAAATTCTACCTGCAGTAAATTGGATTGAATGCTGGCCTGAAACAGCTAGAGGGGCTTTTCTTTCCTTTACATTGTTTTTGGTAGGGGAGGGGGCCAGGAGTGTGGAGAGGGAGCAAGAGAGTAAAGTTGTACAAGCCTCTGATTGTGTATAGTGTAATCAGACACCTTGGAGTTAAATTAATTAAATAATGGGGCTAAGTGCAATTTTTAAAAAGTCTATCCATATAACTTCACAATGGCGTATGACATTATAGTTGTTCATTTTCATGTGGAAATCTGTAGACTTAGCTGCTTCTACTGTGTTTTTTTGAAGATTTCATAAAATGCCTAATAAGAAGACTCTAGAGTACTTTACATTACAAACTATTGATTTTTTTTAACCAAAAGAGACAGAAATCTCACCATTTAGATGAAAGATAAGTTTCAAATTTCAGTAATGGAGGAATGGGGTGGTTAAGCACTGTTATTGATTTCATTTCCTGATTTTTTTTTTAAAAAGAATAATTCATTCTGAAGAAAGTTATCAGTGTGCAGAGAAACTTCATCCAGTGGCTTAAGAATGAAGCATTAATGACTCAGATGTATGGAAACTTAGAATCAGGTGCATCAGGCCAACCATCCAGGACCATCTCAGCTGTTTGAACTACGGATGTTAAAATGAAATTCCATACCACAGTTTCCCTGGGCAGGGGGTGTGTAGTGTGGCATGGATTGGATTGGCCGTTTGAACATGCAAAGGGTCAAAATTAAGACGGTGGGAAAATGCTGTTTGTGGATAAGCTAAGTTGATAGGATAAGTGGACCATGGGCCATTTTTACAGAGTAAACCTTCATTTGAAAATCCTTAAATTCTGAAAAAGTGGCTATTACAATTGCATGTATAAGTTAAGAGTCAGAAGTTTAAAACCAGGAGGATAAAGTAGGGTAAATAGTACTTCACAAAAAGTATGTTAAGTACCTTTGCATTTTCTGTAGCTGATTTTAACCTCCAGTGGGTACTGGTCTAATGTTTGTTGTAATAGTTTAAAATTCCATTATTACTCAGAACAGACAGCTCTTCCCTTTAAGGGTCCTTGTAAACACAGGATTTTAGGAACCCAAAGTTATATAAGTGCTATAAGACTAATTTGACAAAAATTTTCTTCTGAAAATATGTGGAAGCTTTTAATTCCCATTAACTCAGTGAAGAGAGACAAGGGACATATTTGCTCAGTGGTGATGTTTTTTCGAGATATGTGGGTTTGAGGGGATACGGTTTTCATGAGCTTAACTGATCTTATAAGCTGATAACTGACTTACAGATCTAGGTTTCTGTCTGAGGATTGTCTGTATCCAGCTAACCTGCAGAAAGTGGGGTGTCACTGTGTTCTGCGGTGGTGTTCAGCCTTTCATGGTACCTGCCATGCAGCCTGCTTCCTGACAGTGCTGCAGGACCTGGAAATGGTAATGAATGAATGTTAAATAGAGACTTCATATGCTCCTAAAATGTTTGCCATTAAGTGCTTCTGGTAGATCAGAGAAAGTATCTCATGATGTTTTCTTTTAAATACACAAGGCAGAAAAATAAAATGGAAACTGTCGCTTGTGATTTTAACTGTAATAGCAATGATGACTCTCATGTCCAACAGGCTTTTCTGTGGTTGAAGTTGGGTGTATGGATTCCTTGAAAGTTCTGATGTAGTTAATTTATGGAAACCAATTTCACTTAATTTCATAACAAGGTAGAAGTTTCCTCCTTCTCATTCCATTTGGGGATGTCTGTTTTGAACACTGCTTATTTGCCATCAGAAAATAGCAAAGAAACATTGAAGATAATAGCTGAAAGATTTGGGGACCCCCCTTCTGCCAGTGGCACCTTGGACAGATAGCAGTTTTCTTACTTTGCAGTGAAGGCTTTTCTGCCCATAGGGGAAAATAATCCCAGATAAAGGTAAAAATAATTGTGCATTAAAAATACAGTCATTAAAAATGCATGAAGATTTCATTAAGAACTTATGAAGGTGGGCTTCTTTTCCTGCAGAAAGAAGAAGTCAGCATAGACAGGAAGGGAAAAGAAGCCTTAGAAATTTGGGGAACTGTTGGTGTGTCAGAGAGTTTATGCATACCTAATTGATTTTTCAGTTCAGAAAGATATTTTGCACACTAGGAGTCATCATCCACATCACAAACCTGTGAAGTTTTCTGTAATTCACAATTATGTAAAATCCACTGAGATGATTTCAGGTTCCTGCAGTTTGCTCCTTGAACCTCAAGACTATTTCTTCCTTCCCAAACGGATTAAAAAGTTAAAATTAGAATTAGCTTTGTGCTTCTTGATTTGTAAAAAATAAACTGTCTTCTAAAAGATTTATCTAAGAAATGAGGAATGGCTACAGAAAAGTACACATTTTTAGAGGCATTTTACCAAAAAGAATGTTTGCTGGAGTTTCAGCTAAACAGGAACTCCAGGAGTATTATTCCGAAGTAGCAGCTGATCTAGTAGTAGTAGTAAAGAATGAGAGAAATGTCACTCTTCAGTAGCAGAAAGGAGGCTGCCTTGTAAATTCTACCAAGCTGGTTTGTTTTGGAATTTTACTACAGGAGCACATTGGGTAGACCATTCAGCTGATCAGTCTCCAGGAAGATGTACCTAAATGTGATTTATCTGAGGAAAGCCTCACTCCTCTGGAGCAGTAGTCCCCTAAACTACAAGCAGAGAAATTTCTCACTTCAGGCATAATCATGGTGCTGCGAATAGCACTGCTTCGCCTGTTGCAAGTCTCCTGCTTCTGGCCTCATGGCTATAGCTGTTCTAACCCATTAGAAGTGCATCAGGCTATCTTTAATCAGGCTTTCTAACTTGGTATTTTTAAAAAAAATCTTTAAAGATATTAAGAAAATACACTCAAAAGAGTTACTGCCCAATTTCAGACCAGCTCAAAAACAAAACAAAACAAAAAACCCAAAGCAAACAAACAAACAAAAAAAGCAACCAAAACAAACCCCAACTGGGAGTCCTGCAACTGTGTTTCATCTTAGATTGCATTCAATGGAACCTTAACCTTAAAGGTTGGCTTTAGCAGTGGTACTCTCTTTGAAAAAAAAAATGTAAAGATTTAAACAATGTAGGAATACTGCTTGCCTGTGGGTCAGAGGCCTTGAGGCACAGACCTGCCAGGAGCAAGAAAGGATGATTTTTGCATGTGTTTCCAGAATTTTAATTTTTCATGGTCTCTTTTCATTATTGCATAAAGCTACTGTGCTGTTACAGGTTAAACTCTGAAATTCCACGGAGGGCTTCCAGGGGGGTAGGGTGGGGAGACAATGAGGCCATGTGTCTGTGCTTTGGCCACCGTTCTCTATGGCAGCTAATGAAGAAAACCACATTTGGGGGCCAGGTTAATGATGAATGGATTTTGTGAGTGAAACACACACCCTTAGGTTTCCCGAAGCCTTTTCAAGTGTTCTCAATGTTTCTTTATCCTGTGACCCCACCCCCACACCAACACGGTGTTACATTGCAAAGTGCCGGGAAAGTTGCAGCCAGCTAGTTAAAACAGCTGTATGGAAACCACTAGGGCCAGCCCTGCTGGACTTTTTGGTGGGCCAACCAGAGAGAGACATTGCAAATGCCCATGAGTATTCCAGAGGAGTAGGATAATGGGTCTGATCCAAACTGGAGGCCCCAGCCCCGCCTTCTCCTGGGTGTTTTCCCCTTTCCAGGCGGCTTGGCTGGCAGACTTGCATTGTCTCCTGAGGCCGCTCACAGATCAAAGTGAGTCCCCAAGAGAGCACCGCCTCTGCCCTCAGACACTCAGAGCCCTTTCTGAGAAATTCCTGGCGCACTGCTGGGGCCCGGGGCAGGAGCACGCGGTGTGGACGCCCTCGCGCTGATGTAATGATGATGGATGCGGTGGCGACGCTGCGCGCACACCGCCTGCGCTCCTAATGAATTGGTCTCTCAGAGCGGGGCTCGAGGAACAGCCAGGACGCAGGCGCAGGAAAGAGTGCTGAAGGGTGTGAAAAACATGTCTTGCACCCGTCTGAAGTGCCGGGACAGGAAAGCTTAAGAGCGGGACAGCTTTCAGACCAAGCGGAATATAACCACGCAGCCTGAACAACATCATGATCCTAATAAATGGGGTCGCCTCTCTCCTTTTTGAAGATGAACGTTCCCCTTTTGGATTGCCTAACCTTACCCCATTGCTTCTCTAAGTAGCAGCCCTGAAGAGGACAGTCTGAGGCTATTGAAAACATAGGTCCTGGGGCCGGTGATTTAGCTCAGCGGTTCGGTGGCCTGCCTTGCAAGCGCAAGGACCCGAGTTCAATCCCCGGTTCCCCCCGCAAAAAAAAAAAAAAAAAGAAAAAGAAAAGAAAAGAAAATGTAGGTCCTCCTTACAAATTCTCCAATTTGGTAAATACTGTATTGCCCCCCCCACCCGCTCACTTTTAAATGAGAATCCATGCCGCAGCCTCCCTTGGTCAGCGGCTTCAGGAAGCATCACGGGCTTTGTTTTATAGGAAGTTGGTGCAGGTTCAGATTTATAATTTAGAAAGAAAAGACCGACCTGCAGGCAGGATGCTTGTAAGGAGAGATTAGATTTAAATAGAGTCTGGAATTAATTGTGCACTGGGTTTTGGCCTGGGGAAATCACTGAAGGTTCAGAGGTAGTTGAATGGGGAAAGCCAACACTGCTTTCTGGAAGGCATATTCATCCCTGCCCTTTTACCTGTGAAACTTCAAGCCTTAGGAAGGCAGGTAGCAAGAGAGGTTTCCTTGTTTTGTTTTTTATTTGTTTGGTTGGTTTTCTTCCCCCAACTACTCAAGCTGCTGGAACTCGAACTCACGGAGCATACCAGCACATCTTGCATGTAATGTTTTGGCACTGAAGGGATTTAAGGGGGACAGTATGGAGTTTTAAGAGGGGAAACTATCAGTGGGGGATAAAGTCTCATTTCTTTCAGTCACGTTCAAAAGGCAACGGCAAGTTTTCCTCAGAGAAAAGTCCTTGAAGTGAAGCAGAATTTAAAAGTTTTCCTTGCTACTTTAGTTCTAAATAAGTCAGATGTTACTATTTCAGAAACCCTAGCGCTCCAGGGCTCCTGTCCTTTAGGGGCCAGGACCTAAGGCTTTAATGATCAGCTTACTGCTGAGTTTCAAACCCTCTTCCTGTCTTATGAAACCAGTAGCAGCCACCCTTTTCTGCCCCTTGGTTCTTCCTGTACAACTCAGTGGGGTATGGGTGTCCAGAATGTTAAAGCTTTTTCTCGATAACTGGCAGGGACAAACTTATGTTTTATAGGTAAAATAAGCCGATAGAAATCATAGGGATATACAGGAAGCAGATGTTGCCTTGGCAAGAGCCACATTCCACGTATCAACTACACTTTTAAATAATTAGTTACTAACTAATGAGATCAAAAATAAGTTGTCAAAATAGAAGAAGAGGGTAGACTCTTTGGTGACCAAGGGCCCATTTTTTAAAAAATCCATTTCAAAAAGGGGTAGAAATTAGTATTCACTAAGACTACTAATTAAGGCGATTGCAGGCAGCGCCTGGAGCTTTAGCTCCTCTGGTTGAAACCTTTCCCTACTCAGACGACTGGGGGTGGGTTGCACTGCTTTCTTACAATGAAGTCCTTTGCCTTGGGGGAAAAACCCAACAACTCCACAAAAACCGAGTTTGTCAAGGAACTTCGGTGACTTGTCTTTTTACTACTGTTAATTAGCTTCCTCTGCTAAGAAGAATACTTAATTTTCACTAGGAATCCCATCTCTTAATGGGATTTTTCTGGTCCATTTGTATGCTTCTGTGTAAAGTTGTAACTGACTAGCCAAATTCAATTGGTAAACTCTACCCAGATACATAAAACTGGATGGTATAGTAAGTGCCTATTTATTTTAAGTGATTAAAAATAGAGTGGTTTGTTTAAGTATTTCTGTTAATTATTATTTTTCTTTATGAAGCTGGGAATTGAACCCAGGCCCTTCATATTGAGCTATATCCCAGCCCATTTTAAATTTTGAGACAAAATCTTGCTAAATTGCCCAGGCTGGGATTGAACATTTGCAATGTTCCTACCTTGGTCTCCCAGAGTGCTAGGATTATAGGCTTTTACCACCACACCTGGCCCAAATATTTAG
Source organism: Fukomys damarensis (assembly GCF_012274545.1). NCBI lineage: Eukaryota > Metazoa > Chordata > Mammalia > Rodentia > Bathyergidae > Fukomys > Fukomys damarensis. Next base: position 13,958,223 of record NW_022900929.1, on the reverse strand, counting down.
TTTTTATATACTTTGCGAGTTTTCAAAGAAAATCCAAATAAAGAATATAATGTATATAGATAACTCACTGAGCCTAAAACTCAAGATACTGTAGACTCATAGAGCCACAGGGTCAGGGATGTAATAGGTTATTTTCTCAGTCATACTCTTCTGTGTACTAGGTGGTGGGAGGAAAGAAATCTTGTCCATAACCTGGAGGGAGGAATGAAAGCTCAGTGAAGACCTTTCTAGATGAAAACCTGATTATCGTTGTGATGGGTGGTGAGAGAGAATTGGGCTGGCTGTGAATTCAGTATTCTGGAGTGCACTTTATTCCTTAGTCTATCCAGTCAACAAAGACTTCCCTAAGATCCTCCTGCCTGGTATACAGCAGTGAGCAGAACCAAACGTAGAACAGTTGTTGGAAAGCTTGAGCAAGCCTGGCAGTGAGTACTGCTTATTCAAATACAGGTTCCCAGGCGCCACTCCAGGGACATAATCATGGCCTCAGAAATTGGACTCAGCAACCAGAATGCCTAGCAAGCGCTCAAGCACCCCTGATCTCAAAGGTTCCAAAGCCACTCTGAGAAAGTGATGTAGATTCATTGTGTTCTTGTGGCATATCAAAGGAGTTACTTAAATCAGTGTGGGCGGAGCGTTAAAAAACAGGTCCCTTGCAAGATTTTTAAAGCTTTCTTTGCCTGGATGCTCGAAAAAGCCTTGGAGGATTTGTGTCCCTTCAGAAATTAAATGTACTTTTCGGCATTTAAGGTTTTCTGGAAGAAGGTCCTTAACTTTGAACACATTCTGTTTTGTTTTTTTATTTTTTTTGAGACAGGGTCTCACTATGTAGTTGAGACTGACCTGGAATTCACTATGTAGCCCAGGCTGATCTCGAACTCACTGTGATCCTCCTGCCTCAGCCTCCCTAGTGCTGGGATTACAGGCGTGCACCACCACGCCCAGCTGAACACATTCTGAAAGAGGATGTCCTCTCCCTCCTCCAATGTAAAGGATTAAACGCTACTGTCTGATCCTGTCATTGGATGAATAGCGCAACAAGGATGGCTCAGCAACAGGTCGCCAGAGTTAGTGTGCTGGACAGCTCCAGGGCCACTGGTCAGGTGGCTCTAGTCTTCTGGTTGGATACACTTCCAGCCTGGCTAAGGACATCTGCATTCTTCTCTCTTTGTCAGTGCCTTTGAGGGATGTTTCTGAATTTGGAGTGGATCTTACAATTGATATGTAAATTTCACTTTGTGCTTTTTCTTTCTTTTTATTCCACAAAAGCTGTTCTTAAATAACTTGTGTGTTTTACACTGAATGACACTGGATAATCTCAGAAAAGAATTGGAAGTTAGTGGAAAGGCGGATGCCCACAGTACCATGAGACTTTTGTTTCTTAAGACTTCTGTTTACTTGAAATCCAGGTCAAGGAGAGTTTATTGTACCTTAAGGAATTGGCAGTTCCCTTGCAAATAGTAGTTAAAGGTGATTAAACTTATTTCATCTGGTATTTTAACATTTTAGCTGGTGAGGTGGTTGCTTATTTTATTTTAGGAATTATTGTTTTTATTGAATACTATAGAATCTGCTAAATGCAGAAAAATAAGTAGCTGACAAGTTGTATAAAATGCCCACCATGGTATTGTAATTAGATAACTTGAAGAAAATGTGCCAGGAGGGGACTGTTCATTTGTTCTTGTATTCTTTGTAGGTGTAGAACAGGACTGTAGAAAGGAACGTGGACCAAAAAGAGTGAAAATTGACGAATGACGAGGTAGGGTGATTATCACAGGAACAAAGCCAGTGAAAGATGGGTGGACTGAGCTTGCCTTTAGTGGAGTTTTCAGATTTCCTTAGTGACCCCTGGATTTGATGTCAGTGATCTTTCGTGGCTTTTCCTTGTGGAATCGGAGGGTACGTTATTCTATTACTTTGTTTCAAAAATGGAACCCACATGAATTAAAAGGTTCGCATGTTTTACAATATGGTTTACCTGAATGATTTTGGACGAAGAAGCACGTTGTGGCTCAGGTTGTGGTGAAAGAAGCAAACATCGTTGGTTGAATAATTCCCTAATTCAGAACTTTGAGTAAAAGGCGTGGATGTGAGAAATTGTGGCATGCTCTTTCAAACTTCTAAGCAAAAACACTTTTCTGCTTTAGAAGGTGTCCTAATGTGCCTTCCTATAAAGTTGACTACTTGAAGAGATAATTGTAGACGTGGCTTAAAAGGGTAAAGTGACATTTGGGTTTCACATTATGGATGCAATTGAGAATGGAGGTATTTGGACCATTTGATGGCCTGTGCCCCGGAAGAATTTAGGAAAATGTCCACATTATGGAATTCCGCTGTTTTCCTTTTGGGTGTGTAGATAACATTTGCCTGGCTTGTTAATAAAACTTGGAAACTTTATTTTGGGTGGGGGCAGAAAACCTATAGAGAAACATTGAGATTTGAATTTTTGCTAAAACTTTGGTCTCTTACTTGACCGCCATAGGGGCTTCTGGGTGAGGTCATCTTTTCCTACTCTTACCGGAAGTTGATGGCGCTGTGGTGTTTTGTAGGTGTTCCCCCCTAGAAAAGAGCTGAAGTAATGAGAAGACACCATGGAGGCTCAGTCCCACAGCTCCTCCGCGACCACTGAGAAGAAGAAAGTTGAGAATTCCATTGTGAAATGCTCCTCCAGAACAGATGTTAGCGAGAAAGCGGTGGCCTCCAGCACTACTTCCAACGGTGAGCAGCCACCCCATAGCCAAACCTGCAGTCGACTTTATGTTCCCTGCCTTCCTTAGGAATTGAGCATTCACACCCGGACCAGTGCTTGTTCTAGGAGAGGCTAAAGAAAACGCAAGGGGGCAGAGGGTGGAGGCGGATGTGGAATGGGCAGGCTTCAGTATTCTCCATTTTGGCATTCAACCTACACATTTTCTTCCAGATTTTCTAATTTGAGATGTAAATGTGTTAGGTTATTTATTATAGGAAGTTCCTGTTTTGGCATTTTAGAAATCAACTTGATTAGTCTGGCAAGAGTTCAAAATGCTTTGCATTTCACACGGAAGGGCTATACTCTTTGGAATAATTAGCTTTTGCAAAAGACGCCCAGGTTGTCTTTGTTAAAATTAGTGACAAAGAGCCCCCTACCCCCAAATTTTAAGTAGTCTACTCTAAAGGATTTTGAAATTTAATAGTTGAACCCTGAGGTAGCATTAGGATCTGAGATGGGTTTCATGGTTGGATTATACAAATTGAATTTATGTAATTGTTTTCAGAGGCAACGTAGAGTTACCTTTTCTATGTGTTGCGTTTGTACATTGTAAGCAATATATGGAAGCATTTTGGTTTGAAAACAGAGTATTAAAGTCAGTTCCAGAGCCGCTGGTGGTACAAACAGTATGTATGGGTTAGTGGTAACCTTCATGTCCTTGCTGGGAGACTGCCTTTGACTTTTGTAGCTTTTACAGCTATCCTGGCCTCCCCGGCTTTCAGCCCACTTTTTCCACCATCCAGCTGGCTAGTTCTGTGTAGTGCTGTGTAGCTGGGCTCACTGATTTGCATGAGCCAACCTGCTCCCTCCTCCTCTCTCCCCAGGGGCTTATCATTTATTTATTCCAAGAAAGGTTGCACTAGGACGATTTACAGCATTCTTAAATGGAGAGTTGGAGAGTTGGAATTGGCTTTGCAAGGGAGCTGTGGCCCAGATCCTTTGCCTTGGAAGGCAGGGATTCCTGAGGAGTCCAGCTACCCCTCTTTCCCATTGACACCTGCCCAGTCTGTCCTTCTGGTTGCCCCCGCCCCCCGCCGCTGATGTCTTGAGCAATGCTCCTGGCTGTGCCAGCCTGGAAGGGACCTAGTTGTCAGACTTGCTGGCTGATGAGTCCAGATTTGCCTTCATCCTTAGGGAAATTGCCTTGGAAGGCAGGGATTCCTGAGGAGTCCAGCTACCCCTCTTTCCCATTGACACCTGCCCAGTCTGTCCTTCTGGTTGCCCCCGCCCCCCGCCGCTGATGTCTTGAGCAATGCTCCTGGCTGTGCCAGCCTGGAAGGGACCTAGTTGTCAGACTTGCTGGCTGATGAGTCCAGATTTGCCTTCATCCTTAGGGAAAAA
>NW_022900929.1:13869019-13954027 GCF_012274545.1 Fukomys damarensis | reverse complement strand
TACAGATAAGTATGCAAAAATGTATTTGCATTATGCTGTTTGTGGTATTGCAACTCAGATATGAAAGCCAATGTGGTGGCTCACACCCGTCATCCCACCACTCTGGAAGGCTGAGGCAGGAGGATCACAGGTTCAAACCCAGCCTGAGCAACTTAACAAGACCCTTTCTCAAAATGAAATAAAAAGGTCTGAGGATATAGCTCATTGTGAATGCCCAGGGTTCAATCCCTACCACTTCAAAAACAAATCAACCTCAGGACCAGAGCCAGAATATTTTCCAATGTGGCCACAGAAGGGGTATTTTCCCTTAAAAAGACATGTCATCCTGGTTTTCTTTTTACTGGAATTTGTGAAAAGTAGGTCAATTTATTATGTCAGAAGTACAATCAATGCTTGCAGTATTGGTTATTTGGTAATTTTCGTAGTAATTTTGTAAGAATAAGTGATTTCTGCACATTTTGCTTCAGGAAACATCAACTTTGGGTCGTCTTTAGCATATGTGCGAGCAAGTGTGTGAGAGCTTGTGAACATGTGTGTGGGTGTGTGAGGGGAAAGGCAGAACCGTGCTGCTGGAAGAAGGTGCCACTGTATCATGCGGAGTCAGCAGAAGCACTGTCCTAGTCACAACCTCCTCCCTTCTTAGGAAGATGTGACTGCTGCCTGAGGAATTGCCTAGGGAATTTGCTACTCTTGCTCTGGGTCCTGAGCCACCCTCTGACCTCAGGACCCTTTAGGACAATGTGGAGGGTGACTGGGAACAGAATTAACCAGACCAAGTGGAACAGTGATCAGGAAAATGATCAAAATGAGGAGCAAAAATGAGCCAAAGAAGGAGCAAAAGTTAACCCTAAAATGAGGTGAGTTCCGAGGCGCCATCCTTAGCCCTCTGAGAAGCTGAGGAAAGTTGGAGCCCAGCCTGAGCAACTTAGAGAGACCCTGACTTAAGATAAGATGCAGAAAGGACTGAGGATGTAGCCCTGTAAAAGAGGCCTTGGGTTCCATCAGTCAGTCGTATGGTTTGGAATAATCACAGATCTGTTTCCTGAATTGTTCTCCCCTGGCTCTGTGCCTTTGAAGCCCACACCCGCTCCTATGTGTGTACAAATCCTGTCCCATTTGGGTCAAAAGGCCCTAGTGAGAGCTCTCCAGAATCATCTGAGCTCTGACCATTACCAAAATGAAAGATGGAAATGATGTTTTTAAAACATGGATTTCCATACCACAGGAGAGTTCTAGAAAAACAAAGATATTTAAAGATAGGAAAAAGTAAAGGCAAGGAAAATGAACTCTATTCTTTGTTTAATTGAACCTTAGTAATTATGATCTTCTTTACAGAGTTCTCTGCAATTTGCATCTATCTAGCTTAGCGCCTCCTCCAGGCCCAGGTGGTAGTAAGGGTGTGGATGGTGGAACTGCAGCCTCTTGGGGTGCTCTGCCTGGTCTGCTTGTCCCAGAGAGCTCTGCACTGTTCAGGCAGGCTAGTGCACTTGGCTTCAGTCCTGTGCCCTCTTTGGGTTAAGAGTCCATGGCCTGCAGGCCTTCAGAGATCAGTGTATTGAGTGTGTGCTGTCTGGAGGCTGCCATCATTATGGTGTCATCCATCTGCCTATCTTTGCACAAATATTTCAGAAGTGCATCTGGAGACCTGTACGGAAGCTATTCACAGACAGGAATATGCAATCAATGGAATGATGTAACAGGTACTAGTGATTGCTTCTGTTTTCATGGACTTCTTAAGGTTTCTTTCCAAAGCTCTGCCATTGATTCATAAAGGGGCAGTTTAAAAATGAGTTCAAGTAGGGCCTTGTTGCTCACACCTGTCATTCCACCACTTGGGGAGGCTGAAGCAGGAGGGCCATAAGCTGGAGTCCAACCTGGGTAACTTAGCAGACCTGTCTCAAAATTAAAACATAGTAAAAAGAGGGGTGAGGGTGTAGCTTAGTGTGAAGGCACTGGGTTCACTCTCTAATACCGTAAATAAATAAAATAAAATCAATAGTCAGATGAATGTCATATATACATCTTCTTTCCCAGTCAGCATTTTATGATTAAAATCAAACAAAAATGTTTTGTTATTGGTGAAGTTATTGGTGAAGTTGACTTAATTAACTTCCAGCCATCATGTGGTGTAATTCGTTCTTGATTGTGAGGCTCCCAGCCAAAGCATGCACATTCCACGGCGTGCCCTCACAGGTCTGTTTTCTTGCTTTTCTTGCTGGGTCTCTGCTTCTAGAATAACATTCATATAGAGTTTTGTTTAAACACAATATACACACAGCCAGATGTATGTTTCAGAAACCTTGGACACCCTTGTAAACGGGCATTTGCTCTATAAGATTGAAATTTCAAATAAGCACAAGTAAGAAAATGTGTTCTAGATGTTGTATGGGAACAAAGGCCGTATTTGATTTTTGTAACATTCAACAGCTTCTATCTACATATAAAGCCTGATAGTTTTTACACAGGAGCCGCGATATGCCTATAGTTTAATGGATCTGTAGTTCAATTTTAAGTTTTAGTGTCATTTATGAAATAGAAGTGACAAAGGAGTTTTCTGAACATTTTTAAGTGCACTTGTGATTTAAGTGATCATTTTTATATCAGTAATGTGGTGACTTTCCCATTTAAAGTGTGAATTAAGATATTAGTTCTCATTGTGGACTTAATCTGTTAATCTGGTAAATTTATAAGACACCTTAATAATATGTTTCCTGGTGTCTATTTGTTACTTCCTATGTTAGATGTTGTGTTTCCTAAATAATAGTTTTAAATTTAGATCAATTCTGGTTTATACATTCTCATTATCTTACACAACATCTGTCACTTGCAAATATTGACACTTCAATTTGAAGCGTTTGCCTCATTCTTGGCTCTTTTTAATTTTTTGAAGAAGTAATCTGACAGTTCTTATTAACCTACTATTTTGATGTTAAAAAAAACTCACCCTAAATGACGTAACTGTTGCCTTGAGGATCTTTTCTTGGATCTGAAGTTATTGGGAACACACCTGAAGGTGGTAGAAAGAAGAAATTGTTACCCGACTGGTTTCATGCAACATGAAACTGAAGTGGATAGATGAATAATAAATAGGAAGGAAGTTCACTGTTCACTTTAACTGTTTCAGAAGGAAGAGCTTGGTCCTCTGCTGGAAAGTTGATGTTGGAGGTCTGTAAAAGGAGAGGGCTGTGATTAGTAAATACTTCAAGAGATTTGTTTTCTCTTTTCAGTTTTGGTCACTTCCTGGCCAAGCCAGTGAGCTTTCTCAGGCTCCATCCCATAGATAATAACTACGATTTCTTTGGTCCCCTGACTGAGGGGAATATGGCTCTGAACTGAGTGCAAAGTTTGAAATTCTTTGCCACTCCATCTTGCACAAGCTCTTGTTTCCTTGACCTTTTTCTGTGCTGAATCCTTGTGCCTAATTCTGCTCAGAAATGGGCGGATGGTTTGTACCACATTCACCCCTTTAGATGCTCAACTTCTCTTTTCCTAGCCACGTAGCACTTTCTGGCCCATGACAGAAGGGCGTAAGGGACGTTGAGATACATTGAAGTCACATTATAGGGTTCTGTTTAGGAGCACACACATGTTTGGGGATCTGAAAGTCAGACTGAGTTGTGTGGGTGTGGGTGGCTAACTTCTCAGTGCCTCAGTTTCCTCATCTGTTAGCAGGACGATAATTACACCTACTTCACAGGGCCTATCTTGGGAGGATTAAGTGTCACAATGCCTGTATTGTGCAGTAAGCTCAAACCAAGCAAGAGCTCTGCAGTGATCAGTATTGGGATTAAGATGAAGCATGCTAATGAGTTTAAATGTTATGGATCCCCAAACAAAAGGATTGTGTCTTCTTGAAAATACACATAGGCTTTCAAATTAAGGGAAAAATGTTTGGCAAAAATAATGATGGATTTGTTGGACTCAGATGTCTGAAAAATAGTTCAAGATGTTTCAGAAATCCCAAATGTGACAGAACTTGCTCATCTTAAGGAAGGACGGATTGGAAAAAACCCAAAGTTTCTCTACCCTTCATCTAAATGCCTCCTTAAATCAGAAAACAAGGAGGGACAATTTTAAGAAAATTTATTTAGATTTCTTTGGCCTTGAAAACTAACATTGTGCTGATTATATGTTTTGGATTGGAAACAGTTTATATACATCCTCCCTTTTCTTGACTTTTTTTTTTTTTTTTACTAGGCTGAACCATTTCCGTTCAGGTTATGTTGCCCATTTGAGTGGTTTGTGCTATATCAGAGTTAGATTTTAGTTTATGTTTTAAAGAGTTTCATCTTTTTTTGTTTGTTTGGTTTTTGAGACTGGATCTCACTATGCAGTTTCATCTTTTAAAACCAGTTCACTCCTGGTGCATAATCTGATTCACATAACAATGCCAGCTCTCTTGGAATCCAGACTCACAGACCTTCGACCTCTGGCTACCATGTATATCGCCTTTCCTATGGTCAGCCAGGCTTGAAACTGCAGTGTCACCTCTGACCCCTTCCTCTCACTTCCTGTGTCCTGCTGGTTTTGAGGTCCTGCTAGATTTTGCTCTGTAATTACGTACCCTTGTGCCCCTCTACCACCAGAATACCACTATACCAAGTCCTCACTCCTTGGTGCCTAGACAGTAAGAGTGGCCTTCTCTCCTCTCATCTTGCTCTTGATATTCTCTTTTCATGCACTGCACATGCTTCTACCAAGTTAATGTCATTACAAAGCTAGCTATGCCCACATTCCTGCTCTAGGATCTTCTGCGACTCCAAGCTACCTAAAGATTAAGGCTCAAAGCCTTTCACTTTCACGTAATATTTAAATGTCTTCGGAAATGTGACTCCAGTCTGACTTTCCAACTTGATATGTGACTTTTCTGTCCCACCCATAAATGGAAAGATTCTTTACCTTTGTTCCGTGCTCCTCTATAAAGTGAAAATTTTACTAAGATCATTGTGTGTTTCAGTAAATGCCCCCCCATATGGTCTCATATCCTTTGGGGAACTACCTAGTAAAACTTGATTTTATTTAATTTTGTTTTTTAAATTGCTGTAATTTAATTAGTAAACTTTGTGCTGTGGAGAAATTTTAGGTTGATAGGAAAATTGAGCTGCAAGCTCAGTGTCCTCCTCCCGTTTTTCCTTCTTCCTAAATTTAGCCAGCATGGTCATCGTGCTATTAGCCCATGTTCACACAGGGCCACTCTGTGCCATACAGTTCTTTGGATTGGGACAAATGGGTGATGCCACTTCCACCACCAAACTGTCCAGTAGAATAGCATCACTGCCTTAGAATCCCCTGTGCTAAGCCTGTTTATCCTTTCTACCCCTCATATCACTTAATTTTTAAGTTTTCTTTGAACTTGAGAATACCACCTGGTTTACTTATTGTTCCCTTTATATCTTACCCCACTTCTGTGTTTTGTAAAGTATCTGTGGAATTAGCCTGCAAAGTCCAACCCAGGCCTGCCTGACTTTGGGGCAGTGTGACAGGAGCCACATGTAACATAATACCAAGTAATGTGTAGCTGGAAGCCAGGGTTTGAACCCTAGCCTTGCCAAAGAATTGCTGTGTGATCTTGGGATAATTATTAACCTCTCTGTCTCTGTCACCCTGAGTCCCCAAACATGCTAGCTGTTGTTAATTACAGTGACAGGCTCTTCTGGATATAGTTTTATAGGATGTAATTTCATTGATATGTTTCATTCCGCCTTTTAGCACAGTGTCATGTGTTTTTAATCTCCAAATGGATAGACTAATCTGATGGAGAGAAGTAGAAGATATTCACTAATAGAAATCCTGACACCTGATCATCAGGTCAGTACATGATAGAAACTGGGATTAGGTCTCAGTACCTCAAATCCCTGGGCCTGGAGTTGGCACAAGTTCAGATTTTACAAGTCAGATGTTTTTTGCATTCACTTCTCATTCATAGCCACTGAAATCATCAGATGAGCTCGAACTTTGTATGAGGTGCTTATTTAAGGGCAAGGTTTGTTCCATCCCTTGCATAGAGCAATTGGATTTCTCCTCCAAAAGAACAATTTGTGGTGTTCAGGTAAATCAGGAATAAATATCATTCCCATTTTGCCTCAGTTCTGTAAAGTGGGAAGTGGAAAGAAGGCACCCTGTGATGTGCTCTGTTGTGAGAAATTGCTGGGGTCCTCTGGTTACTCATGATCCAGTGGATGGATCAGAATCAGAGACAGCCACTATGTAGTGGAGCCTCCAGGGACAGAAATGCTTATGGCAGGAAAATTTCCTTCTGGGGAAGTGGCCAGGCGCTCCCCTCCCCTGCCACTCTGACCTGCATTGCTTTCCCAGACAGCTTCAGGAGACTGGGTCTTTTGCAAAAGTGAAATACCTCCTGGTATTTTATGTACGTGGAAACATTTCCAAATACATCTGCTTTAGTTTACATTTATTTAAAAAATTTGCATACAGTAAAATTCACTCTTGGTGGTGTGCATCTCTGTGAGTTCTGACAGATCTGTAAGGTCATGTAGCCACCAATACAGCCAAGAGAGAATAGTCCCAGCACGCCCTGAAATTCCAACAAAGCTTTGTGCTTCAGATGCAGCTTCGCACTCACAGTGCATCGTGAGACACTGTAGTGATAACACAAAGCAAAGAAACTACAGTAGCTGCTCGACATGCTATTTATTTCAGACTTGTAATAAAAATCCCTAATTTTTTAGGTTCTGTGAGCAATACTTAGGATTCGTGTTTTTTCCCCCTTCTATTTAACTATCTCATGTTGAATTTGTAGTATAATGAAAATGTTCTCGAGACTGCTTACAAATACACACCCCACTGTCTCTGCCAGTTTGAGTCTTTTTTTTTTTTTTTTCTGTGTCCAGAGAGTATACATTTTAGGCTAATTTAAAATTCCATTTTATGTTTAAAACTATAAGCAGCCATGGTAATAGGGGCGTTTTGTTGTTGTTTTGTTACTTTGAATTAACTACATGAGAGAATTAGAATCTGAACATTTCATGCAGCTATAACCTAGAGTAAAAATGTGAAAAGCTTTGCTAAATCAAGTCACTCCCCCCCTACTTCTCTCCCTCCCTTCCTCCTCCCTCCTTCCTTTCTTTCTGTCTGCCTGTCTCTTTTGGAAGCCTCTTTTCCTTTGCCTTCATAGATGGGATTTTGTCTCAGGTAAGGAAATATTTTACGTGAAAGTCATCCCTAGTACAACCTAAGATGCAATTTTTTTCCTGTCTCGCACTTTTTTACTTTTTCTTCAACCCTCTTTTCTTCTTGGTCTCTTTCTTCCTTTCTTCTTCTCCTCCTTCTTTTTTTCTCTTTCGTTGTAGAAAGTTGAGTTCCATCCCAATTATTAAATCTTAGGAGACCATTCCCACATGGTTTCGTAAATGGTAGCTTCATCCCTGCTCTTTCATCTCCCGCTCTGCTCTCCGCCTTGACAGCTGAAAAGGTCTGACTGTGCCACACAATGGTTTGATTGGTTTCTCTGGGGGAGACTTTCCCCTGCCTCATCATGCGCCAGGCAGGTGGACCAGAAAGTCTCTTGATTCTTTTGTTGCCTCTCAAAGTCCGAGGTCTTTGACTGAATAAATCCGCCGTCATGGGATAATTTGCTAAAAGGAGCCTGAAAGATGTGAGAGAAAAGCCTCTCGACTTGGGTGCTGCATTAATGAAATAACGGGGCCTTGGAGTTTGCAATTGAAAAATCACCAGGAATGCAATGGGTGGAGACGGATTTCTTTTCTTTCCCATAATAAACTTTTAGTCCTGTCATTGAAAGCACGCCTGTCCTTCTTCGTGGCCTGCAGGCCTGAGTGTTTGCATTTGTCCCCTGTTTCAGGGTACAGCCTTGCCCGGCTGAAAGCCTTTGGGGTGCTGTGTCTAGTTAGTCATTAGATTATTACTAGTGGATGGAAGGGATTCCATATGACAGAACTAAGGTTGAGTTAACACAGGGCGAAAAGTAATTTACAGATAGGCTGTCCCCAGCCATCTTTGTAGAACCTGATAAGGTTTCATTTCAGAATGGATAGGCGACATTTCCACTTACGGACCCATTCTGCGACACCTGTGATAACAGCTTCTGGATCCTAATTGAAATTGGTTTCAAAATGGATTTTCACTTTTCTCTGTCTGTGGAAAATATTGAATGGACTCAGAGCTGCCACAGAGAACCCCAGACCTTGGGAAATGGAGCGGGAAGCTGGGGTCATCTTTCATAACAGTGTCGATGGTATGACAGTTTTGTTATCTGTCTTATTAATGAAATCATTGATCACCTGATGAGGGAGATAATAAACTACATTCCGCCAGACTTCCCGGAGCTCAATTAGAATGGGGTTACAAAGAGGAAAAGGAGGGGCACAATCAACAATAGCAGCAAAGTGGTGAAGATCAATTAAAACTTTTCTTTCTCCAAAGTGACCATTCCCCATTAGGACCTCCGGGTGGGGGTGATTTCAGGCCCAGTGTCTGGAAACTGTTCAAGTCAGCATTTCCCTCTCAAGACTTTCTCTTGGTCCACTTAGAATTCCTAGCATTAAGTAAAAATTTAAAGATAAAGTACAATCTATGTGAAAGTATGACTTCTTTCAGGGAGTGAAATCCAGAAGTAGAAGCAGAAGCCTGCATTGTAGAAATACTTTGTAATGGGGAAAATGGAAAAAAAGAATCCTGCAGCCACTTTCTTTGCCCCCACGAGAAGGGATTTGGGGCTTGGCTGGTGGGTGCATTGGGGAGGAAGACCAAACGGGCAGGTTCATAACCTGAGTTCTTTGAAAGAAAAGTAGCTTAACGCCTTTTCCTCTCCTAATGCTCTTTGGGAATCCTGGTCAGAGGGGAATTAGGTTTGGATTTAATGAGGTGGCTCTATGGCTGGCCCGCCCTGGAATGTGCTCTGTCCTCTGAAGGGAGGAGAAGGGACGCTGGTGACTTCTCCTGTTTCACAGGAAATTGTAGTCCTAGGTGTGTCTCCATTCTCAGTGCCAGCAAGGATCAATCCAGTCCCCTCTGAGCTTGAAAGAGGAGCTGTGATCAAAGGCTCTAATGATGTCGCTGATCTGTGATGATTGATTAGGAACAGAAGTTCTAGAGAATTCAGCCTTTCCTTATAATTTCAAATTCATTTGTGTTACTACTAGGATGGCTTGTGCTTAATTAGCAAAGTTACTAAAATGAGTGATGATGAAAATATTATATTTTTCCGTTCTCCATTCTTTCCTCCTTTACTCTCTTTGTCAGCAGTGGGGATCAAACTCACAGCCTCTTGCATGCTAGGCAAGTGCTCTACCACTGAGCAATACCCTTGGCTTTATGGCTATTTTTAAGCTTATTGCAACAATGGTCACATTTTATAATCAACCTCCCTCATTAGATATATTACAGATAAATTATTCTCTATGTAAATTGGGTGAAGTATTTTGGAATTCTATATATAAATTGGGAAATATATTTGGGAGTAAAGACATTTATATTGTTTCCAAAGCAGTTTCATCATATTAAAATAATTGCATGTAAGGTAATCACTATATATACTTAAGGGTTTTATTAACTTGGAAATTTGTTTCTGCAGATTTAAAAATCCTGTATTATTTTGATGGAACCAGCTAACATTTCTCCCTTGCCATTCAAGAGGATGACTTATTTTTGTGTGCAAACTTATCTTTGAAAATAAAAACAAATCTTTTTCATGCCAAGGGGTGACAAGTCTTATAACTGAAGAAAACGCAACTTGAAAAGAAATAATACTTGAAAAAGAAAACTGTGAGAGACTGAGGGATCTCTTTCTGGAACAGTTACCATTTGTACTATAGCCATTGGCTTAGATCCACCTAGAGTAGGGAAGGATTTTGCAAAAGCATAGGAAAAAATTCTGTTTTGGAAGGCACTGCAGCCCAGGAAAGAAAAGTTGAATGGAAAATGGAGAATGTAAATTTCTTTGAAGGTTACTGTTATCTTTTATGATTTGCTGTAGATTGTCAAGGACTCTTGGCTCATGCAGCTTCTAGCTGATTCGTTTTGCAGAAAACTTCATTTTGAGGGCTGCTTTGGAGTAGGACTGAAATGTGTTTATAGACCAGGATGACTATAAGAGAAGAGATCTTACCAAGGAGCCTTTGGGAGAAGATGGTGTGGGAATGATGAATACTAATCTTAAATAGATATCCCCTTTTGTGTCCCGTTTTAATAGGCTCCCCTTTTGTGGAATGATTTTTATTCTTTGGCAAGAATAAAAGTAATCGATGACCCTTGCCAGTAACTAAAAGAGAACATCTAGAAAGACTAGAACACCCGAACAATAGCATGCTTGAAATAATGGAACTTCGCAGCAGTGTAGATGCTTTCAGGTAAAGTGTGGATCAGGTGTTCAATTAAAGATTTCTTCCAAGTATTTAGAAACTAGAAAACACACAGTGACCCATTTCATAATAAATTTAAATCAAATCTATCTTTAAAAAATTTTGAAGTTCCTATCTAGGCTTTTTTCAAGTCCTGGCAAGTTTCAGAGCAGTAGAAAAGTTCCTTTCCTATAAATGTTGACAGCAGTTCCTGTGTAGGCTAACAGTGTTTTATAAATAGAGTTTACTTAGCAAAAACCATATGTATGCCCAGTGAAATAATCTCACATTTATTTATGTTTTGATTTATAGAAAACACGTGCCTTTCGACAAAGCCTTAGGGCTATTTTCTGCAATTAAAAGGAATCATGTTAGAAAAAAATAGCTACCATTCTTACTGGGAAACTTTTCCACATAAATTCAAGGCGCTCTCTTTGATCAGTTTTACACAAAATCAGAGTGCTATATTTTCACCCATTAGTTTGACCCAAAGAGCAACGTGAACTGGGGGGAAACGTTCCATCTTTCTCTTACGGCTTTTATCTAGATGTCCCCCCCAAACCTCATTCCATCATAGGTGGGGCTTTTCAGAGGTGGCTGGATCTAGAGTATATGATGCTGGGATTAAGGAAGGATGTGACTCTGGGATTGATTCATGGTGTGATGATAGGATTAAGGATGTCCCACCCTAAAATTGAAGGATATAAGGGACCCAAAGGGTGTTGCTGCTTGTCCTTTGTTGGTTGCTGCTTTGCTGCTTGCCTCTTGCTGCTGTTTTTGTTTCCTGCCTTCCGTGTTATAAACTGTTTCTTCTCTTCTGTGATACTGCTCTGCCATGCCACCTTGCATTGGAACCAGCCAGCTATGGAATGAAACCTTTACAAACTGTAAACCAAATAAACCTTTCCTCCTTTAACTTTGGATGTCAGGTATTTTGTTTCAGCAACTAGAAAAGTAACTAAAACACTGTCTATCTATCTATGTCTATTCCATCTACCACTTTCCTACCTACCTATGTGTATTCACACACACACACACAAACACACACACAATCAGATTATAGACAGTGGTAGAATATGAAGATCCACAGGCTAGGTAATATGGGAGTGACAGTGTATAAAAAAATGTCTATGTTTGCTTCTTTATGCAGGTGACTGTTTTTGGTTTAGCAGGAAGTAGTACTCCTGTTTGGCTTGGTGTTTTTAGACTGAGGAGAATATGGTCTTAAACGTACCTGTTTCTAGGCCTTCATTTTGAAAGCTGCAAAGTATTTCCATGTTGATTCTCCGGCATCAACAGTTAATCATAAGGAAAGAGATAAGAAGGTGGTTTGTGCATCTCTTCTTCTTCTTCTTCCTCTTCCTCTTCTTCTTCCTCCTCCTCCTCCTCCTCCTCCTCCTCCTTCTTCTTCTTCTTTTCTTCTTCTTCTTCGTCTTCTTCTTCGTCTTCTTCTTCTTTGTCGTCTTCTTCTTCGTCTTCTTCTTTTTTGAAAAATACCTTTCTCTAAAAATATATCCCTTTTGTTTAGGTTTAGGGTTTGGAGAGAGTTGTATAGAAAAAAAACTTCCTCACTGAATAAGTGGGTACATTAGGTGGGGCCAGGTAACAAAATACTGCTTCCTTGATATCCTTAGGCTAGATTTATGACATCCTGTATGCTGGAAGATGCTGGGGCAAGGAGAAAATCACTGCTTGTTGAACATAGAAACTTGGTAATACGTGGGTATACTGGTGATCCAATCCTATACACAAAGCCTATGTGTAAAGGCTAGTGTAGTTTATTTATCTTATTTTAATTTTTCAAAAAACAAAGAGAATGGTTAATCTTTTATAGAAACACCATCTCATCAAGTTAATGTCAGTTTTCTGTGCTCTAGAAAGCCCAGCTCCTCTCTCCCCATAGTCATAAACTAGACCCCCTCTCACTGGTGGCAAGTAAATAAGAGTATCCTGAGAAGAACAAGTTAACATGACCTCAATTTAAAAAAGGAAATTTAGAATTCTTTTTTAAATTAAACATTGTAGCTGGGCGTGGTGGTGCACGCCTTTAATCCTAGCACTCTGGAGACTGAGGCAGGAGGATCGCTGTGAGTTCCAGACCTGTCTGGGCTACAGGGTGAGTTCAAGGCCTGCTTGACCTATACGATGAGACCCTTTCTCAAAAATCAATCAGTCAATAAATAATAAATTAAACAGTGTAAATCCCATATATTGGTCTATCTTAGGTTAAAAACTATGAAAGATTTTACTTAGGCCAAAATGTGACATCCTATTGTTAAATCCAAAACAATGCCTATGTTTGGAGGTGTTTGGGTTAGCCTGTACATAGATGCCAGCTTTAGGTGCCAGTCCCGGGAGAGTTTTGCCCAGATTTGGCTGAAGTGCTGCTGATTGCAGGCAGTTGCTGCCACGCAGCTGATTCTCTGAAATCTGACCAGGACCTGGTGTCACCCCTGAAGCACCCTGGCTTCCTGCATTTCCTCTCTTGGTGTCTGTGCGTGTGGCTGACAGGAAGCGCGCTGCGACGTGTGTGTGACTAACGCCTCCCAGACCCCGGCCATCTCCAGCATCCCCAAGGAGTGCTTTCCACAGTCTATCTGGCATCTGGTTTTATGTAGTCATATTTCATCATGGCTTCACTTAGAGCTTTTGCAAATTTCTTTGATGCTAATTTAGTTGCTCTAAACTTTTTGAAGTGGAAAAAAGAAACAAAACCAAGGATACAATAAACTTTGATTACCAGACCCCTAAACACTGAATTTCTCAAGCAACCCGTATTTGTAATTTATTCTTTGAGCGTGGAATTTGTAGGCAGGGGTGGAGAGTACTGTTGCTGGAAAGCAAGGCTGTGGTATTCAGCCCTGGCAGAGGGAAGAGGCCAAGCTCTGCTCTTCACAAGGATGCTTAGAGAAGATTGCACCTCATCTAAAGAAGATGAGATGGCTCATTATATGGCAGTTATTAAAATGACATCTTTTCAGTTTCTTCTCTGGTCACTGTGTAGTTGGCCGTCTTGAGATAGCTACTTTCCATGGCAAGGAGCAATCTCCATTTTGGGCCTTGTGGCTCTCCGTCTTTGGACACATTTTTCTTCTTTTCCCTTACAAATGCCAGCGTGATGAAAATCCTCTGAAACAATTCCATGTGCTTTACATTCTATCTTGGCAAATTACTAGCTCCAAGAACTGTAGCAACTTCTGTCCACCATTGATGCAAATGTTCATTTTCAGATATGGTGGTCAACATTTGTGCAATATTTTTAAAGATGATACGATAGGTGAAAACCTCCCTTTGTTCTTCTTAACTGAAGTACAGTGCGCAAAAAAGTGCATGTGGGGCAAGTGAGCAGCTTGATGGATTTTCCCCAAAGCGAAAATTGCTTTATGCCCAAAGCAAATAGGGTCCAGATCAAGAGGGAAACACTTGGCTGTTCATCCATCCCCTTGCTGGTGGGCAACTGGGCGGTTGCCAGTGACCCACTGGCTGTTAGGATACTGGCTTTCAGGTGGCTGTCTTTTGGTGGCTCTGACAGTGCATTTAGGTGGGGCATAGCCACAGAGTGGAATTACAGCTTTAATTCCTCTTGTTTAGCTTCACAGGCACTAGCTAACAATTCTTCTGAGTGTTTGTGCAGGCTTCCTCTTCATTTTTGTCAACAGGTATTTCCCATATTTTTGCTTGAGCCCTTCTCTTGGCAGTGCAGTGATGTGCAGTCATGGTGGCTCTGCAGTGAGGTGCAATTACGATTGTAATTTGTCCTTGAGGGATAAAAACTTAGACATCTTATTGCCCATTTGGATGTCCTCTTTTGTGAAGTGTCTGCTAAAGTCTTTTTTTTTAATTTGCAGTTTTGGAGGTAGATGATTATTTGCCAGATGCTCTATCACTGATCTGAAATGTATTTTTATCTGACAGTACCTTACTACCTATTTTAGCTTATTTTTTGGATCTGTTTTATCCTGTGGATCCTTCTATCAGTTCTTTTCCCAGTATAATGTTCTTTAAGCTGCTATACATTGAATACATTTTATCTGATAGTGTATATTAGTTTTTATTAGTTTCTCTTTTCAAATGGTTCATGGGTCTTAATTCTTTTTCATCCACATGAACTTTAGGAACATCTTTTTAAAATTATATAGTTTATGAATTTTTATGTATCTAGTAAAAATATAAAAAACAGGATGGATACAGTCAATTTTAACAATAGTTGGAAAGTGAAAGAAGAGTAAGAATTTGAGGATGCAGCAATATCTATACCATTTTATTTTCTTGAGGGAGAAAAGGTTTTAAGCATCTGACAAAGAAATGAATGTATATTAAGTCAGATGTTGCTTGTATTACTATTTGAAATATGTCAATGCTTAAAAAACATCTCTTTGGGATTTTGTTTGGAAGTACATTAAGCTAACATATTCAGGCTTCATTGTAATTGTACTGGCTGCAGGAAGCAGTCTTAGTTGTTTATCTGCCACATTCTTACAAGGGTTCTTTCTTCCCTGGGAGTACATCAAAGCTACACAAATGCACACTGGCTTTGGTGTCCACATTCTGCCTTTATCTTCAGAAGTGTTTCTTTTTAAAAATCTGTCACTTACAAGAGAATACATAGGAAATAACACTTGGCAAGACCTACCAGGTGTTTGCTATATTTTTACCTTTTATACTATAATATGTTCTGGGAGCAGTTTGGGTTTAATATTGTCTCATCTGTTTTGAATTGAAAGTTGCAGGTACATCATTAAGTACTTTGGTTAATGTAAATACTTCTTGTGTCCTCTCAGGAAAAATAGGATTCTCCAGGTTCTTTGGGTCCATTTGTATTTTTACCAAGTCACAATAGCTGCCCTTAATAGTCTTTGATGGAGTATCTGTTACTTGGTGGCTTTTTCTTCTGAAGTTTACCAGTGCCAGGGTCAGGATTAGCAGTGTATCCAGGCTGTTTGTTTCTTATCCAAGTTACACTGATCACAGTGGCGATGGCAAAAGACTGTTGGGGCCTTTGACTTTTGGATCTTAAGTTATCCTAACTCTGGGTTGACTGTATCGCACAAAGAACTTAAGTACACTAGACTGAAGATGGCTTTCCCTTGGCCAAGTTGAAGAAAGAGGTATATGAAGGATACGGCCTCAGTTCTGAATGTAATGCTTTCCCATCATGTGAAACTCTTATGACAAGCATCTTTCAGAATTCTAAGTAGCAGGATCTACATCCCTCTGAAGGCAGGAAGTGTTGCCCTCTAAGGTGTAAATTCTAGTAGTTTCTTGAAGCCTCAGCTTCTTACCCTCGAAAGTTTGCTCATAGCTTACTCTTGAGAGCTTTTGGAAATAATTGAGAGATATAATTCTTATTTATTCTCCAAATTTCAGATCGTTCAGCTTTGCGTTTGTTGGCCTTTTGTCTATGGAGATACAAATTCACCAGGGCCATGCCAATAAGTACAGAAGATTTGCCAGCCCACTGAGAAATTCAAACTCCCTTCTTTCCCAGCAGGAGTGTCTTGGAGAAATCATGCATACTATAGAACTTTTCATGTCTAACCTCGTTCAGAGGATTTCTGTCTAATAAAAAGCTTTTTCCCCCTCACTTAACATACTTAAATGGAACAAAACTCAGGAAGAGGTTGTGGACAGAGGGCAGGGAAAAAAATATAGCAAACCCTGGATCATCATGTTTTCCCAACTTCCTTGCTCCCAACTCCATGAAATTTTAAGTGCAAGGATCTTTTCTTGTTGTGTGCTGCCATGGTCAACAGACAGTTATTGATGCTCTGCTTAGTGCCAGACACTGTGTTTGATCATTTAGATTAATAAAATATGGAGCTTGCTCTGAAGATACTAATAATTGGATGAGTAAACAACCAGATTATGATATGCCCACTAAATGTAATATAAGTGATATCTACAGTGTCAAGGAAAATCATATAGAAGAGGTACTATATAAGTTAGCTCCTTTACATGACATGGTCAAAGCAGGGTAAGGCAGGAGAGGGAATCCAGACCTAGAAGACAAGATAAATAAAAAAGGCATTTGAGATAGAGGGAGTCACATGAGTAGAGTAGAGATATTCTTGGGGATTTGGAAAAATACCAGTCAACATAGATCAGTTATTGGAAAGGAATATGTAATAGCCAGTTTTCCTGTTACTGGGTCACAATATAAAACACCCACAACTTAGAGTAAAGGTTTATTTTGGCTTACAGTTTCAGGGGATTCAGTCCATGGTAGACTTGCTCCAAGGCAGGAATATTATGACGAATGGACTTGGTGGAGCAAAGATTCTTAGTTCCTGGTGGCTGGGAAGCAGAATAGGGGAACAGTGCTGTAGAGGAAGGGGTTGGGGCCCAGATAAAGACCCTAAAGTCACTTATCTATTACCCATCTAGACAACTCAGAATTGTGTTTTATTGATCCCTTGGGTGGCTCTCAAGTCAGTTAAGTGGACACAAACAATTGCCACAACATAGACTGGGTATAGAGAGGTTGGTTTAAAATGTAAATGAGACCAGATGGGGGAGCCCTATTAAGGCTGTGCTGAAGATTCCAGACTCTAGCTGAGTGGGAAGGAGTGATGGGATATTATCTGGCCCCAGTGGAAAGAATGGGTTGGTGTGGAGAGAATGGACATCATAAAGGGGTTGCAGAGGGCCTGGTGGAGAGGTGAAGGCAAGAGGAGACCAAGTCAAATTGGCATGTCGAAGATGCGCCAACTCTCCCATATTCATTACAGCATTGTCCCCAGTAGCCTACACAGGGAACTAATCTCTGTCTATCACCAGATGAATGGATAAAAAAATGTGGTCCAGGTACAGAATGGAATAATATTCAGCTACAAGAAAGGAAACCTGTCATTTGTGGATGGCTCTGGAGGACATTATATTAAGTGAAATAAACCAGGCACAGGAAGTTAAATTCCGTGTAATTTCACTCATCTAAAAATGTTGGTCTCATAGGAGAGTGTGCAGTGGTAGTTACCAGGGGTGGTAGCACTTGGGGGAAGACTGGGGAGATGGTTCACCACAGAATACAAAATTGTGGATGGGTAAGAGGATCAAGAGATTGCTTGTGCAGACTGGGATTATGGTTAATGATGATACCTAGTATTCTGAGAATGGATATTAAATGTTCTCACCACACAAGAGAATGAGGCAATGCATATTTTAATTAGCTATATGTAACCTTTCCACAAGGATATTGTAAAGCATCCTATTGTACATATTATTTTATCTGTCAATTTAAAATAAGCAAATAAATAAACCCGTAATCCCACACTATGGGAAGATGAGGCAGGAGAATCACAAGTTTGAGACCACCATAGGAAGCTTAAGATGTAGCAAGACCTTATCTTAAGCACTTTTAAAAAGGCTGGGAATGTAGCTCAGGGCAAAGGCTCTGGATTTAGTTTCCACTACTGCAAAAAAAAAAAAAAAAAAAAAAAAAAATAGAGGGCAAGAGGAAAGTCTCTGCCAAAGGTCACAGCATCCAACCAGGTGGCCTTCACAGCAAAGACCACCTCTTCGGGCCCAGGGGTAAAGAAGATGCCTTGTACTTTGTGCCTCTGTAGGTTTTCACCTGCAGGGAACTAGATTTCTCCAACTCTACTCATACCTTTGCAAAGTATCTTTCATGAGTCCTCTTCAGTTCCTAAAAGGGAATAAAGATGACCAGATCAGAGGCAGTCCCAGAGAAGCAAGAAGATTGTGGGTGCAGGAGTGGTGCGACCCCCGCCCTCCGAGGGTGTTAGATGTACAGGGAGAGTCATGGGAGGAAGCAGTGGATGCTTTGGTGGGAGGAAGCAGTTTATTTTAAGCATTTTCAACATTGACTTCAATGTCTCACTGCAGCTCAGAGACAGTGGAGGTTGAAGATAATGATTGGGGATTCAGCCCCAAGGCAGGCGGTCATCCAGGTAGATAGAAAGAGGGATTTGGTAAGCAGGAGCTTCTGGGGGAGGAGGATCAGCTTCAGGGGAGCCCAAGGAGGAGCTTGAGGCAGAGGCCTGGTGCCTTCTGAGGCAGAGGTTTGAGGAGATGGGAAATCATAATGGTTTCAGACTGGGAAAGATGGTGGAAGGTTGAAGGTGTGCATAGGGCATGGGATTTGGCTCTGAAGATTTGGAGAACTTTTTCGGAGTCAATAGAATCATGGCTCAAAAGGGAGACCCTGTGGGTGGAGCTTGCGGCATGGGGTGCCTGGGAAGAAAGGTAGGAAGTGCAGACAGTTCCAGAAGGAGGTAAATGTGGATGATGCCAGGATGACGTGGTCTGAGTCTGGTCACAGCAGGAAGGCAGAGAATGATGAGAGTGGAGCATGCAAAGACAGAGACATCCATGGGAAGAGGATCAGCCATCACTCAGGCCTGCCGTAGGGCTGGTCACTGAAGCCCCCAGGGGATCCAGTGTGCTGTGAGTGGTTGCAAAAGGGGAGCTGGCTGCCATCGAGAGCTCATGGGAAGGAACTGGCTGCCCAGGAAAGGGAGCCGTCATCTGAGCAAGGACGGAAACCCTGAATGAATTTGTAAGTAAAAACTAGGAATTGGGCTGACCATGGTGGTGCACATTTGTAATCTTCCCACTCTGGGAGGCTGAGGAAAGGGGATTACAGTTCTAGCCCTACCTGGGCAATTTAGTGGAACCTTACCTCAGAATAAAAATACAAAAAGGGGCTGGGGATATACAGAGGCCCTGGGTTCAATCCTCAGAACTGGAAAAAAATAATCTGAAGCAAAGAGGAGGAAAATGAAGATTCTGCTCTTGGGCTGGGGGTGGGAATAGCTCAGTAGAACACTTGCACCAGGCCCAAGGTTCTGCCCGAAGTACACAGAACGGGAGGACTCAGGGGTCCTGCTTACCCTTCTGTCTTGCTGGGGAGGCGTGAGAGTAGAAGGAGCAGGATGAGGAATTGTGAATGTGTGAGGTGTTTGTGCAAGGAATGTAAAGAAAACTCAGGGCATGCAAGTAGGACTGACTTCCCAGGAGTGTTGGGGCCCAGTAGGGTCAGGCAGCAGCATTTTATGATCACACCAGTGAAACCTTGCAAGGTGGCTTCCAGCAGAGCAGAGAACAGGGGCCAATCTAGGGCTAAGGGTAGGGGTTATGGGGTCTGGAGGGCACTGGTGGAGGGCAGTGTGTCTGTCCTCTGCTCTTCAACCTAGTGATGCCTGTGTTCATGAAGGGAAATTTATTTGGACAGAATGACACTTGTGCATCGAGCTCTGTGGAGATGATCCCTAGAAGCCTATCTTCATCCACAGTGATGCTGATGGATCCCGGGCACAAAATGACTGCAGTACTGGGGACTGCCCTGAAGGAATTGCTTGCCTTTGTTAGAATCACTGCTGCCTGGCAAGGATTGAGAACTAGGATGCTTGGCAAGGCCATGGAATGAGCCACTTTGGTGTGTGTGTGTGTGTGTGTGTGTGTGTGTGTGTGTGTGTGTGTATGGTGCAGGTGTGTGATTCTGTGCATTTCAGATGAAGTCAGATTTGGGGGAGAACACTAACCAAAGATGGATTCACGCCTTTATCTTTGGAATTCTACTATTATCTGATGTACTATAAGTTTGAATTATTATTATTATTATTTTTAAAAAATTGTCCCCCCCACCCTGCGGGCTCTTTCCATAGCGTGTGTAGGTGTATATATGTGTGGTCATCTGTATCATGACTGGTGGCCACCTGTGAGCTCTGGGTCTTAGAACGAGGAGCTTACCCCGTGTCCAAGCTGTGATGATAACAATTTCTACCTCCTGCATTGTCCACTGAAGATTTGGACACTTATTTACCCACGGATACTATATACCACAATGTATATGACTCTGTTTAAATCTTAGATCATGTCTCCCAGGAAGGGTTCCTGTATTTGTGTTTTAGTCTCCTGTGTCTTTAGATAAGATCGTCAATAATAGACCCAGATAGAAATGTCTATTTTTTTTTTTTTCCTGAAAAGCCTGGGATAAAGGAGATTCTTTTTTCTCGTGACTGGCCCAGAGTGCCCAGGAAGTCACAAGAGAGCTGGAGTAAGACCCGAATCCTGATATTCCTCTATCACCGGAGTATCCAGACCAACTTGTCTGGAACTAAACAAGTCCATTCAGTCATAAGAAAGAAGTTCTTTCTAGCTTTATTTCTAAATGTTATCATCAGTCTGTCACCATCATTTCAAAAAATACCACATGTCCTGCTTGGAAAAAAAATTTTTTTAATTAAAAAAATTAA
This sequence comes from Fukomys damarensis, assembly GCF_012274545.1. Lineage (NCBI taxonomy): Eukaryota > Metazoa > Chordata > Mammalia > Rodentia > Bathyergidae > Fukomys > Fukomys damarensis. The sequence goes on along the minus strand of NW_022900929.1, from coordinate 13,933,494 downwards.
AAAAAAAAAGAAATGCAGCTAATAGGAATTTTTAATTGGCTAGCAAATTTTAGAAATAAATCTGGCAAGTGAAAATGTGGAATAAGACAAGAGCTGATTTAATCTTTCAGGACCAAGGCATGGTGAGGGGGCTGCAGTTGACACTGACAGAGTCGGGGGAGGTCTTTCAGTGCCTTCCAGGCCCTTCCGTTCCGAGTTGGTGTGACTCCTGAAGAGGCAAGACGATGCTGCAGGATTGGCCCAATCCGGGCACTGCGGGGTGGGGTACAGTGCGTGCGCGAGCTGTGCATAGAATGGGCCTAAGCTGTGACTGTGGGGTCATCTTTTCCCGCTTTGGGAAAGGTCACTGCCCTGACCCGACATCCCCCAGATCCCAGGTCTGATGATGAGCAAATGCCCATCGAAATTCACCACTTTTAAGACGCCTTCTGTGTGGAAGTGGGTCACCAAGAGCCACCCTGCTAGTGAGTACTGCCAGGTGCCTCGGATTCTTAACCATTTGTCTTAATCACCCCCAACTTAAAGGAGAAAAGGTTTGTTTTGGCTCATGTTTCAGTCTGTAGCTGGCTGCCAGACAGTTTGGCACAATAAAGTTGCGTGTGGAGGAGAGCTGCTCATGGTGTGGTGGGAGGGAGGAGCCAGGGGGGCACAGGCTCCGTGGGACCTGCGCTCACGTGCACATGTGTGGTCTTCTGCTTTTCATGATGGCCATGACATAAAGACTCACTTTAACTCCCCCCTGCCAAGCTGCTCACTTTAAGTTGTTGTGTCCATCAAAATAAAAATGATGGGGGCTGGGGTTTTAGCTCAGTTGTTCCGGCGCCTGCCTCACAAGCACAAGGACCCGAGTTTGATCCCTAGTACCAAAAACATAAAAAAAAATAAATAAATAAATAAAAAACCCGATGGACATTTGAGGTACACTCCTGCCACAGCTGGTGCTGGCCCTTTCTTAGTGTGACGGTAGACTTGAAGTGGAAGTGATGTTATCTGCTCGTGCCCTGCCCCTCTGTGTAGAGGTAAATCATAGTTTGTGATGGCTTTTCACATGCTTTCTGTAAACTTATTAGGAATAGACAGACATTTTGCCTGATGCCTTTATGTACATTGCATACTAACTCATGTCTGTGTATCAACAGTGGAAAAATTTTCATTTGCTCCCAAGTAAGCTAGAGGCCTAAAAATCATTCTCAGAAATTTTAGAAATGTTAGTAACTCAGCTTTGTGGTGAGTCTCTGAAACCACATCTAACATCTGGATCAAACTTGGTACAATTTCAAAGTCGTGCTGCTTCTTGCATGTGTAACAGGCATTTTTCTAGCTCTGTTCCTAGTATTTACACTGTGTCCTTTTGTTTCTGGTTATTGACTAACTCTTCATAGATGCCATTTGTTATCTATCATCATGGTAAATTTAGGGCAAAAAAAATGCTTTGTCATTCTAGTTGGCAGTGAAATTGTCCCCAGACTCTTCCTTGCTGAAAAGAAGAAACCACTGTTTCTCAGAGAGGTTTGAGGCTCTTCTTATACTTTGCATCTTTGACACCACTGATTGCATTCTGTTGCATTCTTACCAAATCACAACCATCCACCACATTTTCTGCAGGAGAATTCACCGTGTGTGTGTGTGTGTGTGTGTGTGTGTGTGTGTGTGTGTGTGTGTGTCTTAAAAGGTGTCAAAGTTATGCCCCAGGGAAGTACTGACTTTCAGGGATTTTAGATCCTAAATCAGTCCCTTGAGGGAAGTTCAGCTGTCTCGACATCTTTCAAAAGGCTCCAGCCCTCTGCCTTGTAGGCCTTCATTCCAGGTCTTGCCAAACCTCCCTGAGACAAGTAGAGGACCTTGAGGCATAAACAGAACTTGTTCTGGCCTGTGAGTGCAGCAGCCGGTCCTACCACAGCCCTAGAGCTCAGCATCCCCAGCCCGGGGTCCCTGCTGAGGCTGGGAAGTGCTGAAGGCTCTGACATATCAGGGACAGATCCCACCAGAGTCATTGCCCTTCCCTTGTGCCTTGGGCTCCTTCCTGGAGGCCCAGGTTCAGCTACTAGCCTGGACCCTTTCATGTTGTAGGTAAAGAACGGATAGCCAGGGGCAGCTAGCCTGTTGTTTACATCTGTCTCCCCTCAGGATATAAGAACAGTGTTTCTCTCCCGTCTGTCACACCAGACTCGGGGCTGGAAGAGTGCAGGGGCTCAGTGTAGGTTTGTTGAATGAATGTCTAAAATAACGGCAACACCTGGAAAGATTTAGGATAACTTCCTCTCCTTTTAAAGAAAGGTGCAGGGAAGGTGTGATACGTAGGGGAAGAACAAAAAGGGAAAAGAAAAAAATGTGAGAGAATGAAAAGATGAAAATAAAGTGTTTGTAGATGGGGAGGGGAGGAGGGGGTGAAGGGAGGGCAGAGGTAAGGGGAAAAAAATGAGAATCAAGACTTGCCATGTAAAGGTACATGATCCCAACAATGAATGTAACTGTACTGTATCCCTAAATGTACCAATAAACTCAATAAAAAAAAAAATAGCACTTGGGAGGCTGAGGCAGTAGGATCACTATGAGTTCGAGACCATCCTGGGCTACATAGTGAGTTCCAGGTCAGTCTCAACTATATAGTGAGACCCTGTCTCAAAAAAATAAAAAAATAAGGAAGAAAGTGGTGTAGATTGCCTGGGGGTTAAGATGGTTTTCACTCAATTTGAAGAGTAGCAATAGATTTATGTGTCATTTATTTTCAAGAGTAATTTTGCGAAATTGCTGTCCTCTGCTGCCCACCTCTAGTTGATCTTTTTACCACTGTTAACTGGTTTCCTTCAAAATAATAACATAGCTGGGTGTGGTGGTTCACGCTGGTAATCCCAAGCACTCTGGGAGGCAGAGGCAGGAAGATGGAAAGGTGCAGCTCAGGCTGGAGACGTAGCTCTTTGTCAAGGCCTTGAGCTCAATCCCCAGGCCTGAAATGCACATATACATGGTGGGGCTTGGTGCACACCTGTAATCCCAGTGCTATGAGAGGCAAAGGCAGGAAGTTTGCAAGTTCAAACCTCCTTTGGGCAACTTAGTGACTTAGTGAGATCCTGTTTCTCAATAATTTTTTTTTTTTTTTTTTAAGCCTGAGATGTGGCTTGGGGCAAAGGCCCTGAGTTTAATCTGAGGTACTGCACCACAAAACAAAGACAGAAACAAAAACCCCTTCTAGTAACCTTCCTGAAGATTACATGGAGCAAGCACATTCTACAAATACGGATTGAATGCTCAGGGATTTGCACAGTTCTGTGACACCCAGGGAGAGGGTTTCTTTCAGTCTGGAGTACTGTGGGCAGCTTATATTGTGCCCAGGGTAGTGAAGACTGAGGTCTGTTCAAGACATATGAGTGGTGAGTGCCCAGGACACTGCAGAGTTGTGACTTCTTGTATAATCCCAGGTCCACTCTTTCTCTGTGTAATGGTTAAGGGGACATTGGTCCAGAAGCAGGACATTTATTTTTTCTTTGAAGTTTTATAATGATGAGTAACTCAGCGAGTATTTGAGCATATGTGACTTCAAGGCTATGCAGTGGTCACATATCTCTATTCTGTCATGAGTTAGTAGCTTTAACTTTGTGTGTGTTAGAGAATTAAATTAAGAAAAGTGGGACGGGCATCATAGTGCAAGCCAGTAATCCTAACTAGTCAGGAGGCCGAGGCTAGAAGTTTGCAAGTTCGAGTGCAACCTATGCACTTAGTGAGACTCTGAAAAAAAACTTTAAAAGAGCTTGTAGCTCAGTATAGGGATCTTGTCTAACATGCACTATGTCTTCATGACCTAGTCTTAGCTCTCCAGGGATGGTGACTTTAAACAGGAACTATGTAATAACTACTCCATTTTTAGCCCTTATCTAATATACCAGTACCAGCCAAATAAAGGGTTCAGTGCCTGGTCTACACACACACACACACACACACACACACACACACACACGCACTCTCCTCCAACTCAAGATCCCTGCATTCTTTAGCAATGGACCCTTGTTTTAGGACTTTGCCTCAGTAGAGGGATCTTCCTTACTCGGTGTCACTTTGTATCTGCAAAATGAGTCTTGAAAAGCATATTTTAGAGAAAACTTGGAATCTTCATGTGAAAACGAGTACCATTTTCATCAGGTCCACACATTGGAGCTAAGATGAAAGTGTAGTGTTAACTTGGAGTGATGAAGACGTTCACCTCTTTAAAATCTGTGTAAATCAAATTTTAATACTAAGTTGAATGTTGGAGGATGTTTTTATGCAAGTTTTTTTTATCACTCCACTTAAATGTAGATTTTTGAATGGTCTTTCATGGGAGGCAAATTTCTGCAATGAAATATTAATCGGGACTCATTTGTGGGAATATAAACTATTAGCCTATTGTGTGTCTTCCATCTCCCATCCTGAGACTCTTATTTAACGTTCCTGAAAGTTGTTAGTTAAACTTGTAAGAAAGTCTGGCATGTTCTAGCGTAGAAATCCATGTTTCCTTTTTTACTGAGAGAGATTTACAGACTATCTACAGTTCAATGTAAATCTGTTTAAAATATTCCTTCCTTCCTTTCTTGCTTGCTTGCTTCCTTGCTTAATGTACTGGGGATCGAACATGGGTCTTTGCCCTTGTGAGGCAAGCGATGGAACCTGAACTAAATCCCTAGCCCTGTTTGTTTGTTTTTTGAGACAGGGTCTCACTAGGTAGTTGAGACTGACCTGGAACTCACTATGTAGCCCAGGCTGGTTTTGAACTCATAGTGATCCTCCTGCCTCAGCCTCCTGAGTGCTGTGATTACAGGTGTGGGCTACCACACCTGACTATTCCTCATATTTTTTAAGATCACGAAAATACCTTTAATTATAACTAAATGAATGGAGTCAACATTATTTTCTGAAGCATCTTGGTGATGTCCCTTAGTTGTATGGATATTGGTGAGGATAAAAGGCTGTTTTTGTTTTTCTAACCCTTTCATTGTGTTTTAACTTTGTTTAGTTTAATAGAGATGTTTTTCCTGGACACCTGGCATTAAATTCATGTGTGGAAAATGATCAAAAAAGGAAATACTTTCATTGTAGCATTACAGTTAGAGCCAAGATACATAGAAACTGACATACTGTGTCTGTCTACTTGACTCAGCTGTCCCGGGAGAAGAAGACAACATCTCAGATTTATTGAATACCCGTTAATCCAGCCATTCATTTTCTGTCTGTCCATCCATCTATCCACTATCCATCTACCATCCATCCATTTACTCACCCACCCATTAATCTATTTCTTTAGTAAATATTTTTTAAATGCCCCAATACCAAACAATGCACTGAGTACTGCGTTAAATAATTCATTTGTTAAAAAGTCCGGTGGTGAAGTTTGATTATTAAGTGAACTACACTAATAAATTCTGGTAATCGCGGTGATACAGCAGTGCTGGGGTATCCTCACTGATCTAGGCAGCAGGGGACACTATCTGGAAGAAGAGATAATCAAGACAAAACCTATAAAATGAGAGAATAGGAGAGAGCAAGGTCAAAACAGAGTTGAGGGAGTAGGTATGGAGGGAAGCTAATTTCAGACAGAGGGAACAGTTGGTGAGATTCCCCAGAGGTGAAAAGAATCTTTGTATATCAAGCAATAAAATTACCTTAGAAGCTAGAGAATAGGGTGAAGACATCAATTGAAGTGGTTAAATATGATCTAATGCAAAGTCTTGTTACCTTTTGTTTAAGGGCAGCAGTGAAGGTATTCAAGCACTATATCAAGGCAATAGGGTTATATTTGGGTTCTGTCATTCAAGCTATAGTGTTTACAGTGGATTTATTAGAAGGCTCCTGCAGTAACTCAGGTGTACACTGATAGTGCTTTAAGCTTGATTTTTGTCATCAGGAATTAGAGAATTGGATGCATTAGAAGCATATTAGTTAGAGCTTGACCGAGCTTAATAGGACTGTTGGGAGTGAGGGAGGGAGAGCCCAAAGGGCTAACCAGTTCTCTACTTGGGCTTTGTGAGTAGTGTGTTAACTTTCCATTTTTGTGGTAAAGTAGCTGAGATGAATCAGTTTGAAGGAGGAAAAGTTTATTTTGGCTCACAGTTTTGGAGGTTTCTTTCCATGGCCAGTTGGGCCCCTAGCTTTGAGAGCGTGTACCTCCTAGTGGGCATGAATAGTGGTGGAGGAAGCCCATTTGCTTCACAGGCAGGATTCAGAAGAAAAACCTTGAGACCTACATGCCACTGTCCCCTTTGAGGGTACGCCCTCAGAAACCTAAAACCTGCCACTGGGCTCCAGCTTTTTAAGGTTTTACCAAGTCCTAGGAGTGCCAAGTTGAAGATCCATCTGGGGCGCATTCTCGATTTACGTCATGGCAGGGAGACAGTGGTACCATCTACTGAGGCAGAAGTAGAGCAGATTTACAGACAACGATGGATCTTGATTTCCCAGGCTTAGTTTGCCAGCATACAAGTTGTTAGATACAAAGTTCGGAAACTTCGAAGAGACCTGGGTTGGAAATGTTGGTGATAATTGGGAAAAGATGCCGTCTCAGAAGTAAAGTGAGAAGAGATGAATGTAGGCTGGCACCTCAGACAGGAAAGAGAAGCAAGTTGGCTAACAAAATATGATGTGTCTTCTTAAGAGTGTGAACTGCAGAGTTTGGGCCTGTCCTTTCTGATGGTAAATACTGATGAATGCATTTCCTTTAATTAATTCTTCCCTAAGTTTGTTATCTTCATCTTGACAATGTGTAGACAAGAGCACGTCTATAATGAGGTTGAGCAGGCCTGAGACACGTGAGGATGGGGTAGACACTCATTTGCTTAGCATATGGGGGGCTTTGGCTTGATGTCCAGGGAAACCTCCCCCCATATGTATATTGAGGGGAGCCCAGAATAGGCAAGGAGCTCAGTTCTTTCTCCAAAGAGTTTATTGTACTAAATTGATGCTGGCTGGAAATAGGGCAAGAGATTGTCCTTTATGCATTTTTAAAATGAAAAAAATAATACTATTATCATAGGCAAGAAGTAATAACAAACAAAAAACCCACAGGGAACATAAAAATCAACTTCAGTTCTTTGCTATTTTTATATTTCTGGAATGGGAAGGAGGGATAAGTTTTGAGGGGACAAGGAGAGAGAGAATTTAGCTGTCTCCCTTTTATTCCTTTAAAATTAACGGAAGCAAATACAGGAACCTGAGAAGACTTTCTTAAATCTGGATAACTAGCATGTTTAGTATTTTTTTTTTTAACCTGTTGGGAATGTTTCTTAACCAAGTCTTTATAAAGGAATGAAAATAAGATGGAAGATGGGATGGTATACATGTTGACTGGGTAGTTGAGCTTAGGAGTCCAAGACAACAAGGTAATGCTAAATTAGAAGAGGACCGTATTCAGAAACCAAGTCTTCGGAGGGTGCAGGTGTTTAGATAATTCTCCATAAACTTTGCAAAAACCCCCAAACTGCTGTAGTTTGTTTGCTCTGTGCAGGGTGTGTGTGTGTGTGTGTGTGTGTGTGTGTGTCCCACCTGAGAGCTAATGAGTTCTTCCTGGGGCCTTTGATTTTGTGTCACCTTTTGCTACTAGTAGAATGCCTGAGTAACTCTAGTCTGGGCTGCCCCCCACCCCCTTGGATCTTCTAATCAAAGGTTTCCCATCCAAACGTAGGCAGAAAGGTCTTTCTGGAGGTTGGGTGTTCACAAGCAGGAGAAAGGGGTGAGAGACCCTTTGGGTTGAGGAGATAGAAGCTTCCTTCAGGGATTTTTAAAGCCCCTTTTGAATGGGCTCATTGTTTATAAGAACAGCTCCTTAATGGAAAAACAAAAAGGCGCCAGGTCTGAAATGCTCTCTCTGCTTCTCTTTGCTGGCCTCATTGTTTATTTGATTTATCAAGTCTCAAGTAGTTATGCTGCCCCCATTGACCTTCCTTTAGCTCTTTCTCTGGAGTATCCATTTACTTTATTTGGAAACATAATATTTAAAAAAAGCTGGAGCCAAGTCAAAAAATCATCACCTTTTTGATGTGGCCGTTTCCCCCTCTTTTTTTGAAACCTTAAACTTGCTGAGGGCCATGAAAGCTGAATTGCAAGTCCCTTAATCAGCAAGTCTTTCTGGGTGCTGGGCTCCAGGGCCTGTGGTCAGCAGGCTCGGCAGGCAGGTGGCCTCAGGTCTTGCTCAGCCCCAAGCCTTTCTGCACGTAATTAGAAGACACAAGGCCATACAATTTGGCACTGAGTGGTAGAGAAAGGAAGTTAGAAGGTGCTGGCTGAGGTGGCCCTGGAAATGAGAGTTGGGAAGACCTCGTGGAGCAGGTTAGCCCTGAGGTGGCACCACAGGGAGAGGCCAGGGTGGTGTTTGTGTGAAAAGATGGCAAGTAATAAGAATGCAGATTGACATCTCTTGTACGGGGGAACAAACTTGGGACCTTCCACCTGCAAAGCAGGCAGCTGTACCACTGAGCTAAATCCCTAGCCCTGCCTCTCATTTTAATACAGTCTTTGAATTATTGCTGAGCCTTACCTGGCTCTGTTAAAACATTCTCCATATGAGATCATTCTTTAAAGATTTGATTTCCTATGTATCACTCTCCTCTCCCGCATTCCTCTGTATCACCTTTAGCTTTTTGAGACGAAGACTCTGAACTCCTTAGTTTGAAGAACAAAGGGTACATGTCGAATATAATTTCATATCTTTAACATAGGAGCAGCCAGGGCAGGTGGTGAGTGCCAGTAATCACAGCACTTGGTGGCTGAGGCAGGAGGATCACTGTGAGTTCAAGGCCAGCCTGGGTAACATAGTAATGAGACAAAGGCAGCCTAGAGTATTTAGCAAGACACTGTTTTAAAAAACAAAGCACCAACCCCCTCCAAACAAACAAACAAACATCTCCCCTAAAAAAACCATGTGGCATCTTCTCTCTAGAATCTTCACCTACCTTTTACATACTATAAAGTCTTGCTGATCCTGTTGTACTTTATCTTTCTCTATACCAAGCTGCCACCAAAGGTGTACCTAGAGCTCTCTTAGGAAACTCGTCATAGGGAAGGTGATCTGCCTACCCCAGCCCAGGTAAGGGGAATGAAGTGACTCCAATGTAAAAGGGTATTTTAATTTCTATGATTGCAATTTCTATCTGGCTGTTCACTTTCTTCAGAATCACAATATTAAACTCTTCTTCCCCCCAGGCGAAGCAACAGCATCCAAGAATGGTAATGCTACCTCCACAGACTGCGCCTGGAATTGCATTAGATCTATTTATTATTTCAAATCTAATTGACATTTTCATAAAGTACATCGTTCTTATTGTGAAGTTTGGTACACAGGCTGTATTCCAATAGGATGTTGTGATTGTTGGTCACAGCTGTATCCCAGTGCTCGGCAGTCTGAGGCAGAAGAATCGGTGTTGGGTTTGAGGCCAGCCTGGGCTACATCAGGAGACCCAATCTCTGAAACCAAAACCAAACCCTGTTTCTTTTTAAACTGGTAATTGCTGGTAAATTGAAAAGCTACTGATTACCAGATATTTTCTTTCAAATTTATGGCTATACGAAATATTGTATTTCTCTTAGTAATTTCTCTGTTACATCTTCTGTGCTTTCTCAGTTAGATATAAAGCCAAGGGCCAATAATAATATTTTTCCCCTTCTAATTGCTGCATGCTGGCTTTCTGTTTTATGTAACATTGAACTATATTCAACTTTTTGGGTAATGGTGGTTAGTACTGATGGTAATCATCTTGTCTGTAACTTTAATATTATTTTAATCAACTTAAAGAAGTGACTTTGTAGTTTGGATTCGGTCCTTTCTAAAGAACCAAACAATGAGTGCTGAATCTTTTAGAATACCTTTTTATTATTCTTTGTTTCTGTGACATACGGTTAGTTTTTCTCCTTTGGTTGATTGATGATTTTTGCATGTGTTCTTAAGTTCCTAATTCTGTGTTCTGGTATAAAATCTACTTGATTCTAGACTTTTTGAGGTCACTTGGTATATTGCTACTGTGTTTAGGAGCTTAGTATTTTTGCTATGCACCCACACAGTTTTGATTCTTAGTTGTCCTTTTCATCCTCACAATATTAGTTTTTGTTTTTTTGGTACCGGGCATCGAACTCAGGACCTTACGTTTAACAAGGAAGGTGGCAGAACCACTGAGCTAAATCCCCGGCCCAATATTCATTTTTTATAATAGGATTGCGTTCCTTTTTGAAGTGATTTGCAATTTTGTCCCAAATGTTTTAATCAAGACAGGTTTTCATCATAAGGAACCATCTATATCTTGGCAGTTTGAATAAATGCATACAAAAGTACCAGCATCTAAGCCTGGAGTCTCGGTTGGAAATAATTTTGGAAGCCTTTTTAGTTTCTTCCATTTATTGCTAGCTCATTTGTATTTTCTACTTCTTTTTTTTTCAGTTAATTTTATTGGTACATTTAAAGTAAATATAATTTACTTTAAACATTCATTTAACAATCATTGTTGGAAATGAGCACCTTTACATACTCCATCTTGGTTCTTATTTTTTCCCCAGTCCCCTGCCCTCCCTCCCTTCCTATCTACAAAGACTTTACTTCCATTTTCTCATATTAATACCATTCCCTTCTTTTCTTAAGTCACTTTTGTTCCTTTACATTTAATGAGGATCCTAACATTTATTTGTGTGAAAGTTTAGTGGCTTCATTAGGAAAAAGCCTAACAAATAACGCTTCCTTGAGCTGAGGGTGTAACTCAGTGGTAGAATGTTTGCCTAGCTAGGGTGAGGCCTCAGGTTCATTCCCCAGTACCACAAACAAAACAAAACAAAACAAAACAAAAACAACACAACACACTTCCTTATCTGTGTTTATCCCCCTTCTCTCTTTTTGCTTGTATTTTCTATCCATTTAGTTGTATGCAGACTTGCTAGAAATATTCTTATTTATTGTTCCCTCTGCTCTGCCGACCACCTGCTTCGGAATATATTTATAAATGCTAAAGGCTTTCTTTTTGCCAGTTTATCATTTGTTTTTGCCATTATCATTATTATCACTTCTTCCTGTTGGTAGCTTTTCCACTTCTTAGTGTAGAGTGTGAGTCCCTACCTTAGATTGTTTGATAGGAAGGTGGTATTCGTGTTACCACGTTTTTGTTACTGTACAAAATGACCACTGGTGATGTTATTTGCAAATGTAAATGCTTTTAAAATTTTATTCTGGGCTGGATATTTAGCTCAGTGGTGCCGCTGCCTGCCTGGCAAATGCAAGGTCCTGAGTTTGATCCCCTATACCAAATAAAATAGCCTGTAGGTTTGCAAAACATGAAGTTCTGGGTGTGTGCTCATACATGTGTATGTTTGAATCTGTCCTAGAATGCGTGTATAGCTTGGACATGAATGTTCAGTATAGGACATACCTGAATCTATTAAAATGTAAGATAATATTATGTGATACCTTTTGAAAAAACTCAAAAGTAAGTTGATTCAGGCATGCTTCTTATACTCCAAGATTCATGATATTAATAATCAGTGGGGAGCAAGAGACTTCTATTATCCTTGTTAATTTACTACAGTACTCTGTAAAATTTGGAGAAAAAAATTTTCACTTATGTGTCATCAGGTCTTAGTTGCTATGTTTTGAGCCTGTTTCCTCTTTATTCTTCAAAGCCATTAGACTGCAAAGTGGATGTTCTTAGTAATCTCTTACATGCTTGAAAATATGTGTTAAAATATCTGAACCTTCCATGCTTTAATTTTTCCACCAATTGCTTTATTTTGGCTTTGGCTGATTGTAGCATGTCCTGATTAGCTTTATGGAGTCCAAACGACTCTTTACTTCTGTGAGGGTATGATTAGTACTCAATATAGGAAGGAGCTCGGGAATTGGTAACTACCAATTAGAATGCTCATCTTAGTGGTTTTGTGTCTGTTTCTACCTTGTTCTTACACACAGTAGTAACTCTGTACTGTTATGGTTTAGATCCAAGATTCCCCTGCCTCCCATATTCTCTTGGGGGCGCTGTTCTCATCAGTGGATTCACTCATTGATTAGTTCAGTAGCTGAATGTGCTCTTAGGAGGTGAGGCCTCCTACTTGGAGGTGATCACTGGAGTGTGACCTGGAAGGCACATTCTTTTATTTATTTATTTATTTATTTATTTTTTTTATTGAGTTTATTGGTACATTTAGGGATACAGTACAGTTACATTCATTGTTGGGATCATGTACCTTTACATGGCAAGTCTTGATTCTCATTTTTTCCCCTTACCTCTGCCCTCCCTTCACCCCCTCCTCCCCTCCCCATCTACAAACACTTTATTTTCATCTTTTCATTCTCTCACATTTTTTTCTTTTCCCTTTTTGTTCTTCCCCTACGTATCACACCTTCCCTACACCTTTAGCTCCTTTCCTCCCATTTCTAAATGTCAGTAATCTTATTAGAATCTTATGCATTGTTGCAGAATATTCACACCAGGGAAACTATTTGGTATTTACACATGTGGGACTTATTTATTTCACTTAGGAGTATATCTTCAATATGTATCCATTTTCCTATGAATGAATCTATTCTCTCGCTCTTTATGGCTGAGTAATATTCCATTTTATAGAAAAACCACAACTTCTTTATCCAGTTTCCAACGGATGGGCAAATAGGTTGTTTCCAAGATTTAGCTATTACAAACTGTGCCGCTATAAACATGGGTGCACATACTTCTCTGTGATATGATTCTTTTAGTTCTCTTGGAAAGATACCCAACAGAGGGATGGCTGGGTCAAATGGAACCTCCAGTCCAAGCTCTTTGAGGTATCTCCATATTGATTTCCATAGTGGTTGCACTAGTCTGCACTCCCACCAACAATGGAGGAGGGTTCCTTTCTCCCCACAACCCCGCCAACATTTGTTATTGTGTGATTTCTTGATAGCAGCCATTCTTTGTGGGGTGAGGTGGAATCTCAGTGTTGTTTTCATCTGCATCTCTCGAATGACCAGTGATGTGGAACATTTTTTCATATATTTTCTTGCTGCTTTCACTTCTTTGTATGAGAAATGTCTGTTCATTTCGGATGCCCATTTTTGGATCGGGTCTTTATATTTGGGGGGACTGATTGTTTTGAGTTCTTTATATATCCTTGATAATAGTCCTTTGTCTGAGGTACAGCTGGTAAAAATTTTTTCCCACATTGTAGATTGTCTCTTAGTTCTGCTAATGGTTTCTTTTGAAGTACAGAAGCTTTTTAGTAAGATGAGATCCCAGTTGTTGATTCTTTCTGCTAGTTCCCGTGCTACTGAGGATTTGTTCATAAAGTCTTTTCCTATACCAATGTCTTCCAGAGTTCTGCCTAACTTACCTTCCAGCAAGTTTAATGTTTCTGTTTTAATATTTAGATCTTTAATCCATTTGGATTTTAATTTAGTGCATGGCGAAAGATAAGGGTCTAATTTTAATCTGTGGCAGGTTGATATCCAGTTTTTCCAACACCATTTATTAAAGAGGCTATCTTTCCTCCACTGAGGATGGTGAGCTCCTTTGTCAAAGATGAGGTAGCTGAGTACATCTGCATTTGTTTTTGTGTCTTCCAGTCTGTTCCATTGATCCTCAGGCCTATTTCTTTGCCAGTACCATGCTGTTTTTATCACAGTGGCTTTGTAGTATAGTTTCAAATTGGGAATTGTTACACCTGGTGTGGAAGGCACATTCTTGTCCCTGCCCTCGTTGGTTGCCATGGGATGAGCACCCTTTCCTTCACCTGGGCCCCCTCCCAACCTCTTCCTGTGTTGGATCCAGCAAACTGTAGACTAGAACTGTGAGTGTTTGAGTATTTTGTCTCAGTGATGAGAAAGTGACAAGTAGTCACTCTGTGAAATCGTGTTTTCAAGTTTTTCGCATTATATAATCCCTTGGTTGATGATTCCTCTGTATCCTGCCAAACATCCCATGGGTTTGTTGGACCAAAACTAATTGATTTAATTTATTTTACCAATCTTTGGTTGCTTAGGTGGTATAGTTTTAGTAGATTTTATTTTTTAGAGAAATACTAAGCTCATAGAAAAGACGAATGGGAGGTACAGAAGTTTCCCATACACTGCTTGCCCTGCACATGCATGCCTTCCTCTGCCTTCACCTTACCCAGCCAGAGTGGTACACTTGTCACAGTTGGTGGGCCTCCATCAACATATTGTTATTACCAAAGCCTGCAGTTTACATTAAGGTTCACTCCTGGTCTTACGTGTTCCATGAGTTTTGACATCTGGCACTACAGTATAGTGTATGGCGTTATAGAGTCCCAAAGAGGACTTCCACTGCCCTTAAATTGGCATGTGCTCTTCCTGGTCATCCCTCCTTCTGTCTACTCATCTCTCCCAACTTTTGGCAACCACTGACGTCCATAGTTTTGCTCTTCCAGGTTTTCGTACAATCGGAACCACACAGTGTGTGGGCTTTTCAGCTTGGCTTCTTTCACTTGCTGATAGGCACTTTAGTTTCCTCCATGTTTCTCTGTGGCCCTCATAGCTCATGTCTTTGTAGCACGGGGAAATATTTCATTGTCTAGATATACCACCGTTTATTATCCATTCGCTTATTGAAGGACATGCTGGTTACTTGGAAGCATTGGCGATTACAAATAAAGCTGCCATAAATATGTGTAATGCATTAGTTTTTAGATTATCATCTTATAAATGTAAATGGTATGGCAGTATGGCAGTCATCCTTGTTTCTGTTTTTTTGTTCCTATCTCTGCTTATTTGTATAAATCCCTTAAAGTAGAATAATTGGATTAAGAGGTAAACTTTGAGGTTTTGATGCATGTTTAGAGGGGTAAATCAACTTACTCTGCACCAGCAACTTACATGTTTTTATTATGAGCTTTTACAATACAGCGGATGAGAAATTAGAGCTCTTTCTACCTAGGTAGCTTATTGGGGTAGCTGTAAGAGATTACCACAAAAGGGGCAGCTTAAAACAAGAAATTTATTCTTTTATGTTTCGGATAGCCAGCATCCTGAAATCAAGGTGTTGGCAGGCCCTGTTCCTCTGAAGGCCCGAGGGCAGAGCTGTTCCTTTTCTCCTGCACCTCAGTGGTTACACTCGCCCTTGGCTCTGGCTTGTATACAGATGATATAGACTCTGCCTTGATTGTCATCTGGTATTGTCCCCTTTGCATGTCTGTGTGTCTGTGTGTGTGTGTGCTGGCTATCTGATCTGGACACCACTGACTGAAGTAGGGTGCACCTTTCCATTATGACCTCATCTGGGCTAATTACTCTCCAAAGACCCTATTTCCAAGTAAGCTCTTTTTCAGAAGTTTCAGGCAGCCATGAGTTTCAGGAGAGGAACACTATTCAATCTAGTAGAGTTGCTTTAACTTCCCTGTTTTGGTTATTCAATTCTAAAAAAGATAAACTTATTTTAAAAGTAACACTACCAAACAGCGCTATAGAAGGATTGACTAACAGATTTTACCTTTTCTCCTAACTTTGTGTTGGTATCATCTTCAACAGCTTATCAGTTTTCTCTTAATTCTTCTTTGTTTGTAATTCATAATTAAATAGCCATGTTGTAGATATCAGACTTCTTTCTCACACATTAAAAAATATGTTAAGGGTTTGCTTAGTTATGTGATGAATAGCTTTCTTTTTCATTTTACTGCTAATGCTGTTCCTAAGGATAATCTTTAATGCTACTGTGCCATTTTTATTCTTTTTTGTTGTTTTTCCAGGGATCGCACTCAGGACCTTGCACTTGCGAGGTAGGCAGTGGCACCACTGAGCTAAATCCTGGCCGTCATTTTATTCTAGATGGTTCAGATATATGTAAATGTTCACTTGAGGCTTTTAATCCCAAAATGAGGTATGGTAGCTTTCAAATGCTGATCTGGTATAGAAATAGAAGTGAAGTCTACTTGAGATGTTTAGATCTAGGACTTACTAATTTCAAAGATGATGTTTATGTAGGCTTATTTAGTAAGTTGAACTCTAATGGGCAAATGCAATGCATCAAGTTGATTACACCTTCGTAGCTGGGTTACACTAGTGGGTCCCTGTGTTGTCCTAGAGCGGGTAGGTGTCTCTTCACCGCAGCTTCCTCTGGGTGGTCATGTGGTTTCCCAGGTTTCCCTCTAATGTGTCTGCTTGTTAGCACTTACTGTTGCCTGGAAAATGTCAAAACACATTAAAGTGCTTTTGTTTCCACCCAGCAGAATCAAGAACTTCAGTGTCTTTCCCATAAATCTCTTTTGAGCACCTTGTGTAGGAGGTATGCTGGCCACAGAGAATGAAAACCAGGATGGAGAGGACAGAGTTTAAGGAATTCAGACTTCGGATAAAACAGAACACAGTACCTAAAAATTCAGTTATAATGACATACATTGAGTAGTACAGTTCAGCTGCTTGACAAGTGTTTGGAGGAGATGGAAGAGGGAATGATCAGTTGTGTGACTGGAGGGTGGTTGTCAGGGAAAGGCGTTAAGAGGGGAAAATGGGATGGGTCTTGCTTCCTATAGGAGCATGCAGCTCAGTTTTGTGCAGATGCTTCTCTGTCCTGGTGGGCTGAGCCACATTTCAGGCTGAATTTCCTACCCGGGATTGCTGATGATATGCTCAGGCTTGCTTGATCGTTTGCCTAATGTGTAATGACACTGAGGCTAAATCTCAAGCACTGTTCCCTTTAGGCCTGGTGTACATCAGTGTTGCTGAAGTCACTGCTGTAGCCTGGAAAGGGAGCTGAGTACAGGACACTGTGACTGGGGACAGTCCACTCCAAATTCTGAATTCTGCTGCCCGGGGCTGTTTTGTTTGTTTTTATTTTTAAATGACAATCCTTCATCCTCGACACTAAGAGCACTTGTGGGCTGGAGAGTCACTGGTTGGCTGTTCTCTTGTGCCCCATGGAAGCACATTTGTAGTGTGCAGGATTTCACAAGGGAAGCTGTAGCCCATCTGGGCAGTTCCAGAATGTCACGAATAAAGCGTTTGGATGCTTGGTCTTCCTGAGAACTGTGGGACAGAAGCTGCAGCTTTTCTACAGAATCTGAGGATTACATAAGAAATAGCTCTGAGCATCTTGTCATAATTGTAAGAAAAATGTAGCCCAAGAGTGTGAGGCTCTAGCACTCACTTTAAAGGTTTCTGTATGTGTTTCTGAATCCTCTCTGATGGATATGAATGACAAGGGAAAAGAAATGAGGGGTTTTTGGGAAATAGGGGAAAGAAATCAGATTTTAGATTTTCTGTGGACCCCTTTCTATGAATATGTGTGGAATCTGATGGACTCAGCAAACAAACCTAAAACCTTAACAGCAAGGGCGGTGCCCAGGTAGAATGGGAGCCAGGGTTCACCTGAACAAGTTCTTGTGTGCGGCAGGTTGCTCCAGCCAGCAGTAGCCTCTGAGAAGAGGTCAATGTGTGGTATATTTGCTAGGAGTGCCCAGAAGATGCCCAGATGCAACACGGGCTATGTGCCAGCTTCTGCTGACCTCGAAGGCTGCTCTGCAGCTGTAGTGGCCATAAGATGGATTGAGATGATTCATTGAGTTGAGGGCAGCCTGGGGCCCATCATGACCTTAAGCAAAGCAGCAAAGCCCGAGTTGACTGTTGGAGGGCATTTTCCAGCCACTGATGAGTCAAGCACTAGTTCACTAAAGGGGATCTGAGCTGGGCATCACAATGTCCATTACATTCTGTGCCACATGGGTTCATTCATTCATTCATTCATTCATGGAATCCTTCTGTCACCACAGTGTGCACTGCGCACTTACTAAAGCCAGGCCCTGGTCTAGGTCCTGCAGATAGAGCCTTGAATGAATCAGACCCAGACCAGGTTCCCCCACTGTAGGAGAAGCCAGCCAGTGAACAAGGGAACCTGGATGACAAGGGTTCCAGAGCAGGAACAGGATGGCAGGAGCCTGGAGAAGCAGAAAGAGATGAGGTCCAGAAAGGACTTTGGATTTTATTCAAAGTATGGTGGGAGTTAAGGAGGGATTTGAAAGCGAGAAGATGCTCTTCCTGAGAGGGTGCTTCTGACAGAGGCTAAGACAGGGTACATTCTGCCCTGAATGTTTGCTGTGAGTGCCTACTTCATCCTTAACCATCCAGGATAACTGCTGTTATTTCCATTTTGCACTTCATGAGAGACCTGAGGCACAGAAAGGTTAAATGATTTGTCTGAGGTGAGTGAAAGGTGACAGAGCTGGGGACCCAGATGAAAAGGTCAGGCGTCCGGCTCTCTCTGGACCGTGTCCCCATGTCCAGGAGAAAGTTGATGGTGAGCAGAAGAAGAGGGACTAGGGCTCTGTGGGAGGTAAGGAAAAGAGAAGAATCCAGGATGACTCACAGTTTCTTGATTTTTGACAGATACATACAATAAATATAACTAGAAAATAGTATACCATGTGTGATTTTCTTAATTTGAGGGCTGTGTAGGGGAAGAGAGAAATCTTCAGGCTGTTCCAGGTCCTCCGGTGACCTGGAAGAAAACTAACCTCCTAAGAACATACATTTCTGACCAGGAGCTCCTCTGCCCCGGATGTCCTCAGAAATCACTCAGGACTCCAAGGCTGGATTGGCCTAAGCCCGTGCTTTGGGGCTGGCTCCGGTAAGGTGATGACCAGGTGCCGTCACCCCCTCCCTGAGGGGGAGGCCTGTTCAAGAGAGGTAATTACCATCCAGCCTGTTGCTGCCTGTCCCAGTGCCGGCTGCCAGCATAGTGCAAGGTAATTACAGAGATTGGCACTGCCAGTGTGGTGGTGTTTATACCCCTACGAGGATGGCAAAGCTGATGCTCCACAGGGATTTGTTTGGGGCTTTGTTTGCCAGCAATTTAATTCCTGTGCAGAGAATCTGTTCTTCATTCGATGTGGGACTTTTTCTTCTACTGATTGTCGGAGCGTTGGTTAATAACCTTGGCTGGTAGGAAGTGAAATGGGAGTTCCGTTTGGAGAAACTATTGAAGGAGAAAGTTTTTTGCTTTTGCTAAGGAGCATATCTTTACAAGACCTTTATTATTACTGTTTTAAAGCAAAGGTCATGAAGCAGAGTCTTTGGGATGATTCGGAGTTTAGACAGAAGATAAGAAAGGAAAAGTAATGCCTGATGATGTTTCGCTGTCATTTTTTCCCTTAATATTGTTCTGTCAAGTATGGTAGCTGGTAACATATTTGGCTACTCAGATTCAAATGTAAATGAAATTGCATAAAATTAAGTCTTAAAACCCTCACTCATGCCATCCATATTTTAAGTGCTGACTAGTCACATGGGATGGCAGGCTACCATGTTGGACAGAGCATTTCAATCCTCGCAGAAAGTTCTTCAGGACAGTGCCTCTTAGCCATGGACTCCGAGATGCCTGGACTGTTGGCATTGCATTGAATATTGGGGTGCCTCAGGAACTAGGAAAGAAAGAGTTCTTACAGAGAAACAGATTCACCTCATTTAAAGGACCACTTTGATGTCCTGCATTCTGAATATGGGAGTCTTATTTTTGTGGCCTCGTCAGTAACCAGAAGACCAGTTCCTGGAATGTTGAGTACCTGGATTTTTCTGGCTGGTTTGTGCTTGCTTTTGTTTATTAAGATGTAGAGGGCCCTATTTCTTGGCCTAAGTACTTATCATGAGCCTTTATCTGTGTGCTATTATCTGTTTTGCAAATGGGTATGATCATCCCAGAGGAATGCAGTGTGGGGGAATGGAATGTTTTCATTATACTTTGAAATCGCAGTGAAAAGATACTTGTAGTGGTATATTAAAAGAACTATATGAAACGGCCTTTCAAAGGTTTGACTCAGCTAGGCATTTAAATCCTGTTGCCTCTTAGGACCTTCAGTTTGTTAGATAATATTTTTAGTGTTGGTAAAAGATAAGATGCTCTAATACAATCCTTAGAAGATCATTGTGTTTGAGGTCCCTGGAGTCAGCAAACTACAGCTTGTGTGCCAGATTCAGCCTACTGTCTGTTGGTGTAAACAGAATTTTATTGGAACACTGCCACAACCTTTTAAAAATGTTTATTTATTTATTTGTGGTAGTAGTGATTGAACCCAGGGGAAATTTATCATTAGCTACTATCCCAGCACTTTAAAAAATGGAGGCAGGGTCTTGCTAAGTTGTCTGGGCAGTCTACAAATTTGCAACCTTCCTGTCTCAGCCTCCTTGAGGAGGTAGGAATACAAGCATGTGCCACTTGGCCTGGCCCATTCTCTTATTATTGCCTGCGGCTGCTTTAGATCTCAGATTGCAAAATCGTAGAATTGCCACAGAATGACCTGCACAACTGAATATATTCAAAGGCTCTGGCCCTTGACAGAGAAACTTGCCACCCTCTGCTGCAGATCACAGGCAAATGATAAGGACTCCCTTTCTAGGAAGAAAATGCCCATGCAGGTCCAGGCTTGCAAAAAGGCTTTTAGAAGTTGCATGAGATTTCCCTATGCTTCTGAAAAATTTGAGGCTATATAAGTTCTTGACAATTGAAGAAGTTTGACCTCAAGGCTAGAATAGTTTCCCCAACTCTTTGACTTTCCCGTAATTTCTGGAAGAGTGTTTTATATTTTCTGCCATTTTTTGCATCCTTTCTTCCTCTTTATTTCTCAGCGGATAGCCTTACTTTCTGCTTGTACTAAGTAATCGGAAACTGATGAGGGAAGTTCTTTTATGCTTATTATTACATGTTTGGCGAACATAATTACATTCATCATGGGGAGCTGGCATGTGTAAATAACATACATCTCAGTTCTATTTACAACCCACCCCTCCCTCTCCCTCCGGCTCTAGATCCATTTACCTTTTGCACAAGATTGTATGTTCCTGTTTTGCACTATCTTTTGTTTTGCTCTTTAAATTATTTGTACTTTGGGTTTCTCAAATAAAGATGATCTTTAAGCTTCTGTATCTGATTTATTTCTCTTAACATTTGGTCTCAAGGTATATTCATTTTCCTACAAATGACTCGAGTTTATTCTTCTTTATGGCAGGGTAGTACCCCATTGTTTGTAATACCACATTTTCTTTATCTTTTCTTCCGTTGATAAGCATGTAGGCTGCTTTCCCAGATTTAGCTAGTATGAATCATGCTGCTGTGAACAGGGATATGCATACATTACTGTGGCACGATGTCTTTAACTCTCTCAAGAAGATACCTCTTTTAAGAAGATACTCCTCTCAAGGGGAGTAGCTGGGTCAAATGGAATTTCTAGTTTTCGCTGTTTGAGAAATCTCTACACTTTTGTAGCAGTTGTACTATTTCACACTTGCACCAATAGTGTAGAAGGGATCTTTCTCCCTGCAGCCCCACCAGCACTTGATATGATTTGATCTCTCCCTCCCTCTCTCTCTCTCTCTCTCTCCCTCCCTTTCTCTCTTGGTACCAGGGATGGAACTTGGGATCAAACTCCGGATCTTGTGCTTGCAAGGTAGGTGGCAGAACCACTGAGCTAAATCCCTGGCCCTTAATTTGATTTCTTGATGATGCCCATTACATCTCTGCCACTGTCCCTGCTCACCTCTTGTCTCGGTGCCCACACACAGGTCCCTGTAGATCAGATCAATCTCTTGGTGACTGTCTCAAGCCAGATGCACCCTGGGAATCATGTCCCCCATCCCCGCCACTTCCTGTGTCTTTCTGGTCTGTCTTCTGGGTAGCTCCATCAGCGCACACATTGCCACCCTCTGAAAGAAACCAGAACTCAGTGGTCCTCTTCTCTCTGGTGGTGGCCTCTCCCCTCTCTGTCCAGCTGTGCTGCAGCTGTCCTTCACATCCTCCATCTTTGAGCCCCTTCTAGCTTTTGCCCTGGTCCCTGGAAACTGCTTTGTCAAGGCCTCGGATGACTCTGCTGTTGCTTTGTCCTGTGGTCAGCAGTCTGTCACCCGGGAGGAGCACCTGGCATGGCTCTGAGCTCCTTCCTTGCTGTGCATAGACAGTGCCTTTTGTCCTTCTGTTCTTCCGTCACTGCTCTGCTCTGCCGGAGTCTGCTGTCCCACCACGGGCATCTCTTCTCTTCCCCATCCTGTGAGCACTGCAGGGCCCAGAGTTCAGTCCTGGGCCTGCTGCGCTCTCGTCCATCTTGGGGGACAGGCCAGGTTAGTGGACTGAGGTGTCATTGCTTTGCCCGCAGCTCCCCCGTTTTCTTCTTCCAGTCTGATCTCTCCCTCCCACTTGTGTGGGTCTTCAGCTGTGCCACACACATTTCTGCTTTGATATTGGATAAGCATCTTTCTTCCTAGTGGTTTTGTTTTGTTTTATGTGAGACAAGCTCTTGCTCTTGGGCTCAAGTGATCCTCCTGCCTCAGCGTACCTCGTAGTTGGGACTACAGTCATGGATCAGTGCACAGGGCTGTTGTAGACATCTTCAAGATGAAATTGTCAACCTGAGTTGATTTCCAACCTCCTTCAGATTTTTGTACATTTTCTAGCCTAGTTGATGGCCAGTGCGTCTTTCCAGGCATCAGGAAGTTGCTTCCTGATGATGAGATGCTATGTTTATGTTCTTATTTTTGATTACTTATATAAATTCCCTAAAGTAGAATTGCTAGATTAAGAAGTACTCACATTTTTAGGGCTCAGTACATATTGAAAAAGGTCAAATCAACTTACTCTTTCACTAGCAATGTGGATGCTTTTCTTAGTCTTCTACAGTACAGCAGATGAGAAGGTAGAGATCTTTCTACCTAGTTTACTCAGGCTGCTGTAATGAATGACCCCAAATCCAGGGCCAAAAGCAACAATTAATGGCCCTGGTATACAGTAGGAGCTTCATACATATTTGCCTAATGATTGAAGAGGCCCTGATCTGTTCTGATGCACTCTCTCTGTGTGTTAGATAGGAGTCTTTCTCCTTTCTTCCTGACAGGAGAGGAGTCCCCTAAGATCACAGGCCAGATCTCCCTTTTATTTAGTGCTTTGGTGGGTAGGCTGTCTTTTGAAAGCAGGCATTCCAGAGTGGTCAGCACAATGGTTTGGTTGCTGCCTAAGGGGCTTTCACAGAGACTGTACCTGAGAGGCCTGAAGTGTGCTGTCATTGATGAGACTGTAAACTGGGGTCCTAGTGGAAGCACAGCTGATCTCTTCCAGGTTGTCAGCACTTTGAGGGATGCACATTTGCATCCTGCCTTCTTGGGAACTATCCGCTCCAGGAACAGCCATCCTGTGGGCTGGTTCTGCTGTGACATTTGGTATGTGCTGCCTTGGTCCAGCATCCTCCCCACTGGGAGGAAGCTGGGCTGCCCCTTGAGACCTGAATCTCCTTAAGTGCTGATCTGAGTCCATGTCTGGCTCAGCAAGCAGACGCTGAGGCCCATGAAGACAGAGCTGTCTTCCCTGGCGTCATCTTCCCTGTGGTCACTGTGAGCGGCCCAGGCAGGGAATGGATGTTTATGGAGGTGTGAGTGACTCCACCCTCCAGCGCTGTCTCCTGGGGAGGGCTGTGTCCAGAAGGCACGGTGTGCATTCAAGGGGTGATCCAACCATGAGCTTAACGTTTAAACGAAAACAGTTTATTATAGTAAAAGACACATTACCTTGAATCCCTGTCATGATACTCCTCCTTACTTCAAACATGCTTGTCTTATTATTCTGACCACTTTCTGGAGCAGGTCTGGAAGGCCTCTTTCCTAAGTGTCTTTACAAGGTATAGTAAAAAAAAAAAAATACAGTGCATGCTGCTGCTGAGCACCACTGAAAAGAAAAGCAGGCTTGTGAAAACATGACGCTGTGTCCTTATCCTCCTTATTCACTGGATCTGGCACCAGGGAAGTCTGGCTCTTCCTCAGAGTCAAAATGACCGTGAAAGGTAAATGTTTTGAACCAATTTAGGACATCAAAGCAGCCAGGACAGTGTAACTAGAGATACGATACTCACAAAAGAAGCCTTCCTGCGTTGCTTCAGAGAGCGGCAAGAAGGGATGAGTGTGTTCAAACCGACGGGGAGCATTTTCAGGGAGATTCGTGACAAAGTGTCTTTCACTTTGATACATTTAAAAAAAATTTAAACACACTTTGTGTGTTTTGTTCACACCATGTACTTGTCTGTGTTTTACATACTTGTCTCTGCTGACTTATCCATGTTTCTTTTTGCGTGGATTTCCCTGCAGTCTCTCTTCCTTCCCCATATCTATTTAATAAGCTGCTTATGAATGATCCTCCTTCCATCAGATTCATCAGTTTCCTTACCTGCAGACTGGTGCTGATCCTTTACCGTTCCTCCTTTTTATTTGACCTCTATTTCACTTTCTCCTGTGGCTCCCAGAAGGCCATACTGATGAAATCTTCCTCTTCATTTGAAATCACAGAAGTCTTCCTGTTTTTAATACATAACTTCCTGTGGCAGGGCATTTGCACATAGTATTCTTTCTGTCTCTGCCTCTTCTTCCGGCTCCAGGGGACTGGATATTCCTTATCATTCAGCCTGTGGGGCCTCCTGAGGCCCTTACTGATGTCCCTACTGAACCTCTGGTCACTGTCCATCACCTGTGCCGATCCCAGATAGAATATGATAGAATATAGGCTCTGTCAGTGATCTGTGAGCTCCTGTGGAAACGAGTAGTCGTCATGGGTCCTCTGCATTTACATGGACTTTGAGTGCTCAGGTGAGTCGTGCTGCACTGAGCTAACATCCTCAACTTTTTGTGGAATTTTGAGACAGGATCTTGCTAGGTTACCAGCTTGCTCAGGCTGGACTCACTCAAACTTGGCCATCCTCCTGTCTGAGTCTTCCAGAAAACTGGAATCAGAGCGCACTTCCATACCTGGCTGGCTCCTGGCTTGAGAATCTGTTTTCTACTGAATGGCTTGGGTGCTGTCTGAGGGGTGGGAGGAGTTCCTGGGGTGCCTGGTTTCCCAGGAACCTGGCTGCTCAGGCAGTGCTGGACTGCGGACTGGACTGGGGTTCCCCTTCTCCAGTAAGCACCTCTGCTAGTTGCAGATTTAAGTATGGGAGCTCCTCTGAGGAAATGCTCAGGGAAGTGGGATTTGATCTTGTGTTTCTCCATAGCATCGGGGTAAAGAAGCTGAGACACGTGAAAGATGGAAGGCAGGCATCCCATGTGTGCAGACTTGGAGGGAGCTGGTGCCACCCTGGCCCCTCTGCACAGCTTCTGTTTCTTGGCTTTCTTGTTAGGAGCAAGGAGACCTGGGCCAGGCTCCTGGGGACAGGGCAGGAAGCAAGGAGGGAGGAAGGAGCCCAGGATTTCTGTGCCCTCTGGACCTGGGCAGGATTTTTAGAACCTCCAGGACAAGTGCTGTGCAGACTGGTGGCAGGGACTTTCTGTGTGCTTTTGCTTAACCCAGCAGCCTTTGGGCTTCTTTGAGGCTATCTTTGAGTCAGCACCAGAGCATGTGGGTTAGAAGTAAGGAGGCCAGAGCCAGGGTTTAGCCAAAGTAAAATAGGACTTCATGACGAACTGGCCCAGCCTTCTGCCCCTTGTCGGTCACCGTTGTCCTGTGTAACTGCCTCCTCCGATACCCTGTCTGGGACTTAGGGTCCAGCTGATATAGCCAGACTTGGAATAAGTAAGAGGTGGTTCCAGTGCCTGGAGTGTCCTGAGTTACCTGTGTGGGCTGTGGGGTCTCATAGGCCCAGGCTGAATGTCTTGCTTTTATTTTGAGGAATACTAAGAGTTGAACCCAGGGCCTTTGCATGGAGCTGCATGCTCAGCCCTTTTGATATTTCCAGGGTCTCACTAAATTGCCCAGGCTAGACATGAACTTGCAATCCTCCTGCCTCAGCCTCCCATAGTCCTGGAATTACAGGTCTATACCACAATGCCTGGATCAGGCTTAATTTTTGACTCTGCTTTGTGATCTCAGGAGGCTTTCTTACCTTCTTACCTTTGGTTTTCCTCACTGGGAACATGGGCATAATAAACCTGTGACAAGAATGTAAAGGAATCAAAGATACAAAGGGATTTGTGTTTTGATTTCCAGTAGCTGTTGCTGTTGTGTATCCCAGAATGCAAATTGGAATCTACTTACTCCCATTGAGTAAGTTTCTGGGTTGATAACCATATTTCAGCTTTTCTGCATATGTTTGTAGAACTTAACTCATTTTAGGAGGCCTCAGGTGGGGGGTGATGTTTGCTTCTTCAGCTCCGGGGCAAAGCTGAGTGTAGGCTGCAGGTGTCTCAGAGCACAGGCCAGAGCACTTCCTTCACACCAGCCACCAGTGTCACCAGCCACACAGCAGGTGTGAAGCGTTTATCACTTTGCTGGTGACAGACACACAGGCTATCACTTTTTTTTTTTTTTTTTTTTTTTTTGGGGGTGGTCCTGGATATCAAACCCATGGCCTTTGGCACTGAGCTATATATATCTCCAGTTCTTCTTACTTTTTAAAACTTTGAGGCAAGACCTTGCCAAGTTATTAAATTGCCCAGGGTGTTTTCAAATCTGCTATCCTCCTGCCTCAGCTTCCCCAGTGGAGAGGATGACAGAGGCACGCCCCCTCCCACTCTGTGGGCTACTTTTAATCCTCTCCTTTCAGGGTTTCTCTGAGAAGAATACCGACTCCCAGAGGTAACATAAATCGGGTGGGGGCAGCTAGACCCCACTTCAAGCTTTCCTTCCTTTCGGAGCTGGGTCAGAGGTGCTGCTGAGCGCTGACATCTTACAGCTTCCTCTAGTACATCCTCTCTTAATCCCCCTGCCAGGCCTCTGCTTCTTCCCTTGCTACATACAGGATGCGGGGACTTCAGTGGCTCCGGAGCCCTGTGTAGTGGTGAAGCCTGGCCTTGAACCTGGGCAGCCAGACGCTGGCCTGGCATCACCCTGTGTGCAGCTTTGCGGGGTGGCCAGGAGCAGAGTTCATCAGAACGCGTTGTGATCGCAGGATGAAAGGGGACGTCTGTGAACGTGCGACTATCCTTTTGTGAACCCGGAGCGCTCCTGTTTGCTCTGCGTGTCGGGGACGAGCCACTGTGCGCCCTGTGCTGGCCCAGCTGATTTATGAGGATTCGCTCAGCTCCACCAGCTGGCAAACAACACGGAGCTTTGAACGTTTCCAGGGGCGGAAATGAGTCCGCGGGCCCTGGGAGGAGGCCGGCAGAGTCTGGGGGGCTGGCTGGAGGCGAATTAGTGCAGCCTGGAGAGGTTTGGACATGCAGTGCTCACAGAGCTTGACCCACTTTTCTAGCCAGAGTTCCCGGGGAATGAGAGTTGAGCGGCACGGTTAGAATTTGCGGGTCGGTTCCCTGTTTCATGTGGATAAAAATTGTTCAAAGAAATCTTTATTTCCGGGGGAGGCCTACCTGCTTTGGGTGGAATAATCAGACAGATGGAAAAGAAGAATATAAGGTTACATTTGATTTTTTTTTTCTTTTGTGGTATTGGGAAGTGAGCTACATACATCCCCTGCCCCTTTTCCGTGTTTAGATAGGGTCCCACTCAATCGATAGGTTGCCCTGACTGGGCTTGAACTTGTGATCTTCTTGCCTCAGCCTCCCAGAGGGCTGGGATCATAGGCGCGAGTCACCATTCTCAGCTGCCTCTTGAGATTTCTGAACAATCAGAATGGTTACATCTTATTTATTTTTAACATTTATCATCTTATACATATTTGTGAGGCTTGCTCCACTGAGGGCATGAAACTATGCTGCATTTAATTTCTCTTAAGGCAGATACCCCAGGGAATCTATTTTCCATTGACTTTTTGAAAAATACAGTGAAGATGTTTTTGGACAGTTGACATAGCAGGACGAGAGTTTTACAATCCTTTATCAGCTTTGCAGAAACAAAAGCCAGGTGTGTATCCATGACTAAAGCTGGCATGACTCAGAGGGCTGAAAGCACGAACTCTCCTTTTGCTGTCTGGCTCTCCCAGCTTTTCCATTTCTCCTTCATCTCTCGTAGTCACCTGTCCTTCAGAGGGAACAGGCACCTTCCTGAACCCAGCAGCTGTATCTCATTGACTCGCATGTCCAGAGCGGGCTTCAGGCTCCCTCCACTCTTGGGGAATGATTTTGTGAAGGCATCTGGTCTGTGGTGTCCTAGTTGGTCCTCTGGAAGTTCTGCGTGGGGTGGAAGTAAGAAAAGGAGCAGCACAGAGCTGGGCACGGTGGTATATATGCTTGTAATCCTTGCATTCGGGAGGCCGAGGCAGGAGGATCACCATGAGTTGGAGGCCAGCCTGGGTTCCATAGTGAGTTCAAGTCCAGCCTAGATTCCCATTTTTTAAAATAGAAATGATCCCATTTTTTAAAAAGGAAAAGGAAAAGTGAAAGGAGCCTGGGGAGTTACAGGAAAAAGTGGCAGGAGAATGTTATCCTATTGATTTGCTTCTGCCTTAGAACACATGGGTGTCTCACCACTGAAAGCCAAGTGGATGGCCCTAGTTCTGTATGCCCATCACTGCTGCAGGGTGGACTGCAGAGTGAGAAAGTAATGTTAATGCAATTTTTGTAAAAATCAGTGCTTGAGAAATTAGGGCTGGACCCGGGCTTTAGAAATTAGCCCCCGAATGTTGCTTGGGATGTGAGAGAGGAGGAAGAGAGGGAAAGGATCTGTGTGAGGGGCTTTATTTTATTGGGGAGGCTGCTTCTTGTGGAACAGCACCCCCTGTCCCCCAGTGTCTGTGCACCACAGCTTGCTCAGCCTGCTTGGTGCCCTGCCCGCAGATCAGCTGAGCACACGTGTGTCACCGGCACCTGCACTGCCGTGCGTGCTTGTGCTGCCCTCCCTGTGTCCGGGGGCATCGGCAGCGGCCGCGCTCCTCCTCCTCCAGGTCTCGGTGGCCTTGTGCCCTGGAGAGAAGATGATGAGCAGCAGGATGCTTCACCTCCCAAGCCTCAGTCTCCACAGCTGTGCGATGTGCGTGGGAGGGGAATGGCAGGCTCCGTTCCGTTTGTGTGCGGTAGTGGAGATTGAACCGAGGGCCTTCACCCTGAGCTGCAGCACCCAGACCTATTTGACTTTGTGAGACAGGACCTGGCTAAGTTGCTAAGTTGCCCAGGCTGGGCTGAAAGTTGCAGTGCTCCCACCTGGGCCTCCCAGAGGGCCGGGATTAAGTTCGTTTCGTTTTCTGACGTGACCGTCTAGTTCTGCTCTTGGTAGCTTCACCTCTGGGGGAACTCCGTGGGTGCCACCTGCCATCCTCCCCCATCTCCTCCACCTTAGGCTGCAGCCTGCAGGTGGGGCAGCCAGGGCGAGTGGATCCTCCCAGTGGGTAGTGGGTTCTTGGTCAAAGAGGAGGTGTTTGAGCCTGCCCTGTGTGGGTGATTCCTGCAGGAGTCCCTCCCTGCCTTTGGAGCAGCAGACACTGTTATTCTTAGAGGCTGTGTGAGGACACAGTGCTCAGTTTTTCCAGGTAATAGGACCCCTACCCCACCCCCGCCAAAAGCACCAATGAAAGGCGTAAGGAAAACAGGTAAAAGCAGGTCGTGCCACAGGCTTGGATTTTTTCTCTATGTTCTGCGGTATTGTCGGCTTCCCTTATGGATAATAAATGCCGAATGGTTCTCTGCAGTGACAGAGGGGATTTTCAGAGGATCAGGTGCCTTAGCTTTGATGCATCCTTGGAAGGAGGCTCTGGGAACTGTCTGAACTTGAGCAAGTTGAGAGATGCCCCGGGCCCCAGAGCGTTTGCGTCTTTCCTCCCCACATCTTCTGTGCCCTGTAGCATTTGATTCTGGTTTTCTAATAACACAGGCAATCCTCAGTCAAAGTAGAAAATTTGAAAAATGTTGAAGAACATTAAGAAAGAAAATAAAAATCAGGCGCTGTGGATTTAGCTCAGTGGTTCTGCCACCTGCCTTGCAAGTGCAAAGTCCGGAGTTGGATCCCCAGTACCTCCCACCCCAAAAAATCTCCCTTTAAGAAATATTTTGTGGTGCTGGGGACTGAACCCAGAGCTTTTGCACAGAGCTATTTTTCTTTTATCATTTTTTGGCACTGAGGATCAAACTCAGGACCTTGTGTTTGTAAGGCAGGCGGTGGCACCACAGAGCTAAATCCCTAGACC
Organism: Fukomys damarensis; assembly: GCF_012274545.1. NCBI lineage: Eukaryota > Metazoa > Chordata > Mammalia > Rodentia > Bathyergidae > Fukomys > Fukomys damarensis. The sequence goes on along the minus strand of NW_022900929.1, from coordinate 13,903,602 downwards.
ACAGAGCTATTTTTCTTAAGACCAAGTCTCACTAAGTTGCCCAGACTGGTCCACACTTCTGATCCTCCTGCCTCAGCCTCCCAGAGTGAAGGAACTGCAGAAATGTGCTTCCAAGCCTGGTAGATAGAGATGGTTAATATTTTTCCTTCTAGTCTTCTACACACATTGCTTAAACATAATGACATGGGAATTGGCATCTTTAATCTGCTCCTTCACTGCTTAATTCCTCATCTCCTACTCCAGTCTCTTCCTAGGAAAAGCTTTTTTAAGGTCGTGACATTTTCACTTCGGGCAGAGTTTCTTCCTCTTACAGAAAGCAGAACACGCGTCTGGTAAATCCTGTGACACGATTACTTACACAGTAGAAAGAGCTGCGAGAATCCCCTCTCATCCAGACTTTTGAACAGTCTTGAAAATTTTTCAATCAAGGCGGCTTTTGAGTCTCGTGCTTCTTAGAGGCTCAGGTGAGAAGCAGGGCAGAGTGAACTGATCGTGCCATTCCTAGGGCTGTGTAGAGTCGGAAGGGCTGGGAAATGGTGTGCGTGTGCCAGAGAAGGCACTGCACCATTGTCACAGGGCCCTGCAACTACTCGCAGAGCGATTAATAAGCAACTGTGGACTGCAGAGAGAAGCCACGGCTGGGGCCTTCCAGGTAATATTGTGTCTGGGGACTTAGGGTTAAACTGGGCAGGAGCTCACTCAATGTCGAATTCCGTTCCCACCCTGCAGGAGATTAAGGAAAGAACATAAAGGCTCAAGCAGAAACTTGACTGTTGCAGCTGCTGCTTCGGGGAGGGAGCTGGCATCCTTTACTTACCACTAAATGGTATTTCACAATGCCTGGGAGCTTTCTTTAAAAAGTCAGTATGTTTTCTAGGAGAACTACAATATTTAAGCTTGAAGCAGCTCTGAAAAAAGCACCTTTATTTTCTAAAGTGAGTGTTCTTAGATTTTTATATATATATTTTTTTTCTCTCATTGAGTTTATTGGTACATTTTAGGTATACAGTACAGTTACGTTCATTATTGGGATCTTGTACCTTTACACGACAGGTCTTGGTTCTCATTTTTTCCCCTTGTCCCTGCGGTATCTTCTTCCGATCCTTTTCTTCCTCTCTCTTTCTTTTCTTTTGCCTTTCCTTGGTTGGGCTTGTGGGTGTTATTAGATGCCTGTGGTTGGTCACTTAGGAATCTGAGCTCCTAGTTATAGGTAACCTTTCAGTGAAACCCTTGTAGTTAAGTTTCCAAATAGAACCTAAGTGAGTTCTTTGGGGAAGCCCAAGGGTGTGATCAGGCGGTCCACCTGTGAGACTTGTCACACCTGTCACCTACCTGATGTTCACGGATGTCCCACTCACAATAGCTAGATACTCCCTTAGGTGATAATCAGGCTGATAGTCTCATGTGTCCATGGTATTTGTTTCCTGAAATAACCAAGTAAAACTAGGTTTTACTTCCCTACTGCACATTTGGATTTCTCCTTCAATGATTTAGCTGTTCATCTGCCCCTGCCTGCTGCCCACTGTGGCATTTCTTTCCTTTCTTTTTCTTTTTTCTTTTTTGCAGTAACATTTTCTTATATGTCCCAAATGTTAGAATATAGTTGTGTTCAACTATCTGAAATACACAGCTGTAAATTTTATATTCAAGCAAAATGACAACACCCGCAAACACAATACACAGATCCAAGGCAGGCATTTAGGAACTTGTTTGTATGCTTATACCAGGGATCGAACTCAGGACCTTGCACTTGCAAGGCAGGCCCGGTGCCACTGAGCTAAATCTTCAGCCCATGTGTTTTTAGATTTGACATGTACCTACTATTTGTCCACTTATTTGTTTATGGCAGTACTGGGGATTGAACCCAGGGCCTTCACCCTGAGCTACATCTTCAGCCCATTTTTTAAAAGTACTTTTTAAATTTTGAGACAGCGTCTCATTAATCCAAGTTGCCCAGGCTGGGTTCCAGTTGAGAATTTCCTACCTCAGCATCCCAGAGTTCTGGGATTACACATGTGTGTCACCCCACCCTGGCCCACACACCCTGTTCTTACTGAAGTAAATATATCTATAGGAAAGTGAACATATCATAAATTGTAGAGCTAGTTGTGGAGGATATTTGTGAAACTCGTACCAGCCTTCCAGTAATCTTTCAGCACCCCTTTTTCTCTGACCTTGAACAGCATCCATTCATTATGGCTGTTCTTGGTCTTTGTGTCTGTTCTCTGTTTTATGTCTGGCTTCTTCTCTTTTATTCTGCTTTATGCTTATAAGATTAATCTACATTATGTATAGTTGTAGGTGGTCATTTTTCTTGCTACATAATATTCCTCTGTGTGACTATACTGCAATTTATCAGTCCATCCTACTGGTAGTGATCATTTGCAAGTTTCAATTTTTGGATCACAGAAAGTGCTGCTATGAGTATCCTAGAACATGTCTTTTGGTATTTGGTATAGGAAGTATAGCTGACATTTTAAACAAACCTTCATGCGCTGCAAGATGAAGAGCAGCACAATTTACAACACATGATGCTTTTGTTTTTTCTTTCCTTGGCATTGCTTTTGTTATGGGAGTAATGAAGTTCTAACAAGCTGCTGGGTTATGATTTAAATTGCAGGTAACGACTTATGCCTTCAGTCTGGGCTCTCATTTCTAAATGAAGGATTGCTTGTCATATCCTGTCATTTTCTTCTTGATTCACCCTGTGAAATTGACTCCCAAGTTGTCCTAGGAGGAAGGAGTTGATTAACTTATTGGTCTTACAAGCGACCTCCTTGGGTTTACTAGTTTAATGAAAACCGTATCTTCAGGGTAAAAAATTGGATTTTGACCATGTATGTGCCTGAGATGTACCCTATGTGCATCGTACTGCTCTGTGATCTTTCGGTAGAATTAAAGAGGAGGCATTAAAAAAATTTATAGCTGTGTCTTAGCAGCTTTATGTCTGATTTCTTTTCCTCTCTAGATGCTTTGGCTGACACGGGTTTGAAGTTCTGCCCTAGTCACTTATCAGCCTGTGGTGACAAACACAGTCCTTACCAGAGTCAAGATGAAACGATGGTGCTTTAAAAAAATTCATGTGCTACATTAAAATACCTTACCTTTTGGAGGAATTGCTATAGGGTTACCTATACCCACTCCTGCCCCTTTCTTTCTTTCCTTGCATTTGTAGTGAAAAAGCAAAATTCTTAAATTTGGATTCTTTACTCCTTCAGTATTTGGGCATCCACTTAAAAGTTATCAGTACTTCTCCAGTGCATCTAAATTGACAATTCCATGACTCTGGAAGGGGCCAAGTATTTGCCAGTGCATTTGCAGTTTGATGGGCATCTCTGCAAACTAAGAATCTATTGCTTTGTACTTATCTCATATACATGGGCTAAATATTAATCTCCACAGCAACTCCCCCAGGTACAGAACAGATGAAAAATTGATGCGAAGGGAGAGGAAGTCTGCAGTATAGTAGTTCCTGTCCATTTTCCCTGCCCTTTATCTGTTTATTTTACTTATTGCTTTGATGTCCTTTAACATTTTATATGTCATTAAGCCACATTAACTTTGAGTTAATGAATAGCAGCATCGTGTTCCCAAATGATAATCTGGCAACAGTTAACAAGGGGAGTAAAAAAAAATCAGGAATGAGTGCTGGTCAAGTGTTGACCTAGGAGGTCCCTCTCAGCCCTGTTTTTTTCCCTTTCTCTATTTGGAACTCTACACTTTCACTTTTGGCATCTTTTTTATTGGGGTTCCATTGCTGGGGCCCATGTGGACACCCCACTGTTCTTTCCTTTGGGGACTGATCCTGATAAACAGAAAGGTGCTTATTCCTGGTTGCTGATATCCTTGGAAAATAACAACTGTAGCCAACCTGTCACTCAGTGTCCCACAGAGTCTGAAGTCCCACCTCATCAGCCTCCATAATGAGTTCATGCCTCTAATGCCTCCCTGTTGTGTGCCGGGCCTAAGAGATACCACTGTGAATGAATGCCAGCCTGTCCCCAAGGATCTGTGTTTACTGGTGGAGACATCATGGAACAGCTGACCAGCATACTGTGAGGGAGCCTGGCCTGGGCCTTGGGTTGGGAGCTGAGGAGGCTCTGAGGATTAAGATGTTGGCTTCCTCTCCTTCAGAGCGCTGGTCCAGGAAAAGCAAGTGGGAGTTGGTTTTGTAGGTCCTGGGCCTCAAGGAAGGTTTGTGACCAGAAACGTGATGCTTGCTTCTAGAAGACGTTTAAGGTGGACAGGGTAAGAACACCATCACTTTAACATTATTTATTTTTAGTACTCCAAAAATAACATTTTTGAGCTCTTGTGGTCAACGTCAAATAGAGATGAGGCATTGGACTCCGGAGCATCTGTGTCAGTGTTTCAGGGGTTTCCTTTATAGATATGTTACCAGGCTTTGGAGGGCTTAAATCTTCTAGAGGTGATTTCTGAGTTCTTTCTGTCCTGCACAAAAATTGTACACAATGAGCATAAACGATGGCAGTTTCACATTTATTAAAGATGGGAAAAACAGGGGAAAAAAAAGTTTTGGGCAAATAAAAGTAGAGAAAAGGGATAAAAACATAAAAGCAAACATACCCTATAGGGTAGGTGGGCCATTGTGAAGAGACAGCTTAGGGAGCACTTAATGGACCTGGTCACTTTTTTGTATTTCCCACTCTAGTGTCACGTCCAGGTCCTCCTGTCAAAAACCTGCTAAGAGTTCTCGCGAGAAGTCCACATGTAGGCTTTGGAAATGATTCCGCGCGTGTGTGGCAGAGAGTTCCTCACTCCTCTTTTCCCCTCCGGTATTAGGTACGTCGTTCCTCCCCGTCTCAGTTCAAGCCTTCTTTTTGCAAGACTCAGTTCTATATTTCGACTCACTTTTTCAGAACATTAATGTACTCAGTTGAACGAGTCACCTTGTTCTTTTGTGAGGGCCTTTTTAGGTGTTCCTTTCTGTAGTCAGCCTCACAGGGCCCAAAGCACAAACCTTGTATCTCCAGCACCGATTTGGGGCCACGTCAAACTGCGCCCCCATCATGTCTTCGTAGCCTGATCATTGAAATTAAGCTAATCCCTTATTTCTGTTTACTCATTTTCAAGTAGTCATGGGGAAAATGGGCTCCATATTTGGCTTTCAGGAGGAATACGTGTTTCTGGGGAATGTATTTTAAAAAGTAATTAAATAAAAATCTTCTCAGCCCAAGCCGGGAGTGGTGGCTCACACCTGTAATCCCAGCACTTTGGAGGCTGAGGCAGGAGGATCACTGTGAGTTCGAGACCAGCCTGGGCTACACAGTGAGTTCCGGGTAAGTCTCAACTACATAGTGACGCCCTGTCTCAAAAAAAAAAAAAAATCTTCTTAGCCCCTGTGGAAACTCTGATACCTTCAAATAGGAACATGGCCAGACAGTTATCAGTGGCTAAGGGAGTATTTTACCATAACTTTTGGTGTTTTCTGTGGTTTCTATAGGAGAGGTAATTGAAAATCATGAATTTTCAGCATCCTTGCACAATTTGCCAGAGAACGCATTCATTGAATAATGATTTAAAAGTTGTTTTCCTTCATTATAATTTCAGTATTGCTTTCTCTTGCAACCAAAAGAAAATTCCCTGAATGAAAGATTTCATTACATGAAAGCAAAACTTCTCTTTAGATTTATTAAATGGATTAAAACACAGCGTATATAATGTGTATTTAAACACTAGCTTTTGAAACTAATTTGTGTAAGGCAAGCATATTTGTACAGGGAAGGAATTTTTAGTGATTATTTTCCTGCTTATGCCAATTAAATCAGGACTTAACGTTTTGACACACTTTGATTTTTTTTTTTTTTTGCAACAATAAATTTCACATCTACCTCGGTAGGCCACTGAAAAAGGTAAAAAAAAAAAATAACAACAAGCTGTAAATGAATATTTTGAAGTCCTTTAAGTGATGGAAAAAGACTGGTAAGCCAAAGATCCCTTGAACAGAGTGGGAGAGAGACCAAAGCTTCAACACACAGGAATCCATCAGATTGATCAGAGAGTTGTCCTTGGATACATGATGGGAAAGTTCCTGGGACAGAAGGAGAGACATAGGGGTCGTGAGATTTCCAGCAGCACTGAGCTATATATATCTCCAGTTCTTCTTACTTTTTAAAACTTTGAGGCAAGACCTTGCCAAGTTATTAAATTGCCCAGGGTGTTTTCAAATCTGCTATCCTCCTGCCTCAGCTTCCCCAGTGGAGAGGATGACAGAGGCACGCCCCCTCCCACTCTGTGGGCTACTTTTAATCCTCTCCTTTCAGGGTTTCTCTGAGAAGAATACCGACTCCCAGAGGTAACATAAATCGGGTGGGGGCAGCTAGACCCCACTTCAAGCTTTCCTTCCTTTCGGAGCTGGGTCAGAGGTGCTGCTGAGCGCTGACATCTTACAGCTTCCTCTAGTACATCCTCTCTTAATCCCCCTGCCAGGCCTCTGCTTCTTCCCTTGCTACATACAGGATGCGGGGACTTCAGTGGCTCCGGAGCCCTGTGTAGTGGTGAAGCCTGGCCTTGAACCTGGGCAGCCAGACGCTGGCCTGGCATCACCCTGTGTGCAGCTTTGCGGGGTGGCCAGGAGCAGAGTTCATCAGAACGCGTTGTGATCGCAGGATGAAAGGGGACGTCTGTGAACGTGCGACTATCCTTTTGTGAACCCGGAGCGCTCCTGTTTGCTCTGCGTGTCGGGGACGAGCCACTGTGCGCCCTGTGCTGGCCCAGCTGATTTATGAGGATTCGCTCAGCTCCACCAGCTGGCAAACAACACGGAGCTTTGAACGTTTCCAGGGGCGGAAATGAGTCCGCGGGCCCTGGGAGGAGGCCGGCAGAGTCTGGGGGGCTGGCTGGAGGCGAATTAGTGCAGCCTGGAGAGGTTTGGACATGCAGTGCTCACAGAGCTTGACCCACTTTTCTAGCCAGAGTTCCCGGGGAATGAGAGTTGAGCGGCACGGTTAGAATTTGCGGGTCGGTTCCCTGTTTCATGTGGATAAAAATTGTTCAAAGAAATCTTTATTTCCGGGGGAGGCCTACCTGCTTTGGGTGGAATAATCAGACAGATGGAAAAGAAGAATATAAGGTTACATTTGATTTTTTTTTTCTTTTGTGGTATTGGGAAGTGAGCTACATACATCCCCTGCCCCTTTTCCGTGTTTAGATAGGGTCCCACTCAATCGATAGGTTGCCCTGACTGGGCTTGAACTTGTGATCTTCTTGCCTCAGCCTCCCAGAGGGCTGGGATCATAGGCGCGAGTCACCATTCTCAGCTGCCTCTTGAGATTTCTGAACAATCAGAATGGTTACATCTTATTTATTTTTAACATTTATCATCTTATACATATTTGTGAGGCTTGCTCCACTGAGGGCATGAAACTATGCTGCATTTAATTTCTCTTAAGGCAGATACCCCAGGGAATCTATTTTCCATTGACTTTTTGAAAAATACAGTGAAGATGTTTTTGGACAGTTGACATAGCAGGACGAGAGTTTTACAATCCTTTATCAGCTTTGCAGAAACAAAAGCCAGGTGTGTATCCATGACTAAAGCTGGCATGACTCAGAGGGCTGAAAGCACGAACTCTCCTTTTGCTGTCTGGCTCTCCCAGCTTTTCCATTTCTCCTTCATCTCTCGTAGTCACCTGTCCTTCAGAGGGAACAGGCACCTTCCTGAACCCAGCAGCTGTATCTCATTGACTCGCATGTCCAGAGCGGGCTTCAGGCTCCCTCCACTCTTGGGGAATGATTTTGTGAAGGCATCTGGTCTGTGGTGTCCTAGTTGGTCCTCTGGAAGTTCTGCGTGGGGTGGAAGTAAGAAAAGGAGCAGCACAGAGCTGGGCACGGTGGTATATATGCTTGTAATCCTTGCATTCGGGAGGCCGAGGCAGGAGGATCACCATGAGTTGGAGGCCAGCCTGGGTTCCATAGTGAGTTCAAGTCCAGCCTAGATTCCCATTTTTTAAAATAGAAATGATCCCATTTTTTAAAAAGGAAAAGGAAAAGTGAAAGGAGCCTGGGGAGTTACAGGAAAAAGTGGCAGGAGAATGTTATCCTATTGATTTGCTTCTGCCTTAGAACACATGGGTGTCTCACCACTGAAAGCCAAGTGGATGGCCCTAGTTCTGTATGCCCATCACTGCTGCAGGGTGGACTGCAGAGTGAGAAAGTAATGTTAATGCAATTTTTGTAAAAATCAGTGCTTGAGAAATTAGGGCTGGACCCGGGCTTTAGAAATTAGCCCCCGAATGTTGCTTGGGATGTGAGAGAGGAGGAAGAGAGGGAAAGGATCTGTGTGAGGGGCTTTATTTTATTGGGGAGGCTGCTTCTTGTGGAACAGCACCCCCTGTCCCCCAGTGTCTGTGCACCACAGCTTGCTCAGCCTGCTTGGTGCCCTGCCCGCAGATCAGCTGAGCACACGTGTGTCACCGGCACCTGCACTGCCGTGCGTGCTTGTGCTGCCCTCCCTGTGTCCGGGGGCATCGGCAGCGGCCGCGCTCCTCCTCCTCCAGGTCTCGGTGGCCTTGTGCCCTGGAGAGAAGATGATGAGCAGCAGGATGCTTCACCTCCCAAGCCTCAGTCTCCACAGCTGTGCGATGTGCGTGGGAGGGGAATGGCAGGCTCCGTTCCGTTTGTGTGCGGTAGTGGAGATTGAACCGAGGGCCTTCACCCTGAGCTGCAGCACCCAGACCTATTTGACTTTGTGAGACAGGACCTGGCTAAGTTGCTAAGTTGCCCAGGCTGGGCTGAAAGTTGCAGTGCTCCCACCTGGGCCTCCCAGAGGGCCGGGATTAAGTTCGTTTCGTTTTCTGACGTGACCGTCTAGTTCTGCTCTTGGTAGCTTCACCTCTGGGGGAACTCCGTGGGTGCCACCTGCCATCCTCCCCCATCTCCTCCACCTTAGGCTGCAGCCTGCAGGTGGGGCAGCCAGGGCGAGTGGATCCTCCCAGTGGGTAGTGGGTTCTTGGTCAAAGAGGAGGTGTTTGAGCCTGCCCTGTGTGGGTGATTCCTGCAGGAGTCCCTCCCTGCCTTTGGAGCAGCAGACACTGTTATTCTTAGAGGCTGTGTGAGGACACAGTGCTCAGTTTTTCCAGGTAATAGGACCCCTACCCCACCCCCGCCAAAAGCACCAATGAAAGGCGTAAGGAAAACAGGTAAAAGCAGGTCGTGCCACAGGCTTGGATTTTTTCTCTATGTTCTGCGGTATTGTCGGCTTCCCTTATGGATAATAAATGCCGAATGGTTCTCTGCAGTGACAGAGGGGATTTTCAGAGGATCAGGTGCCTTAGCTTTGATGCATCCTTGGAAGGAGGCTCTGGGAACTGTCTGAACTTGAGCAAGTTGAGAGATGCCCCGGGCCCCAGAGCGTTTGCGTCTTTCCTCCCCACATCTTCTGTGCCCTGTAGCATTTGATTCTGGTTTTCTAATAACACAGGCAATCCTCAGTCAAAGTAGAAAATTTGAAAAATGTTGAAGAACATTAAGAAAGAAAATAAAAATCAGGCGCTGTGGATTTAGCTCAGTGGTTCTGCCACCTGCCTTGCAAGTGCAAAGTCCGGAGTTGGATCCCCAGTACCTCCCACCCCAAAAAATCTCCCTTTAAGAAATATTTTGTGGTGCTGGGGACTGAACCCAGAGCTTTTGCACAGAGCTATTTTTCTTTTATCATTTTTTGGCACTGAGGATCAAACTCAGGACCTTGTGTTTGTAAGGCAGGCGGTGGCACCACAGAGCTAAATCCCTAGACCACAGAGCTATTTTTCTTAAGACCAAGTCTCACTAAGCTGCCCAGACTGGTCCACACTTCTGATCCTCCTGCCTCAGCCTCCCAGAGTGAAGGAACTGCAGAAATGTGCTTCCAAGCCTGGTAGATAGAGATGGTTAATATTTTTCCTTCTAGTCTTCTACACACATTGCTTAAACATAATGACATGGGAATTGGCATCTTTAATCTGCTCCTTCACTGCTTAATTCCTCATCTCCTACTCCAGTCTCTTCCTAGGAAAAGCTTTTTTAAGGTCGTGACATTTTCACTTCGGGCAGAGTTTCTTCCTCTTACAGAAAGCAGAACACGCGTCTGGTAAATCCTGTGACACGATTACTTACACAGTAGAAAGAGCTGCGAGAATCCCCTCTCATCCAGACTTTTGAACAGTCTTGAAAATTTTTCAATCAAGGCGGCTTTTGAGTCTCGTGCTTCTTAGAGGCTCAGGTGAGAAGCAGGGCAGAGTGAACTGATCGTGCCATTCCTAGGGCTGTGTAGAGTCGGAAGGGCTGGGAAATGGTGTGCGTGTGCCAGAGAAGGCACTGCACCATTGTCACAGGGCCCTGCAACTACTCGCAGAGCGATTAATAAGCAACTGTGGACTGCAGAGAGAAGCCACGGCTGGGGCCTTCCAGGTAATATTGTGTCTGGGGACTTAGGGTTAAACTGGGCAGGAGCTCACTCAATGTCGAATTCCGTTCCCACCCTGCAGGAGATTAAGGAAAGAACATAAAGGCTCAAGCAGAAACTTGACTGTTGCAGCTGCTGCTTCGGGGAGGGAGCTGGCATCCTTTACTTACCACTAAATGGTATTTCACAATGCCTGGGAGCTTTCTTTAAAAAGTCAGTATGTTTTCTAGGAGAACTACAATATTTAAGCTTGAAGCAGCTCTGAAAAAAGCACCTTTATTTTCTAAAGTGAGTGTTCTTAGATTTTTATATATATATTTTTTTTCTCTCATTGAGTTTATTGGTACATTTTAGGTATACAGTACAGTTACGTTCATTATTGGGATCTTGTACCTTTACACGACAGGTCTTGGTTCTCATTTTTTCCCCTTGTCCCTGCGGTATCTTCTTCCGATCCTTTTCTTCCTCTCTCTTTCTTTTCTTTTGCCTTTCCTTGGTTGGGCTTGTGGGTGTTATTAGATGCCTGTGGTTGGTCACTTAGGAATCTGAGCTCCTAGTTATAGGTAACCTTTCAGTGAAACCCTTGTAGTTAAGTTTCCAAATAGAACCTAAGTGAGTTCTTTGGGGAAGCCCAAGGGTGTGATCAGGCGGTCCACCTGTGAGACTTGTCACACCTGTCACCTACCTGATGTTCACGGATGTCCCACTCACAATAGCTAGATACTCCCTTAGGTGATAATCAGGCTGATAGTCTCATGTGTCCATGGTATTTGTTTCCTGAAATAACCAAGTAAAACTAGGTTTTACTTCCCTACTGCACATTTGGATTTCTCCTTCAATGATTTAGCTGTTCATCTGCCCCTGCCTGCTGCCCACTGTGGCATTTCTTTCCTTTCTTTTTCTTTTTTCTTTTTTGCAGTAACATTTTCTTATATGTCCCAAATGTTAGAATATAGTTGTGTTCAACTATCTGAAATACACAGCTGTAAATTTTATATTCAAGCAAAATGACAACACCCGCAAACACAATACACAGATCCAAGGCAGGCATTTAGGAACTTGTTTGTATGCTTATACCAGGGATCGAACTCAGGACCTTGCACTTGCAAGGCAGGCCCGGTGCCACTGAGCTAAATCTTCAGCCCATGTGTTTTTAGATTTGACATGTACCTACTATTTGTCCACTTATTTGTTTATGGCAGTACTGGGGATTGAACCCAGGGCCTTCACCCTGAGCTACATCTTCAGCCCATTTTTTAAAAGTACTTTTTAAATTTTGAGACAGCGTCTCATTAATCCAAGTTGCCCAGGCTGGGTTCCAGTTGAGAATTTCCTACCTCAGCATCCCAGAGTTCTGGGATTACACATGTGTGTCACCCCACCCTGGCCCACACACCCTGTTCTTACTGAAGTAAATATATCTATAGGAAAGTGAACATATCATAAATTGTAGAGCTAGTTGTGGAGGATATTTGTGAAACTCGTACCAGCCTTCCAGTAATCTTTCAGCACCCCTTTTTCTCTGACCTTGAACAGCATCCATTCATTATGGCTGTTCTTGGTCTTTGTGTCTGTTCTCTGTTTTATGTCTGGCTTCTTCTCTTTTATTCTGCTTTATGCTTATAAGATTAATCTACATTATGTATAGTTGTAGGTGGTCATTTTTCTTGCTACATAATATTCCTCTGTGTGACTATACTGCAATTTATCAGTCCATCCTACTGGTAGTGATCATTTGCAAGTTTCAATTTTTGGATCACAGAAAGTGCTGCTATGAGTATCCTAGAACATGTCTTTTGGTATTTGGTATAGGAAGTATAGCTGACATTTTAAACAAACCTTCATGCGCTGCAAGATGAAGAGCAGCACAATTTACAACACATGATGCTTTTGTTTTTTCTTTCCTTGGCATTGCTTTTGTTATGGGAGTAATGAAGTTCTAACAAGCTGCTGGGTTATGATTTAAATTGCAGGTAACGACTTATGCCTTCAGTCTGGGCTCTCATTTCTAAATGAAGGATTGCTTGTCATATCCTGTCATTTTCTTCTTGATTCACCCTGTGAAATTGACTCCCAAGTTGTCCTAGGAGGAAGGAGTTGATTAACTTATTGGTCTTACAAGCGACCTCCTTGGGTTTACTAGTTTAATGAAAACCGTATCTTCAGGGTAAAAAATTGGATTTTGACCATGTATGTGCCTGAGATGTACCCTATGTGCATCGTACTGCTCTGTGATCTTTCGGTAGAATTAAAGAGGAGGCATTAAAAAAATTTATAGCTGTGTCTTAGCAGCTTTATGTCTGATTTCTTTTCCTCTCTAGATGCTTTGGCTGACACGGGTTTGAAGTTCTGCCCTAGTCACTTATCAGCCTGTGGTGACAAACACAGTCCTTACCAGAGTCAAGATGAAACGATGGTGCTTTAAAAAAATTCATGTGCTACATTAAAATACCTTACCTTTTGGAGGAATTGCTATAGGGTTACCTATACCCACTCCTGCCCCTTTCTTTCTTTCCTTGCATTTGTAGTGAAAAAGCAAAATTCTTAAATTTGGATTCTTTACTCCTTCAGTATTTGGGCATCCACTTAAAAGTTATCAGTACTTCTCCAGTGCATCTAAATTGACAATTCCATGACTCTGGAAGGGGCCAAGTATTTGCCAGTGCATTTGCAGTTTGATGGGCATCTCTGCAAACTAAGAATCTATTGCTTTGTACTTATCTCATATACATGGGCTAAATATTAATCTCCACAGCAACTCCCCCAGGTACAGAACAGATGAAAAATTGATGCGAAGGGAGAGGAAGTCTGCAGTATAGTAGTTCCTGTCCATTTTCCCTGCCCTTTATCTGTTTATTTTACTTATTGCTTTGATGTCCTTTAACATTTTATATGTCATTAAGCCACATTAACTTTGAGTTAATGAATAGCAGCATCGTGTTCCCAAATGATAATCTGGCAACAGTTAACAAGGGGAGTAAAAAAAAATCAGGAATGAGTGCTGGTCAAGTGTTGACCTAGGAGGTCCCTCTCAGCCCTGTTTTTTTCCCTTTCTCTATTTGGAACTCTACACTTTCACTTTTGGCATCTTTTTTATTGGGGTTCCATTGCTGGGGCCCATGTGGACACCCCACTGTTCTTTCCTTTGGGGACTGATCCTGATAAACAGAAAGGTGCTTATTCCTGGTTGCTGATATCCTTGGAAAATAACAACTGTAGCCAACCTGTCACTCAGTGTCCCACAGAGTCTGAAGTCCCACCTCATCAGCCTCCATAATGAGTTCATGCCTCTAATGCCTCCCTGTTGTGTGCCGGGCCTAAGAGATACCACTGTGAATGAATGCCAGCCTGTCCCCAAGGATCTGTGTTTACTGGTGGAGACATCATGGAACAGCTGACCAGCATACTGTGAGGGAGCCTGGCCTGGGCCTTGGGTTGGGAGCTGAGGAGGCTCTGAGGATTAAGATGTTGGCTTCCTCTCCTTCAGAGCGCTGGTCCAGGAAAAGCAAGTGGGAGTTGGTTTTGTAGGTCCTGGGCCTCAAGGAAGGTTTGTGACCAGAAACGTGATGCTTGCTTCTAGAAGACGTTTAAGGTGGACAGGGTAAGAACACCATCACTTTAACATTATTTATTTTTAGTACTCCAAAAATAACATTTTTGAGCTCTTGTGGTCAACGTCAAATAGAGATGAGGCATTGGACTCCGGAGCATCTGTGTCAGTGTTTCAGGGGTTTCCTTTATAGATATGTTACCAGGCTTTGGAGGGCTTAAATCTTCTAGAGGTGATTTCTGAGTTCTTTCTGTCCTGCACAAAAATTGTACACAATGAGCATAAACGATGGCAGTTTCACATTTATTAAAGATGGGAAAAACAGGGGAAAAAAAAGTTTTGGGCAAATAAAAGTAGAGAAAAGGGATAAAAACATAAAAGCAAACATACCCTATAGGGTAGGTGGGCCATTGTGAAGAGACAGCTTAGGGAGCACTTAATGGACCTGGTCACTTTTTTGTATTTCCCACTCTAGTGTCACGTCCAGGTCCTCCTGTCAAAAACCTGCTAAGAGTTCTCGCGAGAAGTCCACATGTAGGCTTTGGAAATGATTCCGCGCGTGTGTGGCAGAGAGTTCCTCACTCCTCTTTTCCCCTCCGGTATTAGGTACGTCGTTCCTCCCCGTCTCAGTTCAAGCCTTCTTTTTGCAAGACTCAGTTCTATATTTCGACTCACTTTTTCAGAACATTAATGTACTCAGTTGAACGAGTCACCTTGTTCTTTTGTGAGGGCCTTTTTAGGTGTTCCTTTCTGTAGTCAGCCTCACAGGGCCCAAAGCACAAACCTTGTATCTCCAGCACCGATTTGGGGCCACGTCAAACTGCGCCCCCATCATGTCTTCGTAGCCTGATCATTGAAATTAAGCTAATCCCTTATTTCTGTTTACTCATTTTCAAGTAGTCATGGGGAAAATGGGCTCCATATTTGGCTTTCAGGAGGAATACGTGTTTCTGGGGAATGTATTTTAAAAAGTAATTAAATAAAAATCTTCTCAGCCCAAGCCGGGAGTGGTGGCTCACACCTGTAATCCCAGCACTTTGGAGGCTGAGGCAGGAGGATCACTGTGAGTTCGAGACCAGCCTGGGCTACACAGTGAGTTCCGGGTAAGTCTCAACTACATAGTGACGCCCTGTCTCAAAAAAAAAAAAAAATCTTCTTAGCCCCTGTGGAAACTCTGATACCTTCAAATAGGAACATGGCCAGACAGTTATCAGTGGCTAAGGGAGTATTTTACCATAACTTTTGGTGTTTTCTGTGGTTTCTATAGGAGAGGTAATTGAAAATCATGAATTTTCAGCATCCTTGCACAATTTGCCAGAGAACGCATTCATTGAATAATGATTTAAAAGTTGTTTTCCTTCATTATAATTTCAGTATTGCTTTCTCTTGCAACCAAAAGAAAATTCCCTGAATGAAAGATTTCATTACATGAAAGCAAAACTTCTCTTTAGATTTATTAAATGGATTAAAACACAGCGTATATAATGTGTATTTAAACACTAGCTTTTGAAACTAATTTGTGTAAGGCAAGCATATTTGTACAGGGAAGGAATTTTTAGTGATTATTTTCCTGCTTATGCCAATTAAATCAGGACTTAACGTTTTGACACACTTTGATTTTTTTTTTTTTTTGCAACAATAAATTTCACATCTACCTCGGTAGGCCACTGAAAAAGGTAAAAAAAAAAAATAACAACAAGCTGTAAATGAATATTTTGAAGTCCTTTAAGTGATGGAAAAAGACTGGTAAGCCAAAGATCCCTTGAACAGAGTGGGAGAGAGACCAAAGCTTCAACACACAGGAATCCATCAGATTGATCAGAGAGTTGTCCTTGGATACATGATGGGAAAGTTCCTGGGACAGAAGGAGAGACATAGGGGTCGTGAGATTTCCAGCTTCCCCAGGGTCCTGATGTGTAAAGAACAGAGATGGCTTCTTGGATGGAGGAGGGGTTGGGTCCAACAGTGACTAGTGTTGAGACAGAAAGATAACTTAGCGGTTGGAGGAAATGCAAGGGAGAGAGGGGTAACCACAGAGCAGAGGCAGTGGAGATGGGGCAGTGCTCTTCAGCAGCACAGGGAGGAGTGTGGCAGATGCAAAAAAAGCATTCTCTGATATGTGCAGACATGCAAGGAAAAACAGGTGCCTGTACAGACACGTCTTGTTTTCATTCTGAGTAACTGAGGAGGCCCTGGGCAAGGAAGACAGTGCCTTGAATAGGACAGAAAGAGGTCAGGGTGGCAGAGACTCCGTATTTGCATGCCAGACCCATAATATGTGAAGATGGTTGTTACTTGACGGGCAAACACCAGTTTGTGGTGCTGATTGAAAGGTTAAGCTGAAAATGTGAGAAAGGCTTTCCTGTTCTTTTTTCTAAACCCTACTCCCTAAGACTCCGGAGCCACTTCACACCCAAGAAGTGAATAAAGATGAGTTTTCCTGAGGGAGGAGGGTTTTGAGAGGCTGAGCTTCTTCGGAGCCCTGGGGAGGTAGTGTCTCTGACCAAGAGGGACGGGAGTTGTAGTTGGTGATACTCTGCAGAATGGGCTGAGGGACACTTCAGTTTTAGAGGGAAGCCCTGTTGCATTGCTAGCTGGACTGTAGTAGGATTATTCTTGGTGGGGGAAAGGGATGCCAGCATATCACAGAGTAGATTAAAGAGACCCAATAGAATTAATAAAATTGTTAGGCACAATAAAATAGCGCAGATTATATGTTTTAGTTGCTGTCTTGCCAGCTGTGCTTGAGGACTTTAGTAGAACTGGACCAGACAATGAGATTAGGCTGGAAGAATTCTTGTTTGAATCCCTTGGTAGCAAGGACTGTGATGTGAAATCTATTATTCTTCCTCTAAACCTAAACCTTTCCTGCCAAGAAATGTAAATTTCCATTTGTGTCAACAAGATGTGAATTAAAGAATATAAAGTAAAAAACAGACATTTTTAACTTAAACCAAAGACGCAATATTTTGGAATATCGGAGTGATTATTGATAACTGTGTTGTTTTCTTGAATGCATCCCTGGGGAGTGGGGTGAGGTTGGCCGACTTCATTGAAAATTTGAATTTAAGACTTTCCCAGATTGGGTATTGTCCAGACCTCCTCTAAGAAAGTCATCCTGGTCTGTACCCACACACTCAGTATCTGAGGAGGAAGACTCCTTTCTTCTCTCTAGCCTTCTCCCTTTCTGTTTACCCTGCTCACCCTATTAACTGGGTACCCTTCTATGGTAGTTCCATGTTTAAATAAATCAGTCATGATGGCCTTGGCAGCAGCCTTGGCTTTCCTCTTTGTAAAAGGTCAGGTTTTGTCTGGGACTTCCCGAGTCCTTGGCACAGATATATCCATATGAGTTTAGCACAGAGAAGGATTAACTTGGGCCAGTTTCCACTGTCTGCATTGGCTCTGGCCGCCTGAAACTGTGGACCTACTTGTTCACAGAAAGTGCAGAGACATTCCTTCTGACGCTGACTGCCTTTGCTTCTGTGTCTGATCAGGGGATTACCAATTTGGTGGGAACAAGAAGTCTCAATACTCTATTTCTGGATATGTGCCCCTGTTCCTTTTTAACAAAAGTATATGCCAGGCCACATCATAATTGTCAGGTTTATAATCATGGGGAACTGATTTGATCCCTAACTTATCAGCTTAGTGACTCTGGAGGAGTGAATTTCTCTAAGCCTTTCTCTTTCTATAGAAAGGGCTGTTTTTACACGCTTCACAGCTACTAAGTTTAGAAACATTAATATGGAGTATTCTGGAAATGGTAGTTGCTTTATTTTTGTTTATATTTTCCAGATGTGTTTCATAGTTTGACTATGAAATGAGTGTTCTTACTTAGCATGACCTGAGCTAGGCATATCAGGGGATAGCACACTTTTTTGCAAAATTCCAGTGTTGTAGTTTGGATCATAAATATCCCTGAAAGGCCCATGTGTTAAAGATTTTGTTCTTCAGGATGGTGGTATTGGGGATGGTGGATGCTTTAAGAGCCTTGTGGGAGGTCTTTAGGTCACTGGAGGTAGAGTGAGCTGGGGACTCCAGCACCTTCCTCTCTTTTTCTCTGTTGCTTCCTGGGCATGTGGTAGGTATAGTAAGACGTGGGTTTGCAAGCATCATTCATTATGGAAACATACCTGCAACCCAAAGCACTTGTATATCAACACGAATTTCCTCCTACATAATTGAAACTCAGATGATTCTTTCCACAACCCCAAAATATTCATATAAAATGATTATAATATTATAATATAATACAAAATAATCAAGAAAACACAAAATATAAGGAAAAATGAGCAAAGTAACCTGCATTTACCTTTGAAAACCTTCCTACCTGGTGTCAGGGAGACAAGAGAGAGGAGGGTTACTATGTAGAAAGACTTTCATTATCATTAATGGAATCACTGCCTTCTATTGGCTCAATGGAATCTTTTTCTTTTTGTGCAATTTTAGTAAGAAATCTATCCAATGATTCTTGCTTTGCCCTCCTATTTAGGATTTCATGGAAATGTGATACTATATTGTGGTTAACAGATTCACACTGTTTAGCCTTATGTGGATGGTGCTTTTCTATAACATTTTGCACTGTTTTCTGCATTTTACATATTTCCCTAATCTTATTTGAAGTAAGGGATTCCTCTGCTTTTTTCTCTTTCTTCTCTGCAGACCAGGCCTCCTCCATAAGGCCTTGCTATTGAGAGATGATTACCCATGATCCTATAGAGGAGGGGGGAGAAGAGGGAAGAACCATTGGCTCAGTTGTGATCATGTGACATTTGGTGTGCTTGCAGTACTACTCCTATTGCAAGACATCATTTGTTTATCAAATTAAAATTTATTAAAGATGTTTGCTCATCTTGCAGAATACTTGCAGAACAAGTTAATCGCAATCCAAGGTTTGACTGTACTTGTTTTCCACCACATGGGGTCCCACCACGTTTTGTGGCTTCACCACTCACAAAGCATTGGCCAACTAATCATAGACTCTGGAATCTCTAAGACAATGAGCCAAATGTGCCTTTTCTCTTTGTAGTTGATTGTTTCAGATACTTTACTACAGTGATGGAGGGCTGACTCATAACGTCAGCTAATACTTAGTTTTGGGTTTGGACAGGCTGCTTGAAGTGTGATATTGCCTATCTTTGCAGTTGAAGCTCAAGAGCAGCTATCAATATGAAAATGAATGAGTCTGATTGTATCCAAATAAAACTGTACTATGGACACTGATATTTGAATTTAACATAATTTTATGTGTCATAAAATATTTTTTATTGTTTTTCAGCCATTAAAAATGTAAAATCCAATCTTAGGTCATATAAAAAACCAGCAGGTTAACAACCGTCCATCCAAGAGATTTGCTTGATCATTTTCAATAAATATTGCTCATGAGAAATATAGAATGGATTGTTTGGGAAAATTCAAGAGTCTAATGTCATCATAGAAAAGCAAACATAGATATCTTCAAGAGAAATTTGAAGAATTGGGCATGCTTGTGTGATGAATTTTGATTTTGAATTTGACCCAAGGTTCATCAGAGAGGTGGGTGAAAGAGATTACTACAGGTCCATGGACTTTATTCTTTCCCTGATTCTGGTCACAAACCAATTTGGGTAAGAACTGAATCAAAAGGTCAACATTGAATTTAACCATTGAATTTCATTCAATTCTCTTCAAATTCAGTTTACAATCAGAATCATGGAATGAATTAAGTTCACGAACTGAGATACACTGTAATTGTAAAGATAGATAATCAAGTGGGCTCTTTCTTGCGTTCATGAAACGGGCTCTTCTCTCCTTGATTTGGTGAAGATGTAACTAGTTTGTTCCTTCAGAGGGGCATCTAGGATAAGTTGGGTGGAGTGGACTTTTGATGCTGCATTCATGTAAGGGGAAGCAGTAGCCTAGATGAATTCTATGACTTGCCGAAGGTTGAACCTTTTTAGGACCAAATCCAGACCTGGAAATTCAGGCTTCTAGCTCCCTAACCAAGACACTTCCAAGTATCTACCTTGTTTTGCATTAGACAGTCTCTAGCATTCATAATACCAGTTTATAAAGATTCCTTTCATGTACTAGTACTTCTAACCCTCAGAAAACCCCATGAAGTAAGAGGGGCAAGTTTTATCATTTGCATTTTATAGAGGAGGCAACTGACAATCTGATATATTGTACAGTAACCTGAGTTGAATGCCAATTAAGTACTAGAGGCAAATCTCTAAGCTAGGTTTTCTAACTCTTTTTATTATACTATGCTGCCTTATTATACTACATGGCCATTGATGTCATTAATACGCCAACATTTAAAAATAAATTGAAAAAGGAATAACATCCTGCTATGGTTTTAGCTCTTGGCAGTGATTTTTAAGTGGAGGTTTGTGTTACGAGAATTTTTGCTTTCAAAATACTGAGTGTGCCTCCTGTAAAAGGGTGAATGAAATTTTATATTTGGTATGTGGCCCATATAAGTTTTTATTTATTTTGGTCTTTTTTTGCTCCAATTCCTTTGGCCCAGTGGAACACTGCTGTATTTTTATGGCATATGCCATCATTAAAAGAAATTGAAAAGGCGCTTGTTAGTTTTCATATTGCATGGATGGATATACATCTGGCAGTATCTTCTTCCGATCCTTTTCTTCCTCTCTCTTTCTTTTCTTTTGCCTTTCCTTGGTTGGGCTTGTGGGTGTTATTAGATGCCTGTGGTTGGTCACTTAGGAATCTGAGCTCCTAGTTATAGGTAACCTTTCAGTGAAACCCTTGTAGTTAAGTTTCCAAATAGAACCTAAGTGAGTTCTTTGGGGAAGCCCAAGGGTGTGATCAGGCGGTCCACCTGTGAGACTTGTCACACCTGTCACCTACCTGATGTTCACGGATGTCCCACTCACAATAGCTAGATACTCCCTTAGGTGATAATCAGGCTGATAGTCTCATGTGTCCATGGTATTTGTTTCCTGAAATAACCAAGTAAAACTAGGTTTTACTTCCCTACTGCACATTTGGATTTCTCCTTCAATGATTTAGCTGTTCATCTGCCCCTGCCTGCTGCCCACTGTGGCATTTCTTTCCTTTCTTTTTCTTTTTTCTTTTTTGCAGTAACATTTTCTTATATGTCCCAAATGTTAGAATATAGTTGTGTTCAACTATCTGAAATACACAGCTGTAAATTTTATATTCAAGCAAAATGACAACACCCGCAAACACAATACACAGATCCAAGGCAGGCATTTAGGAACTTGTTTGTATGCTTATACCAGGGATCGAACTCAGGACCTTGCACTTGCAAGGCAGGCCCGGTGCCACTGAGCTAAATCTTCAGCCCATGTGTTTTTAGATTTGACATGTACCTACTATTTGTCCACTTATTTGTTTATGGCAGTACTGGGGATTGAACCCAGGGCCTTCACCCTGAGCTACATCTTCAGCCCATTTTTTAAAAGTACTTTTTAAATTTTGAGACAGCGTCTCATTAATCCAAGTTGCCCAGGCTGGGTTCCAGTTGAGAATTTCCTACCTCAGCATCCCAGAGTTCTGGGATTACACATGTGTGTCACCCCACCCTGGCCCACACACCCTGTTCTTACTGAAGTAAATATATCTATAGGAAAGTGAACATATCATAAATTGTAGAGCTAGTTGTGGAGGATATTTGTGAAACTCGTACCAGCCTTCCAGTAATCTTTCAGCACCCCTTTTTCTCTGACCTTGAACAGCATCCATTCATTATGGCTGTTCTTGGTCTTTGTGTCTGTTCTCTGTTTTATGTCTGGCTTCTTCTCTTTTATTCTGCTTTATGCTTATAAGATTAATCTACATTATGTATAGTTGTAGGTGGTCATTTTTCTTGCTACATAATATTCCTCTGTGTGACTATACTGCAATTTATCAGTCCATCCTACTGGTAGTGATCATTTGCAAGTTTCAATTTTTGGATCACAGAAAGTGCTGCTATGAGTATCCTAGAACATGTCTTTTGGTATTTGGTATAGGAAGTATAGCTGACATTTTAAACAAACCTTCATGCGCTGCAAGATGAAGAGCAGCACAATTTACAACACATGATGCTTTTGTTTTTTCTTTCCTTGGCATTGCTTTTGTTATGGGAGTAATGAAGTTCTAACAAGCTGCTGGGTTATGATTTAAATTGCAGGTAACGACTTATGCCTTCAGTCTGGGCTCTCATTTCTAAATGAAGGATTGCTTGTCATATCCTGTCATTTTCTTCTTGATTCACCCTGTGAAATTGACTCCCAAGTTGTCCTAGGAGGAAGGAGTTGATTAACTTATTGGTCTTACAAGCGACCTCCTTGGGTTTACTAGTTTAATGAAAACCGTATCTTCAGGGTAAAAAATTGGATTTTGACCATGTATGTGCCTGAGATGTACCCTATGTGCATCGTACTGCTCTGTGATCTTTCGGTAGAATTAAAGAGGAGGCATTAAAAAAATTTATAGCTGTGTCTTAGCAGCTTTATGTCTGATTTCTTTTCCTCTCTAGATGCTTTGGCTGACACGGGTTTGAAGTTCTGCCCTAGTCACTTATCAGCCTGTGGTGACAAACACAGTCCTTACCAGAGTCAAGATGAAACGATGGTGCTTTAAAAAAATTCATGTGCTACATTAAAATACCTTACCTTTTGGAGGAATTGCTATAGGGTTACCTATACCCACTCCTGCCCCTTTCTTTCTTTCCTTGCATTTGTAGTGAAAAAGCAAAATTCTTAAATTTGGATTCTTTACTCCTTCAGTATTTGGGCATCCACTTAAAAGTTATCAGTACTTCTCCAGTGCATCTAAATTGACAATTCCATGACTCTGGAAGGGGCCAAGTATTTGCCAGTGCATTTGCAGTTTGATGGGCATCTCTGCAAACTAAGAATCTATTGCTTTGTACTTATCTCATATACATGGGCTAAATATTAATCTCCACAGCAACTCCCCCAGGTACAGAACAGATGAAAAATTGATGCGAAGGGAGAGGAAGTCTGCAGTATAGTAGTTCCTGTCCATTTTCCCTGCCCTTTATCTGTTTATTTTACTTATTGCTTTGATGTCCTTTAACATTTTATATGTCATTAAGCCACATTAACTTTGAGTTAATGAATAGCAGCATCGTGTTCCCAAATGATAATCTGGCAACAGTTAACAAGGGGAGTAAAAAAAAATCAGGAATGAGTGCTGGTCAAGTGTTGACCTAGGAGGTCCCTCTCAGCCCTGTTTTTTTCCCTTTCTCTATTTGGAACTCTACACTTTCACTTTTGGCATCTTTTTTATTGGGGTTCCATTGCTGGGGCCCATGTGGACACCCCACTGTTCTTTCCTTTGGGGACTGATCCTGATAAACAGAAAGGTGCTTATTCCTGGTTGCTGATATCCTTGGAAAATAACAACTGTAGCCAACCTGTCACTCAGTGTCCCACAGAGTCTGAAGTCCCACCTCATCAGCCTCCATAATGAGTTCATGCCTCTAATGCCTCCCTGTTGTGTGCCGGGCCTAAGAGATACCACTGTGAATGAATGCCAGCCTGTCCCCAAGGATCTGTGTTTACTGGTGGAGACATCATGGAACAGCTGACCAGCATACTGTGAGGGAGCCTGGCCTGGGCCTTGGGTTGGGAGCTGAGGAGGCTCTGAGGATTAAGATGTTGGCTTCCTCTCCTTCAGAGCGCTGGTCCAGGAAAAGCAAGTGGGAGTTGGTTTTGTAGGTCCTGGGCCTCAAGGAAGGTTTGTGACCAGAAACGTGATGCTTGCTTCTAGAAGACGTTTAAGGTGGACAGGGTAAGAACACCATCACTTTAACATTATTTATTTTTAGTACTCCAAAAATAACATTTTTGAGCTCTTGTGGTCAACGTCAAATAGAGATGAGGCATTGGACTCCGGAGCATCTGTGTCAGTGTTTCAGGGGTTTCCTTTATAGATATGTTACCAGGCTTTGGAGGGCTTAAATCTTCTAGAGGTGATTTCTGAGTTCTTTCTGTCCTGCACAAAAATTGTACACAATGAGCATAAACGATGGCAGTTTCACATTTATTAAAGATGGGAAAAACAGGGGAAAAAAAAGTTTGGGCCAAATAAAAGTAGAGAAAAGGGATAAAAACATAAAAGCAAACATACCCTATAGGGTAGGTGGGCCATTGTGAAGAGACAGCTTAGGGAGCACTTAATGGACCTGGTCACTTTTTTGTATTTCCCACTCTAGTGTCACGTCCAGGTCCTCCTGTCAAAAACCTGCTAAGAGTTCTCGCGAGAAGTCCACATGTAGGCTTTGGAAATGATTCCGCGCGTGTGTGGCAGAGAGTTCCTCACTCCTCTTTTCCCCTCCGGTATTAGGTACGTCGTTCCTCCCCGTCTCAGTTCAAGCCTTCTTTTTGCAAGACTCAGTTCTATATTTCGACTCACTTTTTCAGAACATTAATGTACTCAGTTGAACGAGTCACCTTGTTCTTTTGTGAGGGCCTTTTTAGGTGTTCCTTTCTGTAGTCAGCCTCACAGGGCCCAAAGCACAAACCTTGTATCTCCAGCACCGATTTGGGGCCACGTCAAACTGCGCCCCCATCATGTCTTCGTAGCCTGATCATTGAAATTAAGCTAATCCCTTATTTCTGTTTACTCATTTTCAAGTAGTCATGGGGAAAATGGGCTCCATATTTGGCTTTCAGGAGGAATACGTGTTTCTGGGGAATGTATTTTAAAAAGTAATTAAATAAAAATCTTCTCAGCCCAAGCCGGGAGTGGTGGCTCACACCTGTAATCCCAGCACTTTGGAGGCTGAGGCAGGAGGATCACTGTGAGTTCGAGACCAGCCTGGGCTACACAGTGAGTTCCGGGTAAGTCTCAACTACATAGTGACGCCCTGTCTCAAAAAAAAAAAAAAATCTTCTTAGCCCCTGTGGAAACTCTGATACCTTCAAATAGGAACATGGCCAGACAGTTATCAGTGGCTAAGGGAGTATTTTACCATAACTTTTGGTGTTTTCTGTGGTTTCTATAGGAGAGGTAATTGAAAATCATGAATTTTCAGCATCCTTGCACAATTTGCCAGAGAACGCATTCATTGAATAATGATTTAAAAGTTGTTTTCCTTCATTATAATTTCAGTATTGCTTTCTCTTGCAACCAAAAGAAAATTCCCTGAATGAAAGATTTCATTACATGAAAGCAAAACTTCTCTTTAGATTTATTAAATGGATTAAAACACAGCGTATATAATGTGTATTTAAACACTAGCTTTTGAAACTAATTTGTGTAAGGCAAGCATATTTGTACAGGGAAGGAATTTTTAGTGATTATTTTCCTGCTTATGCCAATTAAATCAGGACTTAACGTTTTGACACACTTTGATTTTTTTTTTTTTTTGCAACAATAAATTTCACATCTACCTCGGTAGGCCACTGAAAAAGGTAAAAAAAAAAAATAACAACAAGCTGTAAATGAATATTTTGAAGTCCTTTAAGTGATGGAAAAAGACTGGTAAGCCAAAGATCCCTTGAACAGAGTGGGAGAGAGACCAAAGCTTCAACACACAGGAATCCATCAGATTGATCAGAGAGTTGTCCTTGGATACATGATGGGAAAGTTCCTGGGACAGAAGGAGAGACATAGGGGTCGTGAGATTTCCAGCTTCCCCAGGGTCCTGATGTGTAAAGAACAGAGATGGCTTCTTGGATGGAGGAGGGGTTGGGTCCAACAGTGACTAGTGTTGAGACAGAAAGATAACTTAGCGGTTGGAGGAAATGCAAGGGAGAGAGGGGTAACCACAGAGCAGAGGCAGTGGAGATGGGGCAGTGCTCTTCAGCAGCACAGGGAGGAGTGTGGCAGATGCAAAAAAAGCATTCTCTGATATGTGCAGACATGCAAGGAAAAACAGGTGCCTGTACAGACACGTCTTGTTTTCATTCTGAGTAACTGAGGAGGCCCTGGGCAAGGAAGACAGTGCCTTGAATAGGACAGAAAGAGGTCAGGGTGGCAGAGACTCCGTATTTGCATGCCAGACCCATAATATGTGAAGATGGTTGTTACTTGATGGGCAAACACCAGTTTGTGGTGCTGATTGAAAGGTTAAGCTGAAAATGTGAGAAAGGCTTTCCTGTTCTTTTTTCTAAACCCTACTCCCTAAGACTCCGGAGCCACTTCACACCCAAGAAGTGAATAAAGATGAGTTTTCCTGAGGGAGGAGGGTTTTGAGAGGCTGAGCTTCTTCGGAGCCCTGGGGAGGTAGTGTCTCTGACCAAGAGGGACGGGAGTTGTAGTTGGTGATACTCTGCAGAATGGGCTGAGGGACACTTCAGTTTTAGAGGGAAGCCCTGTTGCATTGCTAGCTGGACTGTAGTAGGATTATTCTTGGTGGGGGAAAGGGATGCCAGCATATCACAGAGTAGATTAAAGAGACCCAATAGAATTAATAAAATTGTTAGGCACAATAAAATAGCGCAGATTATATGTTTTAGTTGCTGTCTTGCCAGCTGTGCTTGAGGACTTTAGTAGAACTGGACCAGACAATGAGATTAGGCTGGAAGAATTCTTGTTTGAATCCCTTGGTAGCAAGGACTGTGATGTGAAATCTATTATTCTTCCTCTAAACCTAAACCTTTCCTGCCAAGAAATGTAAATTTCCATTTGTGTCAACAAGATGTGAATTAAAGAATATAAAGTAAAAAACAGACATTTTTAACTTAAACCAAAGACGCAATATTTTGGAATATCGGAGTGATTATTGATAACTGTGTTGTTTTCTTGAATGCATCCCTGGGGAGTGGGGTGAGGTTGGCCGACTTCATTGAAAATTTGAATTTAAGACTTTCCCAGATTGGGTATTGTCCAGACCTCCTCTAAGAAAGTCATCCTGGTCTGTACCCACACACTCAGTATCTGAGGAGGAAGACTCCTTTCTTCTCTCTAGCCTTCTCCCTTTCTGTTTACCCTGCTCACCCTATTAACTGGGTACCCTTCTATGGTAGTTCCATGTTTAAATAAATCAGTCATGATGGCCTTGGCAGCAGCCTTGGCTTTCCTCTTTGTAAAAGGTCAGGTTTTGTCTGGGACTTCCCGAGTCCTTGGCACAGATATATCCATATGAGTTTAGCACAGAGAAGGATTAACTTGGGCCAGTTTCCACTGTCTGCATTGGCTCTGGCCGCCTGAAACTGTGGACCTACTTGTTCACAGAAAGTGCAGAGACATTCCTTCTGACGCTGACTGCCTTTGCTTCTGTGTCTGATCAGGGGATTACCAATTTGGTGGGAACAAGAAGTCTCAATACTCTATTTCTGGATATGTGCCCCTGTTCCTTTTTAACAAAAGTATATGCCAGGCCACATCATAATTGTCAGGTTTATAATCATGGGGAACTGATTTGATCCCTAACTTATCAGCTTAGTGACTCTGGAGGAGTGAATTTCTCTAAGCCTTTCTCTTTCTATAGAAAGGGCTGTTTTTACACGCTTCACAGCTACTAAGTTTAGAAACATTAATATGGAGTATTCTGGAAATGGTAGTTGCTTTATTTTTGTTTATATTTTCCAGATGTGTTTCATAGTTTGACTATGAAATGAGTGTTCTTACTTAGCATGACCTGAGCTAGGCATATCAGGGGATAGCACACTTTTTTGCAAAATTCCAGTGTTGTAGTTTGGATCATAAATATCCCTGAAAGGCCCATGTGTTAAAGATTTTGTTCTTCAGGATGGTGGTATTGGGGATGGTGGATGCTTTAAGAGCCTTGTGGGAGGTCTTTAGGTCACTGGAGGTAGAGTGAGCTGGGGACTCCAGCACCTTCCTCTCTTTTTCTCTGTTGCTTCCTGGGCATGTGGTAGGTATAGTAAGACGTGGGTTTGCAAGCATCATTCATTATGGAAACATACCTGCAACCCAAAGCACTTGTATATCAACACGAATTTCCTCCTACATAATTGAAACTCAGATGATTCTTTCCACAACCCCAAAATATTCATATAAAATGATTATAATATTATAATATAATACAAAATAATCAAGAAAACACAAAATATAAGGAAAAATGAGCAAAGTAACCTGCATTTACCTTTGAAAACCTTCCTACCTGGTGTCAGGGAGACAAGAGAGAGGAGGGTTACTATGTAGAAAGACTTTCATTATCATTAATGGAATCACTGCCTTCTATTGGCTCAATGGAATCTTTTTCTTTTTGTGCAATTTTAGTAAGAAATCTATCCAATGATTCTTGCTTTGCCCTCCTATTTAGGATTTCATGGAAATGTGATACTATATTGTGGTTAACAGATTCACACTGTTTAGCCTTATGTGGATGGTGCTTTTCTATAACATTTTGCACTGTTTTCTGCATTTTACATATTTCCCTAATCTTATTTGAAGTAAGGGATTCCTCTGCTTTTTTCTCTTTCTTCTCTGCAGACCAGGCCTCCTCCATAAGGCCTTGCTATTGAGAGATGATTACCCATGATCCTATAGAGGAGGGGGGAGAAGAGGGAAGAACCATTGGCTCAGTTGTGATCATGTGACATTTGGTGTGCTTGCAGTACTACTCCTATTGCAAGACATCATTTGTTTATCAAATTAAAATTTATTAAAGATGTTTGCTCATCTTGCAGAATACTTGCAGAACAAGTTAATCGCAATCCAAGGTTTGACTGTACTTGTTTTCCACCACATGGGGTCCCACCACGTTTTGTGGCTTCACCACTCACAAAGCATTGGCCAACTAATCATAGACTCTGGAATCTCTAAGACAATGAGCCAAATGTGCCTTTTCTCTTTGTAGTTGATTGTTTCAGATACTTTACTACAGTGATGGAGGGCTGACTCATAACGTCAGCTAATACTTAGTTTTGGGTTTGGACAGGCTGCTTGAAGTGTGATATTGCCTATCTTTGCAGTTGAAGCTCAAGAGCAGCTATCAATATGAAAATGAATGAGTCTGATTGTATCCAAATAAAACTGTACTATGGACACTGATATTTGAATTTAACATAATTTTATGTGTCATAAAATATTTTTTATTGTTTTTCAGCCATTAAAAATGTAAAATCCAATCTTAGGTCATATAAAAAACCAGCAGGTTAACAACCGTCCATCCAAGAGATTTGCTTGATCATTTTCAATAAATATTGCTCATGAGAAATATAGAATGGATTGTTTGGGAAAATTCAAGAGTCTAATGTCATCATAGAAAAGCAAACATAGATATCTTCAAGAGAAATTTGAAGAATTGGGCATGCTTGTGTGATGAATTTTGATTTTGAATTTGACCCAAGGTTCATCAGAGAGGTGGGTGAAAGAGATTACTACAGGTCCATGGACTTTATTCTTTCCCTGATTCTGGTCACAAACCAATTTGGGTAAGAACTGAATCAAAAGGTCAACATTGAATTTAACCATTGAATTTCATTCAATTCTCTTCAAATTCAGTTTACAATCAGAATCATGGAATGAATTAAGTTCACGAACTGAGATACACTGTAATTGTAAAGATAGATAATCAAGTGGGCTCTTTCTTGCGTTCATGAAACGGGCTCTTCTCTCCTTGATTTGGTGAAGATGTAACTAGTTTGTTCCTTCAGAGGGGCATCTAGGATAAGTTGGGTGGAGTGGACTTTTGATGCTGCATTCATGTAAGGGGAAGCAGTAGCCTAGATGAATTCTATGACTTGCCGAAGGTTGAACCTTTTTAGGACCAAATCCAGACCTGGAAATTCAGGCTTCTAGCTCCCTAACCAAGACACTTCCAAGTATCTACCTTGTTTTGCATTAGACAGTCTCTAGCATTCATAATACCAGTTTATAAAGATTCCTTTCATGTACTAGTACTTCTAACCCTCAGAAAACCCCATGAAGTAAGAGGGGCAAGTTTTATCATTTGCATTTTATAGAGGAGGCAACTGACAATCTGATATATTGTACAGTAACCTGAGTTGAATGCCAATTAAGTACTAGAGGCAAATCTCTAAGCTAGGTTTTCTAACTCTTTTTATTATACTATGCTGCCTTATTATACTACATGGCCATTGATGTCATTAATACGCCAACATTTAAAAATAAATTGAAAAAGGAATAACATCCTGCTATGGTTTTAGCTCTTGGCAGTGATTTTTAAGTGGAGGTTTGTGTTACGAGAATTTTTGCTTTCAAAATACTGAGTGTGCCTCCTGTAAAAGGGTGAATGAAATTTTATATTTGGTATGTGGCCCATATAAGTTTTTATTTATTTTGGTCTTTTTTTGCTCCAATTCCTTTGGCCCAGTGGAACACTGCTGTATTTTTATGGCATATGCCATCATTAAAAGAAATTGAAAAGGCGCTTGTTAGTTTTCATATTGCATGGATGGATATACATCTGGCACTTTTAGGAAGAGTTACAATTCCTAATAGTACATTTTAAGAAGTAGTCTTGTTTTATTCTTCATTTTTAAAAGGAGAAAACTTCCTTAATTTGCTGAAATTTGATAATTACCTTTGGTTGGATAGGGCAAGTGTCTCTTTTTATGACTCTGACTTTATTGATTTATTCAACATTCCTTTCCTGCTTGAGGGAGGGGATTATACTCTTGGGCAGCGTGAGGTCTCGTTCATTTATTGTTGCTAAATAATCCAAGCAAAACTGTTTCCAAGTACAATTTTTTCCTTTTTCTATAAATGATATGCTTCTTTAACTATTGGACATATGCCCTTTTAAGAAATTACTTGGGTTTTTCATTGTTGAAGCTAGACACAAACCAGATACTCAGACTGTTTTTTGCATCTAAGCCTGCAACAGTCCCTCAGGAGACAGTGTTAAATATTCCTATGGGAAATAGCTCTTTGGAACGTGGAGACACTATCAGAAGATAACAAAGTGTGGTAGCGCAATAATGGAGAGAAATAAAGTAAAAAGAAATAATTCAGCTTAAGCATGAGAAATGTCCTTTGTCCTGCAAGATGCTAAACCTGTCCAAGCCCCAAAGTGGTAGAATAAGCAATTTCTGAATTGTTTTTCGTAACTTTGGTTTGAAGTTCACAGTTAGGTTCATTGAAGTTAAGGCCTGAAGTGGCCTTTCCTGACTGCCTTTTAGGAGCAGAGAGAACAGTGGGAGAAATGAGAATAATCTTCATGGATGCTTGCAGAGAAACACCAAGCATTTCTATCTTTTACAGGTTTTAGATTTTTCTTTGCAGGAGATACTTTGTGGGGGCCACAGGGATGAAACGTAAATTGCCATCTATGAGGAGGTCATGCCTAGTTGATGCCTCACATGAAGGATAATGTCTTAGTCTGCTCTCTGTTGCTGTAACAGGATTCTTAAAACCAGATAATTTGGGCCGGGGATTTAGCTCAGTGGCACCATACCTGCCTTGCAAGTGCTGAGTATGATCACTGGTATAAAAATAAAAAGAGAGAGGAAAAAGAAAGAAGACTAGATAACTTATTAAAAAAAAATGCTTATTTAGCTCACAAAGGCCAAGAGCAGGGCACTGGCATCAGCTCAGCATCTGCTGAGGACTTTCTTGCTGTGTCATACATAACCTGCAAGGCATCATCACGTGGTAACACAGAATAAGCTTGCCAGAGAGCTCACATTTTACAGCAAAGCTACTCCCACAATTACCCATTCACCCATCACCCCAAGAAATGGTTCATCCATTGATAAAGGGCAGAAGCCTCTTGATCTGATGGCCTCCTGGAGATCCTAACTCTCAACATTGCTGTGCTGGGAATCAAGTTTCCACCATGCAGACTTTTGGGGGGCGCATTGACCCCATAGCAGATGACTGACATTTGGCTTAACCCTTGTTAAGACGCAGGGCATTTACCTGAGTAAGTGGGAAATGATACTGCATACCGGACCGACCAGTGAGGACTGGGGAGGATTCACGTATCTGGAGCACTTAGAGCTCCTGGCATTAAGTAAGTACTCAATAAATATGAGCAAATTAGGGTTTCTGTTGCATTTTTCCCTTTTATGGCTTTCAGGAGTGGCCTGGTGAAGGCTGAGTTCACTAGTTTCCCAGGAGAAACATTAGAACATTTGTGGTACTGGTGTGAAAAACATTGGTGTATAGATGCGGAATAATTAAAATTATAATTGTGTGTGTGTGTGTGTTTGTGTGTGTGTGTGTGTTTGTGTGTGTGTGTTGCTGGAGACTGAACTCAGGGCCTTTGCTCTGAATTACATCTCTAGCCCTTTTTAAACAATTTTTATTTTTAGACAGAGACTTGCTGAGTCACAGAGTTGCCCAGGCTAGGTGTGAATTCGCAGTTTTCTTGTCTCAGGCTCCTAGAGTGATGGGATTACAACACCACACCCATGTGATAATTTTAAATAAGCTACAATACGAAAATCTCCATAAAGCCTATACCAATGTAGCCTATACCTATATTAATATGTGTAAAACTAGCCTACGATTTCTTCTTTTTTTTTGTACCGGGGATTGAACTCGGGTCCTTGCGCTTGCAAGGTAGGCCACCGAACCGCTGAGATAAATCCCCGGCCCAAGCCTACGATTTCTTAACTTTATCCTGTATATTTAGAAGGTAGAATAAATAATTTAAAGCAAGACTTCATATATAAACTTATGCGAGAAGTTTTCAATTTGTGTGCACTTGGATTTCTTTAGAGAATTATAATAAAGGTCACACTTCAAAAAAAATTTAAAAAATCAAACAAATTAACTTTATCTGTATTCTAAAAGGATTGGGAAATTTAAAAAAAAACAAAAGGAAAGACGTAATCTATAAAAATATTTTCATGTTATTTTGGAACATTTCCTTAATTGTTTTTTTCTTTTTTAAAACTAAAATTTTTCTAATAGACAACACAGAAAATAGGGAAACAGTACAATGGATATTCATGAACCCATTATCCAGTTAAAAGTAGAATCAGTGTTCTGTCATGCTTGTTTTATTTCCCTATTGTTTTTTAACATAAGAATTTAGTTCAGAAACTTTAGAAATGATTTTGTTTTTTGTTTTTGTTTTTTTGGTCTTTTCTTCTTTCTCCAAAAACTGGAATACTTAAAGTGTTTAGAGGCTTAGTAGCTTTATGATTAAGTAGATGCTGGATTCTAATCTTAGCTTCCCTATTATCAAATTGTGATTTTGTGGACAGTTATGTCTCAGGTTTTGTGTTTGTATAATTAGGATTATAATTATAATTAGGATTATAATCATATAATTCAATCATACCATTGAATTATCTCACAAGGTGCTTACAACAGTACCTGGTACTAAGTAAAGGTCTGGGTAATGAATGTATCTCTTACTTTCCTATGTTCATTAGGATCCACAAAAGCACTATAGGTACTGACAATCATACTATTGCACTATAATAAAAAATCAGATACTTATTTTAACTTATTTTCCTTATTATAAATAACACTGTGAGGAGTATCGTTGAACATAAATCATTGTGTTTTTTTCCTTAATAATGTATCCTAGAAATCCAATTGCTTGACACACTTGGCCAATTATGGAACTATTTATACTTTCAATATTGTGTGAAAGTCACTCTCTATCTATATCCCCCCTAAGACTCAGTATTATGTCTTTTATAATTTTATTATAATGTTCCTAATTGTTCTCAAGTTGCAAGCTTTCTACCTAACATGTGTATGTTCCTTGAGGGCAAGCACCCTTAAATGGCAACTGGATTTAGTACTCCAAAAATAACATTTTTGAGCTCTTGTGGTCAACGTCAAATAGAGATGAGGCATTGGACTCCGGAGCATCTGTGTCAGTGTTTCAGGGGTTTCCTTTATAGATATGTTACCAGGCTTTGGAGGGCTTAAATCTTCTAGAGGTGATTTCTGAGTTCTTTCTGTCCTGCACAAAAATTGTACACAATGAGCATAAACGATGGCAGTTTCACATTTATTAAAGATGGGAAAAACAGGGGAAAAAAAAGTTTGGGCCAAATAAAAGTAGAGAAAAGGGATAAAAACATAAAAGCAAACATACCCTATAGGGTAGGTGGGCCATTGTGAAGAGACAGCTTAGGGAGCACTTAATGGACCTGGTCACTTTTTTGTATTTCCCACTCTAGTGTCACGTCCAGGTCCTCCTGTCAAAAACCTGCTAAGAGTTCTCGCGAGAAGTCCACATGTAGGCTTTGGAAATGATTCCGCGCGTGTGTGGCAGAGAGTTCCTCACTCCTCTTTTCCCCTCCGGTATTAGGTACGTCGTTCCTCCCCGTCTCAGTTCAAGCCTTCTTTTTGCAAGACTCAGTTCTATATTTCGACTCACTTTTTCAGAACATTAATGTACTCAGTTGAACGAGTCACCTTGTTCTTTTGTGAGGGCCTTTTTAGGTGTTCCTTTCTGTAGTCAGCCTCACAGGGCCCAAAGCACAAACCTTGTATCTCCAGCACCGATTTGGGGCCACGTCAAACTGCGCCCCCATCATGTCTTCGTAGCCTGATCATTGAAATTAAGCTAATCCCTTATTTCTGTTTACTCATTTTCAAGTAGTCATGGGGAAAATGGGCTCCATATTTGGCTTTCAGGAGGAATACGTGTTTCTGGGGAATGTATTTTAAAAAGTAATTAAATAAAAATCTTCTCAGCCCAAGCCGGGAGTGGTGGCTCACACCTGTAATCCCAGCACTTTGGAGGCTGAGGCAGGAGGATCACTGTGAGTTCGAGACCAGCCTGGGCTACACAGTGAGTTC
>NW_022900929.1:13853365-13865668 GCF_012274545.1 Fukomys damarensis | reverse complement strand
GAGCTGGGGACTCCAGCACCTTCCTCTCTTTTTCTCTGTTGCTTCCTGGGCATGTGGTAGGTATAGTAAGACGTGGGTTTGCAAGCATCATTCATTATGGAAACATACCTGCAACCCAAAGCACTTGTATATCAACACGAATTTCCTCCTACATAATTGAAACTCAGATGATTCTTTCCACAACCCCAAAATATTCATATAAAATGATTATAATATTATAATATAATACAAAATAATCAAGAAAACACAAAATATAAGGAAAAATGAGCAAAGTAACCTGCATTTACCTTTGAAAACCTTCCTACCTGGTGTCAGGGAGACAAGAGAGAGGAGGGTTACTATGTAGAAAGACTTTCATTATCATTAATGGAATCACTGCCTTCTATTGGCTCAATGGAATCTTTTTCTTTTTGTGCAATTTTAGTAAGAAATCTATCCAATGATTCTTGCTTTGCCCTCCTATTTAGGATTTCATGGAAATGTGATACTATATTGTGGTTAACAGATTCACACTGTTTAGCCTTATGTGGATGGTGCTTTTCTATAACATTTTGCACTGTTTTCTGCATTTTACATATTTCCCTAATCTTATTTGAAGTAAGGGATTCCTCTGCTTTTTTCTCTTTCTTCTCTGCAGACCAGGCCTCCTCCATAAGGCCTTGCTATTGAGAGATGATTACCCATGATCCTATAGAGGAGGGGGGAGAAGAGGGAAGAACCATTGGCTCAGTTGTGATCATGTGACATTTGGTGTGCTTGCAGTACTACTCCTATTGCAAGACATCATTTGTTTATCAAATTAAAATTTATTAAAGATGTTTGCTCATCTTGCAGAATACTTGCAGAACAAGTTAATCGCAATCCAAGGTTTGACTGTACTTGTTTTCCACCACATGGGGTCCCACCACGTTTTGTGGCTTCACCACTCACAAAGCATTGGCCAACTAATCATAGACTCTGGAATCTCTAAGACAATGAGCCAAATGTGCCTTTTCTCTTTGTAGTTGATTGTTTCAGATACTTTACTACAGTGATGGAGGGCTGACTCATAACGTCAGCTAATACTTAGTTTTGGGTTTGGACAGGCTGCTTGAAGTGTGATATTGCCTATCTTTGCAGTTGAAGCTCAAGAGCAGCTATCAATATGAAAATGAATGAGTCTGATTGTATCCAAATAAAACTGTACTATGGACACTGATATTTGAATTTAACATAATTTTATGTGTCATAAAATATTTTTTATTGTTTTTCAGCCATTAAAAATGTAAAATCCAATCTTAGGTCATATAAAAAACCAGCAGGTTAACAACCGTCCATCCAAGAGATTTGCTTGATCATTTTCAATAAATATTGCTCATGAGAAATATAGAATGGATTGTTTGGGAAAATTCAAGAATCTAATGTCATCATAGAAAAGCAAACATAGATATCTTCAAGAGAAATTTGAAGAATTGGGCATGCTTGTGTGATGAATTTTGATTTTGAATTTGACCCAAGGTTCATCAGAGAGGTGGGTGAAAGAGATTACTACAGGTCCATGGACTTTATTCTTTCCCTGATTCTGGTCACAAACCAATTTGGGTAAGAACTGAATCAAAAGGTCAACATTGAATTTAACCATTGAATTTCATTCAATTCTCTTCAAATTCAGTTTACAATCAGAATCATGGAATGAATTAAGTTCACGAACTGAGATACACTGTAATTGTAAAGATAGATAATCAAGTGGGCTCTTTCTTGCGTTCATGAAACGGGCTCTTCTCTCCTTGATTTGGTGAAGATGTAACTAGTTTGTTCCTTCAGAGGGGCATCTAGGATAAGTTGGGTGGAGTGGACTTTTGATGCTGCATTCATGTAAGGGGAAGCAGTAGCCTAGATGAATTCTATGACTTGCCGAAGGTTGAACCTTTTTAGGACCAAATCCAGACCTGGAAATTCAGGCTTCTAGCTCCCTAACCAAGACACTTCCAAGTATCTACCTTGTTTTGCATTAGACAGTCTCTAGCATTCATAATACCAGTTTATAAAGATTCCTTTCATGTACTAGTACTTCTAACCCTCAGAAAACCCCATGAAGTAAGAGGGGCAAGTTTTATCATTTGCATTTTATAGAGGAGGCAACTGACAATCTGATATATTGTACAGCAACCTGAGTTGAATGCCAATTAAGTACTAGAGGCAAATCTCTAAGCTAGGTTTTCTAACTCTTTTTATTATACTATGCTGCCTTATTATACTACATGGCCATTGATGTCATTAATACGCCAACATTTAAAAATAAATTGAAAAAGGAATAACATCCTGCTATGGTTTTAGCTCTTGGCAGTGATTTTTAAGTGGAGGTTTGTGTTACGAGAATTTTTGCTTTCAAAATACTGAGTGTGCCTCCTGTAAAAGGGTGAATGAAATTTTATATTTGGTATGTGGCCCATATAAGTTTTTATTTATTTTGGTCTTTTTTTGCTCCAATTCCTTTGGCCCAGTGGAACACTGCTGTATTTTTATGGCATATGCCATCATTAAAAGAAATTGAAAAGGCGCTTGTTAGTTTTCATATTGCATGGATGGATATACATCTGGCACTTTTAGGAAGAGTTACAATTCCTAATAGTACATTTTAAGAAGTAGTCTTGTTTTATTCTTCATTTTTAAAAGGAGAAAACTTCCTTAATTTGCTGAAATTTGATAATTACCTTTGGTTGGATAGGGCAAGTGTCTCTTTTTATGACTCTGACTTTATTGATTTATTCAACATTCCTTTCCTGCTTGAGGGAGGGGATTATACTCTTGGGCAGCGTGAGGTCTCGTTCATTTATTGTTGCTAAATAATCCAAGCAAAACTGTTTCCAAGTACAATTTTTTCCTTTTTCTATAAATGATATGCTTCTTTAACTATTGGACATATGCCCTTTTAAGAAATTACTTGGGTTTTTCATTGTTGAAGCTAGACACAAACCAGATACTCAGACTGTTTTTTGCATCTAAGCCTGCAACAGTCCCTCAGGAGACAGTGTTAAATATTCCTATGGGAAATAGCTCTTTGGAACGTGGAGACACTATCAGAAGATAACAAAGTGTGGTAGCGCAATAATGGAGAGAAATAAAGTAAAAAGAAATAATTCAGCTTAAGCATGAGAAATGTCCTTTGTCCTGCAAGATGCTAAACCTGTCCAAGCCCCAAAGTGGTAGAATAAGCAATTTCTGAATTGTTTTTCGTAACTTTGGTTTGAAGTTCACAGTTAGGTTCATTGAAGTTAAGGCCTGAAGTGGCCTTTCCTGACTGCCTTTTAGGAGCAGAGAGAACAGTGGGAGAAATGAGAATAATCTTCATGGATGCTTGCAGAGAAACACCAAGCATTTCTATCTTTTACAGGTTTTAGATTTTTCTTTGCAGGAGATACTTTGTGGGGGCCACAGGGATGAAACGTAAATTGCCATCTATGAGGAGGTCATGCCTAGTTGATGCCTCACATGAAGGATAATGTCTTAGTCTGCTCTCTGTTGCTGTAACAGGATTCTTAAGACCAAATAATTTGGGCCGGGGATTTAGCTCAGTGGCACCATACCTGCCTTGCAAGTGCTGAGTTTGATCACTGGTATAAAAATAAAAAGAGAGAGGAAAAAGAAAGAAGACTAGATAACTTATTAAAAAAAAAATGCTTATTTAGCTCACAAAGGCCAAGAGCAGGGCACTGGCATCAGCTCAGCATCTGCTGAGGACTTTCTTGCTGTGTCATACATAACCTGCAAGGCATCATCACGTGGTAACACAGAATAAGCTTGCCAGAGAGCTCACATTTTACAGCAAAGCTACTCCCACAATTACCCATTCACCCATCACCCCAAGAAATGGTTCATCCATTGATAAAGGGCAGAAGCCTCTTGATCTGATGGCCTCCTGGAGATCCTAACTCTCAACATTGCTGTGCTGGGAATCAAGTTTCCACCATGCAGACTTTTGGGGGGCGCATTGACCCCATAGCAGATGACTGACATTTGGCTTAACCCTTGTTAAGACGCAGGGCATTTACCTGAGTAAGTGGGAAATGATACTGCATACCGGACCGACCAGTGAGGACTGGGGAGGATTCACGTATCTGGAGCACTTAGAGCTCCTGGCATTAAGTAAGTACTCAATAAATATGAGCAAATTAGGGTTTCTGTTGCATTTTTCCCTTTTATGGCTTTCAGGAGTGGCCTGGTGAAGGCTGAGTTCACTAGTTTCCCAGGAGAAACATTAGAACATTTGTGGTACTGGTGTGAAAAACATTGGTGTATAGATGCGGAATAATTAAAATTATAATTGTGTGTGTGTGTGTGTTTGTGTGTGTGTGTGTGTTTGTGTGTGTGTGTTGCTGGAGACTGAACTCAGGGCCTTTGCTCTGAATTACATCTCTAGCCCTTTTTAAACAATTTTTATTTTTAGACAGAGACTTGCTGAGTCACAGAGTTGCCCAGGCTAGGTGTGAATTCGCAGTTTTCTTGTCTCAGGCTCCTAGAGTGATGGGATTACAACACCACACCCATGTGATAATTTTAAATAAGCTACAATACGAAAATCTCCATAAAGCCTATACCAATGTAGCCTATACCTATATTAATATGTGTAAAACTAGCCTACGATTTCTTCTTTTTTTTTGTACCGGGGATTGAACTCGGGTCCTTGCGCTTGCAAGGTAGGCCACCGAACCGCTGAGATAAATCCCCGGCCCAAGCCTACGATTTCTTAACTTTATCCTGTATATTTAGAAGGTAGAATAAATAATTTAAAGCAAGACTTCATATATAAACTTATGCGAGAAGTTTTCAATTTGTGTGCACTTGGATTTCTTTAGAGAATTATAATAAAGGTCACACTTCAAAAAAAATTTAAAAAATCAAACAAATTAACTTTATCTGTATTCTAAAAGGATTGGGAAATTTAAAAAAAACAAAAGGAAAGACGTAATCTATAAAAATATTTTCATGTTATTTTGGAACATTTCCTTAATTGTTTTTTTCTTTTTTAAAACTAAAATTTTTCTAATAGACAACACAGAAAATAGGGAAACAGTACAATGGATATTCATGAACCCATTATCCAGTTAAAAGTAGAATCAGTGTTCTGTCATGCTTGTTTTATTTCCCTATTGTTTTTTAACATAAGAATTTAGTTCAGAAACTTTAGAAATGATTTTGTTTTTTGTTTTTGTTTTTTTGGTCTTTTCTTCTTTCTCCAAAAACTGGAATACTTAAAGTGTTTAGAGGCTTAGTAGCTTTATGATTAAGTAGATGCTGGATTCTAATCTTAGCTTCCCTATTATCAAATTGTGATTTTGTGGACAGTTATGTCTCAGGTTTTGTGTTTGTATAATTAGGATTATAATTATAATTAGGATTATAATCATATAATTCAATCATACCATTGAATTATCTCACAAGGTGCTTACAACAGTACCTGGTACTAAGTAAAGGTCTGGGTAATGAATGTATCTCTTACTTTCCTATGTTCATTAGGATCCACAAAAGCACTATAGGTACTGACAATCATACTATTGCACTATAATAAAAAATCAGATACTTATTTTAACTTATTTTCCTTATTATAAATAACACTGTGAGGAGTATCGTTGAACATAAATCATTGTGTTTTTTTCCTTAATAATGTATCCTAGAAATCCAATTGCTTGACACACTTGGCCAATTATGGAACTATTTATACTTTCAATATTGTGTGAAAGTCACTCTCTATCTATATCCCCCCTAGGACTCAGTATTATGTCTTTTATAATTTTATTATAATGTTCCTAATTGTTCTCAAGTTGCAAGCTTTCTACCTAACATGTGTATGTTCCTTGAGGGCAAGCACCCTTAAATGGCAACTGGTCACCAGTTAGACCAGCTCCAGCCCACTACTCGCTCATTGTTATTGTTATTACTGAAATGAATTTTATTTTGTGTATTAAAGACCTACAACAGAATGCTATGGAATTCATGCAGATGGTAAAGAGTGTGGTAAAAAAAATTCACATATACATCATCTCACATAGTTACCAGTTCTGTTAGTAACTTTCCCATTGCTGGGGAAAAAAAAAATACCCCTGAGACTCAATTTAAAGGAAGATAGATATATTCTGGCTCACAACTTTTAGAGAGTTCAAGTCCATGGTTGGTTGGAGTCAAAGCAGAAATGGCATAGCAAAAGGGCACGTTGGAGGAAAGCTGCCCAACTCGCGGCAGCCAGGAAGCAGAGAAGGGAGGAGCTAGGGACAAAAAAATACACCCATCCCAGTCACATTCTAGTGACCAGCTCCAACCAGGCCCCACCTACTGACAGCACAATTGCCTCCTGAATCCAGTGTGTGAATCCATTGATGAGTACATTGTTTCCATGATCTAATCACCTTCCAAAGCCCCACTCTGACTACCTGAGACTTTGGAGGGGCATTCTAGATCTAATCCACAAATCCAATTTCTTTTTGTGGCAGGAGCAACTGGAATCTACTAATTCAATATGGTTCCACATAGAGTACAGTTTTGTAAATGTGGTCCTTATCTTATATATTAGATCTTTAGATTAATTCATCCTGTATATCTGCCACTTTGTTTCTGCTACTCTTTTTGATATAATACAGGACTGAGAATGGTTCTTAATATTTTTAAATGTGACATGTGAAAATTACATGACATCCAAATTTCAGTGTTCATAAAGTTTTATTGGAACACAGCCATGCTTGTTGGCATCCGTCTTGTCTGTAGGTGCTGTCAGCCCACACCGGCAGAGGTGAATGATTGTGAGATTTGCAAGGCCCATTCTTTAGGGCCTTGACCAAAATACAAGTCAAATGTATTTTATATTTCTTGGCACTGAGAAGGGAGGTCTGATGGCCAAGTATTTAAGTGTAGGCTTTAGTCAGATTGCCTGGGCTCCAAGTTCCACCCAGACAGAGCTGAGGGACCTGGCCAAGCCACTTTCCTTCTGTTCTGAGTAACGAGGATAAGAGCAGTGCCTCCCTATGAGGTATACCGAAGATTAGGACAGGTGAGGCACTTCTTTTCACCTCATAGGTACATGTTTTTGTCGTTAATTGATATGTGCTTAATAGATTTTAGTTGGAGGGCTTTTGAAAATGGTTGTCAGGAAGAATGAGTGGCCTGAAATTATTTGTATTTTAGAATGATAGATGAATTTGATCTCCAGTTTATTTCCTTAATTATTTTTATTGCGGCTTATCTGAAATGAATTACATTCCCCTTGGCTTCCAGACATTAAGTTCTCCTGAGTGTTTCTGGAAAGCTGGAACAAAGGTCTGCTTTCCAGTCTCACTGTGGAGGTTGCTGTTGTCGCTGTCTCTAGTCTGTCTCTGGCCTGGGGTCTGGCCCTAGCAGAGGAGAGCTGCTGCTGTGGTCAGGCCTCCTGCCTTGGGTGTGACCATGAGATTAGGTTTGGAGGTCCTTCCTCTTCCACCACAGGTAGTGTCTAAGTCATTACCTCTACTACCCGAGAGTTTTCTAAAATTGCAGACTTTTGTGGCTAACTATTTGCTGATTGCTTAGGGAAAATTGTGAAGAATCAAAAAGTAGTCTTTGCATTTGGATTTCTTAAATGCATATTTCATAGCCCAGGTCACAGTGGACAATAGCCAGAGGGGCTCTCTGTTGTGGAAACCTGAGCTGGACAGCACCTGGCCTTCATCCAGCAACTGATTCGCAGAGGCGAATCCTGCTTTACTATCCCTCAGGGTGTCATGGTGACGTCTAGCTCATTTGGGTACAACAATGGTATTATCTTGGTATTTAAATTTACTTTCCAGGTGGGTCTGATTTCTGCAACGGAGTCAGCATGGTCTGTAAAATTTTATTAAAAATATAATACCACCATATGCGCCGGCTTTCTCATTAAGTAGTCATCTAAAGACAAAAACACGCAACATAAACACACCAGCTGAAACCAGTTAAGTGTGTGTTCATTTCTGAAATTTTAAAAAAGTCGTAGAAAGGTTCAGAAATGGGACTTCACTGTGGAGGGAGAAGGGTGGGAGCCTGGGAACCATTATTTGAACGAGCTGCAGGTAAGAGCTGCTACCTACAGAGGCTTCAGGCCTTCAAGGAAAGCCAGTCTCTAAATCCTCTTGCCACTCAGGGTCTGAGCTTGAACTCCAGAGTGAGAGCATCCTGCCTATCTGAGGGTGCAGCCAGCCAGGAGGCAGCAACCAGGACTCTCTGGCCTTGTGAACAAGCTTTTCATTGTTTTCATTAAGTGGTTGACTGTGGATCTCATTATGGAATCTTAACTGCTCAGGTCTCTGTGTGCAAAGTTAGGAGAGATCCCGTAGTCCTTTGCTTAAGAAAGGCCTAAACTAGGTGGGCCTGGCTACTGCACATGCCTATAATCTCAGCACATTTTGGAAGCTGAGGCAGGAGGAGCAGAAGATTGAGCACAGCCTGGACAGCTTAGGAACTAAGCAAGAGTCTGTGTCGAAATAAATAAAAGGGCTGGGGATGAAGTTTAGTGTGGAGATCCTGGGTTCAATCTGTAGAACTTCAAACAAAACAAAACACCTCATCCCTGCAATCCCCATTAAGACAAAACAAAAACAAATGAAAACAAGCCTAAAGTGATTCTCAAACAATTCTGTGATAGGTAAGTGTTCAGAACACTGTTCTTCACTGTTAGGCATAAATGTGCTATTAAGAAGAAGGGAAGAGCTGGGGATCTAGCTCAGTGGTTCTGCTGCCTACCTTGTAAGCACAAGGATCTGAATTCAATCCCTGATGCAAAAAAAGTTAAGAAGAAGGGAGAATTTTTGACCCGCCCGGGACTTGGCTGTATACTGCATAAGTAGCAACTAGCCACTAATGGCAGGCTAGTAGAAGAAGTTTGTGACATTGCAGAATTCTTAATTAAGCAAGTGTCTACAGGATCTCATGGAAATAAGGAAGAGCTCCCCTTTCCTTTTCAAGAGAAGCACCCAGGCCACCGTGTTTGTATGTTCCCTTTCCAGGTCCCCTCAGGACAGGGCTTGCTTGTCCTGTGCTACCTTTCAGGAAGTTGAAGATAGGTTTGCACTTAAACTTAGAGGCCTGTTGGGTGTAGTGTTCTTACAGGTCTTAGAGATCTTGTCAACAATCTTCAGTGTTAGGTGTGGCTTAGGTCTCTATTCTTTGGGCTCAGGGGCCTGAGGGAAATGCACTCCAGGGAACTCCAGGCCATCCCAGGCCACAGGGGTTGTAGAGGCCTCAGGCAAGTTGGGTGTGTTACCTGTTCTTCTTGTCCTAACTTTTCCCAGAGTCTAGAGCTGCAGGCTCTGCTTGCCATCAAAGCTCTGTGCTGCAGTAGGGTAACAGCCTTTTCAGAGTTTGCATTTCAGTTTATCTGCATTCTCATCTTGCTCTCTCTCTGTCTCTGCCTGCTCCCTTCCATCCCAGGGACCTCTTCTGAAGTGTGGAGCTCTGTAAACTTAAAGCAGTCTGGGTGTGAGGTGGGAATCTAGCCTTGGGTTGAGCAGGAACCTGCTTTGGGAAACGAATCATTCCAAGAATGACCAGTGAGGTGTTGGTCCAGGTGTTATTCCATGGCAAGCCGAGCATACGAACTGCTGAACCAAGAAGGAAGTCACTCCTGTGTCTCTGATGGAGGGCATTTTCCACTTTCTCGCCTTGCATCCTAGTCAGTGAAAGTGGAAGAGGGAGCTCCCTATCACTGCCACTTTGGAGGGAGGGTTGTCACTGGCATTTCTCCCAAGCTTTCCATCCTGTGGCAGCCCTCTTGAGCTGCAGGCCTGGCCACAGGGTTTAAAGGTTGCAGACAAAGCCAGCACTCCCTCTTGATCCATCTGGGCCCCTCCCTCTGCCATCCATCATTGTCACTGGGAGATGTATGTGTGGCTGTGCGAGGGCAGCATCTGACCCCAAGGGGATGGGAAGTGCTCTTCGGAAAGGCATTGTTTGCTCATACTCATTGGGAGCCAAACTCCAGGCATTCCAGGAGCAGCCCCTAGGCTCGGGAAT
The DNA here is from genome assembly GCF_012274545.1 of Fukomys damarensis. Taxonomy (NCBI): domain Eukaryota; kingdom Metazoa; phylum Chordata; class Mammalia; order Rodentia; family Bathyergidae; genus Fukomys; species Fukomys damarensis. The sequence goes on along the minus strand of NW_022900929.1, from coordinate 13,855,678 downwards.
AACTGCAGTCTAGGTGGAGAGAGGGAATATTCTGCCCCAAAAGGCCACAGGAACTGTATTCCCCCTGCCTAGCACAATTCTGCCCTGCTCATGTGCTCAGCTCCTCAGAAGGAGATTTCCGATCTCCTTCTGGTCAAAGGCTTAGGGGGATTCTGAAGCAGAGGGGCAAGGACTTGGATTACCTGTTTTTTTTGTTCAGGGAGCATGAAAATGTAAATAACCAAAGAAATAAAAGCTAATAAGATGCAAGAAATGCATATTAGGGGAAATATGAAATAATGTCCCTTCCAAACAGAGTGGGGCAGTTGCCCCCGGAGAAAGTAGGAACTGATGCTCTGAGCCTCATGCATGACAGTGGGGCAGGGCCAGAGCTCTTTAAGCACCAAAAAACTCTAGTGTGGCACAAAAGGCACCACTGAGCCTCTGTGTGTGGAGTCTAGACAGACCAGCAGCCCAGACTGAGGCCCATGTGTGTCCCCACGCCTTGGAGGGAGAGGATGGTGATGGTGCTGGTGCAGTCGTGCCACACTGGCCCAAACTCAGCATAGATTTGTCAGTTGGGCCCTCCCTGCTCAAGTGTTTCTCAGAAGTGAGATTAGGTTGAGAGAATCTGAATAGGCAAGCGTCTAAATTTTGATAATTGCTATGCATGAAAATGTACCCCCTCCTTCCTTTCATCGGTGCACATCCAGCTTTTGCTTCAAAAACCCATCCTGGGACCAGACCTCTTGTTAACGAGACTGTGTTATTGTGGATTGGAATTTTTCTCTGCATCATGTACTCACTCGGAACATTGACTTGCTGTCTGGAACCTGCGCCTAGTACCTTGTCCGGCCACCGTCTCTCGGGGAAAGAGATCAAATGAGATGATGTCCACAGTGGTGGTAAAAGATGATTTATTAAAGAAGGGAGAGGCATTTTCTGGTGAAGAGCCAGCATTAGGCTTGTGCATATTTATTGAGCTTCAGCCCATGTTTTAGTTCTATTTCAAGGTGACTTTATTTTACCATTTGATATCAAAATTACAAGGCTTCACAAACTTGGACCTTTAGGATGGAAATAGTATTCTCTTATTAAAATCCCATTCACCCAGAAAGCCAAGTATCTACTTTTTTTCTTTCTACCCCCTTAATATTTCGTTCCCTCCTCCCCAACCCCCCTCCCGCCCTCCTTTTTTTGGCTCAGTGCAATCTGAGTGCCACTTTTCTGGGAAAGCCTGATATTCTGACTTCAGTTTTGTAATTTAATGATGGAGAATTTCCTTAGTAAACCAAATTTAGAGTCCTAGAATGCTTATCTCATATCCAGACCTTGAACATAAAAGGCATTTTCTACCCACAATTGTTCATTTAATGAGCGATTGCAGAGTGCAGGCCGGTTGAGGGATTGAGCTATATGCACTATTATTGCAAGAAGTATTCCGAAATACCAGAAATAGGACGTAAGCTCTGATCAGGGAGACTACGAGCACAATTACCTTCTTTTCAAATCCTTCTGTGACACTGCGGGAGGAAAAAGGACTTTGAAACTTGAAAGGAAAGAGCTTGCTTTCAACCTCAAAAGCTAGGAGGAAGGGCTCTGAAATTTGCTCAGAATTCCCAATTCACCATTAGCCTGTTTCTTCCTTTGGCCTCCAGGCATTCTCCGCTTTTTGAAAAGATGTTAAGAAATTCAGTCACAATAGAGAGCCTAGTTTTGAACATGTTTCACTCGGTCCATTGAGGTCTGGGCTCCAGCCTTTGTGCGGGGTGAATTGAGCTGAGAGGCTAGCTGGTTGGAGAGAGGCGAATGAGGAGTCGCTGTTGCAGTCGCAAATTCTGGCAGAGAGAAAAAAAAAAAAAAGCAACTCACCCCTTCCTTTATTTTACAATATGCATTCCTGTGCAGTCCTGCTAGTGGCAATATGTGGGACTCAGCCTGTCCCTAAGTCAATACAGAGTACTTGGTTTATAGCAACTCTTGTGAAGTTTGTCTTGTAATTGAAGCTGCTGTTGACCTTGCTTGGGGACCATTTGTAGAACCGTTTATTTAGCATAAACTGAAATAATAAACCCTCCTTCTCTGGGGCTGATTGTGATAGGGTGACATTAGTTTGATTTAATGATTAGCCGCCTGACCCTTCTGCTGGAGAGAGCTGCTTGAATAGGGAGAGTTCACTTCGAAGCGCTCGCAAAGAATACTAATGAGCTTGTTAAATTTAGCATGGCTCCAACCACTTTTAATTCCTCTAATGGGAGCCTGGGAGGAGAGGGAGAGGCAGAGGCAGAGGCAGAGGCAGAGGCAGAGAGAGAGAGAGGGAGAGAGAGAGAGAGA
>NW_022900929.1:13841953-13852954 GCF_012274545.1 Fukomys damarensis | reverse complement strand
GAGACTAGGTGAATTCTCCTAGAGGGTCTGCACAGCTAGAGAAAGATCCCTGAGAGAAGTTTGCCGAAAGTAGCTAGCCAGAGCTTGGGAACTGAGTTGTAAGTATGATCTGCTCTCTTACCCTCATGGCTGCCAGGTCTGGGGCAAGACAGGAGTCATGGTATTAAAATGGGATTGTGTGTGTGGCGAGGGTGATTCAGCTGAGCATCGATGTTAAGGGAAAGGATGGTGAACACGTGTGCTATGAGCTCTTCATTAGCCATTTTATTTAAGTGACAGGAGGTGTCCCTGCTTAGCGATGCCTGGCAGCATTTGGTTTTTACATTTGAAGAATTGTTTGAAACTTTTCTCTCTCAAGTCCCGTGCAGAAAAGCACTTGCCTCCTCAGTTGTAGTGACAGACTGCACAGGAGTTTAGAAGCCAGCACTGAGGAGCATATGTTTGAGTCTTGCTTCATGCAGCAGGATTACTTTGTCCAGACCTTTTTGATCCACATCCTAAGCACTGTGTGCATTGAAGCAGCTTTTAATTTTTCTGAGTTGCCTGTACCAAGAATGCCTGAATCCATGTCTGTTTCTTTTGGATGAGTTTGGAAAATCTGGGGCAGCTTCTAAGATGTGATGCTTTGGGCAGCTGTCCCCTTGCGGGCAAAAGTTTGTTCACTTGCATTTGAACAAGGATATACAGGAAAAAAAGGAGGTAAAAAGTGGGATTGTGATGATGGTATTTCAAGTCCATTTTTTTTTCCTGAAGTCTTTTAGTGAATTGCACATTTCGGTTTGACCTCCGGGTTTGCAGCTGTTAAGCAGAGAGAAGCTCAAACAGTTGCCCTGTGTTTGGCTGTTAAAACCCATTGGCAGATGCTCTTGGAGCAGTGGGCTGTTTGCTTACATTTTTGCAGCCGACTTCTGCTTGTTGCCATGGTGGACACTATGTTTCTGTCAATAATTTGGCCTGGCATAGCCTGTCTGAGCTGACTCTCAAACTTTATTGAACAGCTTGGCTCAGCTGAACAAGATGAGACAGATTTCGTCTTTTTGGCTTGCCGCATTGGTTGCTGAATTCATAAGAGCAGGCAGGAAGATAGCTTGCAAAGTTTCTCTCTCCCTGTATGCAGAGTGCTTTCAAGACTGGTAGCCGTTTGTATTCAGAAGCATGTGTACTGTCAGGTTTTTATCTGTGAGTGCATCAAAAGCAACTCTGCACGAGGTAAACTTCACGAAGTCCTTGTCTGCTGGAATTTTCATTTTGGGGGAAGCATTAGGTAGAAATGTCATAGCACCAACTACTGTAAAGTGTACCGATGAGTGTTTTTGCCTTAAAAAACATTCTCGCCTGCATTTAACTTCACTAAAGGGAATGATGTATTTTCTGTATTAAATATTTGAACTTTGCTTACTTCTTGTTATAACTTTAATATCCACACAGGTTGGGATAACTCAGAAATTATCATGTAGCTAGCAGATGCCCCTATTTCTACACCCTTCTCCTGAGGCTCCTGCTTCCTTCTCCCAGGAGGTTGGGGGCAAGGCTTGGGAGGCTGTCTGGTCAGACTACACCGATCCTTCAGTTATCGGTGAAGTTGGATTCAAATGCTCGCCACAGAAAGACATCATTTCAAAGAAACTTGAATTTATTATAGGGATGCAGTTTTAATGGAAGAAAAGTGGATTTCTTCTAGGAAGATTAGGTCAAGAAAATCCTGTTTTAAACCTGGAACAGATTAGTAGAGCTTCGTTATTCATCTTTCCCAGAGAATGCTAATTACGTGTCAGAGTCCCCCCAGGAAGGGCTTCCTAGCTCCTGGGTGAAAGTCCATTCTACAGAACAAGCACCTCTGCTAGAAAGTCACTTCGGGTTGGAATTTCAAACAAAGGCTTCACACAAAGTGCCCATTAGGGGAAAATATGACTCGGTGCATTTGTAGGTAAAAGAAATTTTTATAAAACTGACACAAGTTTTAGTGTTTTTGACCCTCTTTTGCATTTATACAACTGCAAAACCCTGTTCCTGTGGCCTGCAACTTCACTGCTAAGGAAGTAGAAGGGCAGACCTGTGCCTAAACATGTTAGAAGGAAAAATACAAATGTAGGGATTTTGAAATGTCGTTTGTTTTAAAATTACCAAAAGCATAATTTGAATTCCTTTGGGAAGATTAATGTGAAAATGTGGGGTTATGGCAATTTTTATGTTTTTTTAGTTGTTGCTTGATAGATTAAACTTGTAATGAATGCCTTAATTATAAGGTTTTAAAGTGAAGATCTGCACATAACGATACTAAAATAATATTTCACCGTTACCTTAGAGTAGTCAGCAAATTCAGCATAAGGACCAAAGCATACCTCATTTCTGTTCTGCTTTCCAAGCCATTTGCTAGGCTAAAAATTCATTGCTTATGTTTCAAGTCCTGCACAGGAGCAGAATGACTTGAAGTTGTTACTGACTTTAGGTAGTAGTTCAAGTCCTTAGTTGACAAAACAGCATGTGTTATTTTTAGTCTATATTTTTGTGGGTTGCCTGTGTGTGTGGCTCTACCTTCTCCTGAATCTGAATCTATTAAGGCCTAGTTTTTCTGGTTTTCAGAGGCTTTTAGCTGGTCTTTTCTGCTTTGTTGCTTACTCTGAAGATAAGATGTTGGTAAGATGAATTCAAAGTCCCCATCTGAAATGGACAACAATATTATTATACGTATCCTCCAGAATAGTTTTTGATTTTTATTTTGAGGTGAGGACTGTGAAACCAGTTTTGAAGCAGATGTTTAGAGCGATACATGGATATCCTTGTGTCCATCAGTCCTTACTGCTAGAGGATAGTTTGTGCTTGGAAGTGCTGAGTTGAGAGTGTTTGTGTGACTGGATCAGATGAGTTAGGCAACCTGCCCTAGGTTTTACCTGTCTTTAATTTTATGGATTGATCACATTGCAGAAAGCCATAGTGGATAAACAGGAAGTTCTTACAGATCAAAGGGAGCTGAAGTATTAGGGAGCTGGTTAGCAACTCTCCATGGAGTTTCGTCCATGTGTTTCTTACCTGTTTAGAGAAATGCATCGACCGGTATCAGTATCACTGGAGCCTTCCTCCATTGGCCTGAAGAGTCCAAAGTCCAGACTTCCAGTCTCATTTCCTTTTCTTGTTGGTGTCCTGGTGTTGTGTGTTAGCAGGAGGAGGAGGAATCTCTCAGGAGGCATCTTTATTCCTTGACACCAGTGGGATTTCCATTTCATTTCTGCCTCTGTTAGGTCTCTGTGGGTTACAAGTCTGACTACAAAAACAAACAAGCAAAACAAAACAAAATGGCACAGAAACTCTTGGATCACTTTCTAATAGGTCATACATCCTCTGAGGAACAAAGCAAAATCTGGGCACCCCCCACCCAGAGCCACCAACAGCCCCACCAGGCAACTGGACTTCTCATCATCCCAGAGACCGTTTCCTCAGGGTGGACAAAGGGCGGCGGAACACACATGTGTTGAGGCTGCAGAGACTTTCAGACCCATGTGGGACCCGTGGGACATGTGGGACCTGTGGGATATTGGCACATCCATATGGAATGCTCCCGTGGCAGAGTCAGCCCTGAGTCTGAAAATGGTTTGTCCACCCCCTGGGTCTTGGCTTAATAGGCTAATTTCCTGCTTCATCCCTTCCTGTGTATTCTGGACCTTTACTCACTGGCACGTTTGTCTTACAGAAACCCCATCATAGGTGTGTAGCATGCACGGTTACCAGAAAGGGGAAACAGGCTTCTCTTTGGGGGCAGGAAAAGAGAGGGAGACTGAACTGGTTGAAGGTCTTTTTTTTATTGCTTCTTAATGTGGCTTTTCGAATCTTTCATTCTTCTTCTTTCTTTAGAGGATGAAAGTCCTGGACAGATCTATCACCGAGAGAGAAGAAACGCAATCACAATGCAGCCACAGAATGTTCAGGGGCTCAGCAAAATCAGTGAGGAGCCTTCAACGTCCAGCGACGAAAGGGCCTCACTGATCAAGAAGGAGGTCCATGGGTCCCTCCCACATCTGGCAGAGCCCTCAGTTCCTTACCGCGGGACCGTGTTCGCCATGGACCCAAGGAATGGTTACATGGAGCCTCACTACCGTAAGTGCTTCCTCCCTGACCCTGGGCATCTGTTCAGGAGCTATGGAGAAGGCTGTGACGGTGTGTGTGTGTGTGTGTGTGTGTGTGTGTGTACGTGCGTGTGCACATGGACGCACACAAGTGCTTTATGAAACAATGGTCTTGTACAGTTTATAAAAATGGCTTAACTTTTTTTCTACTTTATTTTCCTACTTCTATTCCTTTTGCATTCCTCTTAGAGACATTTTCTTTCCTGCTGAAGCCATTTCAAGCCCTTTTAGGGGTGACTCTCAGAAAGGTGGTCCATTCATAGTACACGCACGTGGACGTGGACCTTCCCTGAGAACCAGAACCAGATTGGCTGCATTCAAAAAGATGCTGCAGGATAAAAATTGGTTCGTGAAGGAAGTTGCTAAAGCAAGCTGCATTAGAAGTCTTTAATGACAACTGTTTTCATTTTTAATGATTTTTGATTTAATGATTTTGGCTATTCCTGTGTTTAATGGTTTCTTAAAACAAACTCTTTAAAACAAACAAACAAACAAACAAAACCTCTTTTAGCAACTCGGTGCTAAATTTATTAACACGGAATAATTTTTTTCTTTCACCAGAGATGTTGGAAGCTCCTTTTGCAGCCCTAACAAAGTTTAAGAAACTGACCAGGTCTCTGAGCACAAGTATACAATAGTTTTCTCCAAAGAAAGGATGTAAGGGAAACTATATAAGGGTTCAGTTTATTTCTGGCCTGTTTCTCGTTTTGAAAAAACACAATTTGGTAGTGGGATAATGAAGTTCATATTGAGGTGCCAAAGCACGCAGCTCTTAATTACAGATTTATCACCTTGCCAGGATTCAGACTTGCCATTTAACCTTCCTGGCTCCAATTCCAGATGATCCATTGAGGTCCAGAGAGGGGGACTGGTTTGTGTTTCCCTTTTTCCACATCATTCAGAAATTTTAGTGTTTTAAGGCAAAAGGTCATTAGCCAGATGACTGATTAGTGAGGACAGCTGATTAGTGCACGTTTTTTTGCTCAAGAAAAGTGCCCAGGATAAAAGCTAATTTCATCCCTTCGTTAGTTGGCTTGCAGCAAAGCGGAATGTACACCCATCAGATCAAAGGGCCTCGTCGTAGCAACCTTAAGTCTCAGCAACTGCCTCTCGCCCTCTACCAGATCATATTGTTGGAAAAAAATGGGAGATACAGTACGTTTTAAATGGAAAGGGTGTTTTTTAAAGAAGTGGTCAGAAGTATGGAAGCAAAGGTCTAGTGGATTTTTCTAAATTTTTATTTTAAGGCTATTGCTTCTCTCTTTGAAAAGTGCTCATCAGTTTTATTGCTGCAGAGGTTTATATAATAAGGAGAAGATGTCCGGGTCGTGGACTCTTCTTTCAGTTAGAGTTTTTGTTGTTATCATTTTGTTTTGTTATTTTCATTTCTTGTAAGAATGAAGATTTTAAAATAGTGTTGTTGGCTTTTTCTCTGAGCTCATTCTGAAGTTTTCTACAATACATTTTTATTTGTGAGTCTCTTTTAAAATCAGGGCTTTTCACTTCCTTCCTACCTGTATTTCTATACCCTCTAGCACACTTACATTTTTCTTTTTAAGCAAGTCTAGCTGCTTGCCCACAAGCTCTCTGTATTGTTTCTACCTTTCTGTGTGAACAAAAACTTTTCCCATCACATATGGATGTTTTGTTTTCTTTTCCAGATGCCCACGAATTAGAGAGGTATTTAATTAGTCAGGACAGCTGATGAGTACATCTCTTTTGGCTGCAGGTAGTGGGCAGAGAACCGTTAACTTTCTCTGCATACAATTGGCAGCTTGATCTTGGTTCATTTGTTTTAACAGTTTCCGGCTCAGTCCTTTGCCGGTCACTGGAGGGGCCACCTCTCTCTCCACCTGGAAGCCTCCTCCTCTCTCAGTGATCTCTTGGCACCCACCTCCTGGGCACTGGAGAGCTTGTAGTAGGATTTGAATTCATTTATCGTTTTTAGGGCACAGCGCCTTTAAATGGTAGCACTTCAGTGTCCCCCAGTATATTGTTCACATCAGTATTAAAATTATGTGATAATTTATAAACAATGTTAGCTGTCTGTAACCAAATGACAAGTGCGATTGTTTAACCTACTATCTCTATGTATTTCCTAAATTCACCCAAATAAACTGGATCGGTATGTAGTTAGTAGGAGCAGGAATCCTGTACATTGCATAGATTGTCTCAGGATGCAGGCGATTTGGGTTCAAGCTGCAGTTTTTCACTTACTACCTGAGTGACCTTAGCCGAGTGTGCTGACGGCTTCGCGAATCATTTCCTGTCCCTTGAGTGAGGGTCCTGGGCGTGACTGTCTGTGCCCTGGTGTTCGTGTGTGATTTGGGACAGTGGAAATGAAGTCTTTGGTAAAATCTGTGGCACAAACTAAGCTCCTCAGAGTTACTGAGGTGCTTCCCTTCATCCTTTTTCCTCTTCCTTTGTTTTTTTCTCTGTCATCACCACCATCACCAGTGCCACCATCATCAGGTGGTTTGTTCATTCTAAACCAAGTGATATCTGTACTTGTCCCGGTGATGTTTGGTTTACTATAGCCTGACTTGTTGCTGGTTCCCTGAAACCAGTATCTCCATAAACACAGATTAGCAAACAAGTAGGTTAGAAAGCTGGGGAAAAGACTTGAGGTTGTTAGAATTCTGCCCTCTGACTTTTCCAGAGATAATCCTTTCTTATGGAAATTAGAGCGATTATAATCATTTTCTATTTTGTAAGCAAAAACATCATAAAGCTTTTAAATATGCATGAGAAGTCTAACCATTTTCAATGTTTAGCAGAAAGGGTTTTATGTAACAAATGCAAACTTAATAAATACAGAAAATAGGTGCAGTATGATTTATTCATATCAAATAATGTAAAGGTAGCTAAAACTAAGCCTTTAGATTTAGATGGAATGTGACTTGATTTTTTTTAGAGGTTATAACCTCTACAAAAGGTTGTTTAATCTTCTAACAGTATCACAAGAATTTTTTTTAAGGTACTTGGTGATAAAATCTACTTACCTCATATGGATTTAATTAGCCAAGCAAAGCTAATGACTGATGTGAGCTGAAGGTGATCAATTTCCTAAGAATTTTTTTTCTTTTTTTTTGGTGTATTTGAAAAGTAACCTCTGTTTACAAGTCGTAAAATTCTGATCAAATTTGTCCTGGTCTGAAGGGCTGACCCATAACCTACATGCACTGCAAACCTTCAGACGCTCAAGGTGGAAAAACATCCGCCTGGGCCATTCCCCATCCCTCAAGTTGTTTGCCAGCTCTGTTAGAAGAAAAGACTCCTCCAGCCCTGTGTCCCTGACTCTGTGAGCTCGCGCAGTGATTCCTTCATTTCTCTGTGGTTGGAAAAATGTTGACTTTTCAAGATGCCTAATTTGTGCTTCTATATATACTGACTTTGTGTTTCTAAAGTGTGGGTAGGCTTCCTGTAAGACCGGAAAAAGAGAAAAAAAATTCCTTTTTATTTTTCTCCTTCAGAAGGACATCTGTAAGATTTTTATTGCATAAGACTTTATTATACTTGGGTATGCAGTGTTGCATCTTCACAAATCTCAGGCAGAATTCAGTGTATTTTAGGTTTGATTTAAAAAACAGAGAGAGAGAGAGAGACAAATCTGAGGGATAGCGGGCACTTCAAACATCCGCCACATATGTTTGGAATAAAATCCTCAGAGGGGCGCGGGGGTGTTCTCATGAAGGGTCGCTGTGTGTGGACAGGCTGTATATCAAGGCAAGAAAGCAGAGGAGCCTGCGGCATAGCTCAGACTTGGGGTGGGCTGTAGGACCACTAGTGCTTTCTAACTTGGGAGACTGTTTAGGGGCCTGTTCGATATGCTCCTCTTGTAGTCAGGGAGAGCAAACCCCCATCTCCTGCCACAGATTTTTCAGTGGACTTTTTTTTTTACCCCTGCTCCATCTGTAGCCAGATATTTCAGACTCCCATCAACCCCTGCTTTCAGTTAATTGTTTTATAAACTTGCATTTTCTTCCTATTTCATACTATCAAAATGGCTAAAGGGGAAATGGGGAAATAAGGGAAAAGAAAAGATGTGAAAAAGGGAAAAAATGGAAACACGGTCTTTGTAAATAGGGAAGGGTGAAGGGGGTGAAGGGAGGTCAGGGATATGGGGAAAAAATAAGAACCAAGACCTGTCATATAAAGGCACAGGATCCCAACGATGAATGTAACTGTGTTGTTTGCTTTAAATGTACCAATAAACTTAACGGTGAAAAAAAAAACTTGTAAAGGCAGGTGACATAATCATTCAAGCATTCCTGTACCTGGATCGACACTTAGCTTTTATTCTTTTCCCGTGTATGGAGATCATGTGTTTTAGTGTCTTCCCTCTTACTGTGAAGAGTCTAGTTTTCAAGCTGTCCCTGCAGGGATCTTTGTGTGAAGTTCCTCCTATCCCCTAGTCCTGTCGTTCAAGGCCTTTACTGGCTCATTTAAGGGAGGGCAGAAAGATGCCTGCTTTTCCAAAAGCTCAGGTCCCTTTTACAGTTTTATAGCTGTGTAAAGACTGTTTTGCTTCTGCCCCCAACTGCTCCCAAGCAGTAATTCCTCATGGAAAATGTGATTCATTTCTCCATGCAAATGCTTTGATTGAAAACACACCACTGGTATTCTTCCTTATGTTCCCCAGCTCAAATGACAGAACTATTAGTTGCTAATTAGCAAAACCTGAGGAATTAGCTGAAAGAAAAGAAACTGAATTTTTAATTGGCTTGCATTTATTTTCAGTGGAAAGCTGTTGTGCTGAGCCCACTTGCATTCTTGGGTACTAAAAAAAAAATGCGTATTTTTTTCCTCCTACCTGTCTGTCTTTTTATTAGGTGACTTTCTACATCTTGTGAGTGAGTAGAAGAGGACGGAATTATATACATATTTAATAGGTGCACCTGCTCACATTTCTGTTACCATCCCAGTGTCATCTTGAGACTGTGAGAGACAAAAATGCCCACAAGGCACAAGTGAAGAGTTTGGCGTGGACCAAACTGCAAAGGCAGTGACAGTTCCCTGAGCACGTAGTTCCATCTCATCCAGACTCTGTGGACCTCTTTGGAGAGCCGCTGATGGGCCAAGCAGGATACTAGAGTGTCTCTCTAGGAACTCTGATGTTGGATCAGACTCTAGGGCTTTGCTAAGCATCTTACTTTGCCAACGCATAGTCTTGAATTGTAGGGGGAGGTGGGATGGGCTGAGGAGGTATACGCAAGCCTCTGGACCTTTGCATAAATATTACTATGAGTTTAAAAATAGTTCCCTGCTTTTGCTCGTCTCTGTCTTAAAATTCAGTGCAATGACCTGGCTTTCTTTCATCAGCCCAGAGGTAATGTTTTAAGACTAGAATCAAGCCGGGCATGGTAACATACACTTGTAATCCCAGTGCTCTTGGCAGCCAAAGCAGGAGGATTACAAGAGTAGGCCCAGCCTGGACAACTTAATGACTTAGGGAGAACCTATCTCAAAATAAAAAATAAAAAAGGGGCTGGGGATGTAGTGCAGTACAAAGTGCCTGGGTTCAATCTCTAGTACCGGAGGTGGGGGGACCACTAAAAATAGAAACAGACACGGAGAGCTGCTTCGGGGAATCTTTAAAGAGCTCCACTGCATACAGACTTTGAATAAAGCAGTAGAAATGTAGCATTAATCCTTAGTGTTCCAGATTTGAGCTCTTGCTCATGAGTCCTGTGTCAGACGTGGTTGCTATTCCAGGTATTTCAGTCTTGAGAGACAGTAAGTGATTCTGGGACCCACATCACCGGGACAAGTACTGGAACATTTAGAAAAATCCGTTATTGAGTTTAATCCCTGAATTCTGGGAACACAGTTAGTAGAAGGGGCCGGGGGAAGCTTAAAGGCTACCCCAGTGAGACAGAGAAAGAGCGGTGAAGGAGGCCCTGTTTTGCAGGAAAGACCACATAACCTGTTGTACCTTTTTTCTGGCCCTCCCGGTGTCGGTCCCCTTGTTCCCTTCTTAGGCAGACTTGACTCCCTGTGGCCAAAGCCTGAGTGCTCTGCTCACATGGTTGCCTCTTGTGGACTGGTCCTTTCGCTTCTTCCCTCACCTTCATGTTCTTCTTTTTCTTCATGGCCTATGTAAAGTACCATCTTTCAAAGAGGCTTTCCTGTTCTGGGAGCTGAGGGCTTGTGCAGTTCCCATGTGGACACACCGCTGCTGCTTACCCATGCATCCCTGTGCAGCTGCCAGGTCTCCTTGAGCACAATGCCATGAGTCCCGGGGCAGTGTTTGGACTTTCGTGTCCTCCAGAATCCCTAGGCCTGGCTTGCGGGGAGGTGGCTCCCTTATGCTGCCATGCCGTGGGTTGCCTGATCATGTCCACACCGGAGAAGATGTTCTAGATGGTCTTTATCTACCCAGCACAGGTGGCTTTTGGGCAATCAGAAGAGATGAGGGTGCTTCTGCAATCTTCTCCTACCAGGTGTGATTGAAAACTATGGTGCGTGTTTAAATAAAAATTCATTATAGTAAAGACACATTGCCACAAATCCCCCTTGCTTCAAACACACTTATCCCATGGTTCTTACTACTTTTTGAAGGTATACTGGAAGTCCTGCTTCTTGACTTTCTTTTTATAAGATGTGGTCAAAATATGGTGAATTCTGCTAGTGAGCACCATCCGGCGGAAAGGCCAGCTCCTAAAAACGTGACGGTGTGTCCTCTTCCACCTCATTCACCAGATCTGGCATTGTGTGGCTTTTGGCTCTTCCCCAAATTCAGAATGACAATGGAAGGGAAACATTTTGAACTGATTCAGGACAGCAGGGCAGCCAGGCCAGCACAACTAAAAACACTGGTGATCAGTCATTGTGTGTAACCTCTGATCTGAACTCAGCCATTTAGTCTTTTTTTTTTTTT
>NW_022900929.1:13804778-13841454 GCF_012274545.1 Fukomys damarensis | reverse complement strand
CAGCCATTTACTTTTTTTTTTTTGAGTGTAGACAAGATGTAAAATACAGTCGATGCAGTTGTACACTTATGTGTGGCATATTTTTAAATCATCAGAACTATTTGCCTCCAGACACTTGCTGCCTTTACAGTTTCTGGGTTCTCCTGAGAGATGTACTGCATATTCCTTTAGGATAAGGTAACAGTTCATTCATAGAATTACAAGAGGGACCCCTTGTGCACATCCTGTGGGATTCGCATGGGTGTGGCACTTTGCACATGATACCCTCTAAATGGGACAGAGAGGTATTTTTCCTGCAGTTCAGTTTTATTTGCCCCTTTCCACATTTCCAGAGGTTTATCCTCTCTGTAGTCACCTCTGGACAGTGCATGCTTCTGGTGGCATCGTCCCAACTTGTCAGTGACCCTCTAAAGTATGTAGTCAATGTTTGGGACCTTTCATCAACAACTCAACTTAGCCACGAGTCCAGTCCTTGAAAGATTCTGCTGAGATGGGCATGTGGTGCATACCTGTAATCCTGGCATTCTGGGAGGCTGGAGGGTAAGGGATGGGGTTGTAGCTTAGTGTGATGCCCTGGGTTGAATCCTTGTACAGCAAAAAAAAAAAAAAAAAAAAAAAAAAGATTCTAATTGGCACCCACCAAAATGGCCCTTTCCAGTAGTTCCTTTTGATTTCTCTTCCTTCCTTCTTCCCCTTTTTCCTCTCTTCACTTCTTTCTGGAGCAGGCATGGAAGTGCAGCAACTCTTGCTACATCATGGCATCCCATCTCCTAACAGCTTTACCTCCCGTTTCCTAATGGAGGCAACATTATCTCAGGCCCTCCTCCTTTTTCTTGTATAATTGAAGAATGTTACCTTTGATGTCTCTTGAAAGCTGCGTTGCCCATCCTCCTTTCGCTTTCTTGATTTTGTATCTGTAAATTTGCGCTGAGCCTTCGTACTTCTTAATGGAAAGGGCTTGATTTTTTTCTCTTTGTGCCTTTTGCAGTTTAGATTGGTACAGATGGTACGGAGTAACCCGTCTGACTCTTGCCGCTCACCCTGCTGTCCCTCTGCACTCATACAGCTTGGAGTCTTGTGGTGTCTTTAAAAAGCATCCAACTTCCTTGTTTCTTTAAGTTTTTCAGTTTGCGTCCCCGCTTTGGTGTCCCCTAAAGTGGATGGTTCTTAGCTTCCTGTCTTCCCTTCCTCTGGGGACATTTCTGATGAGTTTCTTCTAAGAGTCCTCTTGATTTGCTGCACTATTCATTCTTTTACTTTACTGTTGTTCTTTCCATCATTCATTTGGTAACTGAGACCCTGCTTACTGAATTACCTAAGTGCTAAACAAAATAAGTGAGTTCCCAGCTTTTGTGGCTCAGCTCAGTGCGACGCAGGGACAAGTAGATTAAGCCCAGAGACACGGGCAAGCGACACAAAGGAGGTCTCAGACAGAGTGCGGGTTTCTGGGGTTGAAAAGGGTTTGACTCCAACAGGACCCTGAGAATGCTTCCCGGAGGAGGATGAGACAGAGGAACTCAGCCCATGGCCCAGAGCTAAGCAGGGTGTTCTGGGAAGAGAGGAGTATGTGCCAAGGCCCAGGGGCCAAAGGAAGCCCTCAACCCACGGGATCCAAGAGGAATCTTCAGAGGTGGAAGCGGGTTACAGGAGCACAGTGGCAGAGGCAGGCCTGGAGAGGCACCGCCAGTGTCCACAGGGACCTACAATGTCCAGATGATCCCTAACACTTGTCTTTTGGTTTTCTTGGTACTGGGGATTGGGCCCCGGGCCTTCACACTGTGCTGAATCCCCATACCTTTTTATTTTTGTCTTGAGAGAGGCTGTCACTGCTCTTTGCTAGTTGCCAAGGCTGGGCCCAGACTTCCGATCCTCCCACTGAGCTTCCCAGAGTGCTGGGTGACAGCTGGCTTTTGGAATATGTAAGCAGACCTTTAGGGAGTTATATTTCCCATCACTGCCCCACAGTTTTCACTGTGGCAGAGTCCATTCACCTCCACCTTTGGGTTTGCCAGTGTGGTTACTGTCATCAGGCTCCTTTTTCAGTCTTCCTTGCTGGGCTGCTGCATCCTTGATCTTCCAAGATATGCTGACGGATCCTCTGTATAGTGGGTCATGTTTTCCCTTGAAAACAGCGCAACCCATCTCTACTTCTAGATTAGGGCACCCCTAAGCACCACAATACCTGGATTACAAACTATAATTGGGGAACAAGGGAAGCAAATGTGGCTTCATTTCCAATGAACTAAGAGCCTTCTGTATGAGGGAGGACCAGTTTGAGCTTTAAAATTTAATATTCGCCGTGAAAAACCTCAAAGCTCTCTGAGTTTTATTTTGTTGGAGAACTCTCAGGTGTCCCTTGTACCAGTCAAGCCAGAGAAATAGTGCCAGGGACCTGGCACTGAGGATGGAGACAGGGGTCAGAAAGAAGAGTGATATTCATCTAGGAAACCAGGCTGTGAAGCCCACGCAGAGGGTAAAAAGAACAAAGACCTGCATTAGTGGAAAGAGCTGCAATCCCAGGCTTGGGCCCTGGAGGAAGAGGCAGTGTACTCTCAGTGGGGGGCTGCAGCCCAATCAGTGGACATTGTGTGGGTACAAGGGAGCCCATTCTAGGAAGCTGAATGTTTACCTTGTCCACTGGTGGGACCCCGGTCTGCATCCTGATTGTGCTTCTGAACTGTGAGTGGAAAAATGGAGGCGCCTGTTTCTTAGGTAATGTCAAGAGGATCAGAGAGGTGCTCCTAGGGGGTGCTAAGAAACAAACACTCTGTCTTCCTCTGGTTTTCCTCTGAAGAATAAGCCTGCTTTCGGATGGGCAAGATGTCAGGTCTCCTCTCTCCTCTGCTTCTGTTTTCCCTTGTGTAAGGAATATCATGCCTTCCCATCTCCATAGGGGCAGGAGAAGGCGACACAGTATGTGGTCTCTCGTTGCCTTGCTTGCTTCCTGTGAGAGTCTCTGCCATTACCTCTAATTCCATGTCTTGGTCCCAGCTTGCAGTTTGTGCATCTTCAGCCCTGGCTCCAGCCATTCTGCTCCTGGAATCTACCTTCCAGCCACAGGGGCTCCTCTCTAGTCCTTGCATGGATTGGATCTTGGTTCGGCTCCTACCTTTGTGAATGTCCTTCTTCTGCCTATATGACCCTGTCCACTGCTCTTTGCCTCCGGGCCAACTGGAGATGTCCCCTCCTCTGGCTGATCTTCTGTGCTGACCAAACTGGTTGACCCTTTGGATCCAACATACAGTTTCCATCTAAATGTAATGTCTGTATGTATGTGTGGGGCTACATTTTCCTAGAGCTTCTTTCTTTATTATTAGTGATTTAAATGTTGTGTCTGTCAGTCACACTGCTGTTGATTGATGATATGGAGAGACATTGAACAATTGGAGGCACCTGAATGCCTCCTGAGGACCCAGCCCTTCCAGTGACCATGCTGATATGACCTGTTGCAGATCTCACTCCACTGGGTGCATGGTCCCTGATGCTTGCTCTCATTACAGAAGCCTCATACATTTTCAGAGAACTTGTGGTGACTTAGGAACTACTGTGTCCCCAGGGTGCCAAGACAAATTAGGTTCTTGGTCTCAAGGCCAACGTTCTTATTGGAGGAGACATAACGCCCAATACCAAGCCAGAAGCTGCAACAAGAAAATAGCAGGGGGTTCCTGTATTAGTCAACTTTCCTGTCACTGGGACACAATACCTAATACCTAAGATTTAAAGGAGGAGGAATTTCTTTTGGCTCATGTTTCAGTTCATGATGGCTGATTCCAGGGCAGGAACATCATGGCATTGGCGGAAGGGCGTAGTACAGTAAAGCTGCCTATTTTGTGGTGGCTGGGAAGCAGAGCAGGGGAACAGTGTCAGAGAAGAATGGGTGAGAGACTAGACACAGACCCCAAGTCCATGCCTGCATGACACCCCAGACACACCCAGAAGTGTGTTCCACCAGTCCCTTGGATGGATAGCAGAGACAATTAGGTTGACATCCACCCTACTCCCCACAGTACCCCAAGAATGATACAGAAGGCCATGTGCCAGAGAAGACTCCAGCAGAGGGGTGCGCTTGGGTTGAGGGCAGGGGAGGGAGGGTCTTGCTCTGGAGGTATCTTTTCAGCCAACCAGAAGCCAACCATGGCAAGATCTGCAGGGAGAGCCCAGGATTTGGAGAGATTTGCTGTGGGCATCCTGGGAGCAGAAAGAGGCCCATGTGGGCCAGGCTAGGAGGTAGGCTCATTGGGGGTGGTGCAGGGTTGACAAATGGGGTGAGTGATGAGATTCAGCCTTTGTCTCAGGACCATCATTCTGGATCATGCAGAGTGCCTCTCATGAAGTGACAAGTGGCGGGATGTGGGAAGGACTTAGCAGGCTGTTGTGGGAGGTGGCTAGGAAATGACCCCTCTCATTTGGCAGTAGCCAGCAGACATGGAGCCTTCTCTGCACTGTGTTTTGTGCTGGGGGCTTTGCTCTTGACCTTGTTAAATCCTCATGACATCCTCGTGAGAGGTTGTCTCGATCTTCCCCTCTGATACATGAGGAAACTGAGGCCTAAGAGGCTGATGAGGTTGCCTTTTTGTATCAGGTTTGAGTACAGGCAGACCCTCTGGCTCCAGAGCATGGTTTTTTTGGCTTGTGTCTCCTAAGCGTCTTTCCCACACAAGGGCAAGGTGCACACTCAGCTGGCAAGAGGAGGCTTGGAAACACCATCCCAGAGCCCGGGGGTGGCAGTGCTGGTTCCTATGGGCAAGAGCTTGGGGTCAGGCTACAGTCATCTCTGGGAGGGAGAGTCTTGCTCCTGAATGGGGTGTTATTCAATAGCATCCCAGCATCAGGCAGGCAGGGCTTACTGATCACTGCTTCCTGCACACTCCGGTGGGAGCATCTGCCCCTTGGGAGAGGCCCAGAAGTTTCTGGATCATCGACATTTTCCCCCAAATTGGAAGTTCCTTATAATTTAATTGTGGGGAGCTCTCTGGTTCCCCAGTAACCCCCTTGGGAGATATGTCAGGAAGCAGTAGCCATACAACTATATGCAGAGTTGTCAGTGCCAGCAAGTGCTTGGGCTGAGAACTTCATGATATGATCCCTTTGGGGTTCCACACAAACCCACTGAGCATTTGAATGAGCCCAGATGGACAAGATCATGCTGTATGTCCAGGCTGCAAGTTTCATTGAGGGCTCCCGGACCAGGTTTAGGTGAAGGAGAGAGGACCTAGGTACATCATGAAGTGTAATGAAAAATAAGGTTGCTGCTGAATGTCATCCAGCAGACGTGCAGGCTTGTGAAAGCATTACTGTGTGTCCTTTTCATCAGACCCAAAACCCAAAACTCCTGGCTCTTCCCCAAAGTCAAAAAGACCATGGAAGGGAAACGTTTTGAATCAATTCAGGACATCACGGGAGCCATGACAGCAGAACTAAAGATACTCGTGAAAGCGGACTTGCAGAACTGCTTCAGAAAGTGGCAAGACCCATGGGAGAAGTGTGTTCAAAGCAACAGGGACGATTCTGAGAGAGGTCCATGGCAATGTGTCTTTTACTGTAATACACTAACAATTTTTAAAAATTCACCATATTTGTGATCATACTGCATTGATTATTGTCTCCTGACTTTGGTGTCTCAAGATACAAAGGGAAAGGGTCTTAATCACTATTAAAGAGCTGGAGGAATGATTTACGAGAAAAGATGGAAAGGATGGAGCACGGATACCAGGGCAGGGCAGGCTGAAGACAGAATGGCAGTGCTTCCCGGGCTACTTGAAGCAGCAGCAGCTAAGGAGGGAGGAGTCTGACACCAACAGCCCCAAGTCGGGAATCTGTGCAGATGATCTAGTAGGCTGGGAAATCCCTTTCTGACGCAGGCAGGACTGTTGCTTGCTTTAAAGACAAATGTGAGATACCAGTCCCTATCTGTATGAAGTTCCATTTCAGGGGACTTGATTGGACCCAAGATCTATCGGGGTGTGTGTAATAAAGACACATGCTGTAACAGTGCTCCTTCTGTACTGCATCAAGAAAATAAGAAAAGTTAATGTCGAGACTGTGATCCCCTGAGAACCCTATAAGTACAATAGTCTAAAAATTATGGAAAATCGTTCCAGGGCTTGGAGAAAAGACAGAGGATGACTTCTTAGATATTTTTGTTGGTTTCTTTGACATTAACTGAGCTCCACACACAGTAGACTAAAAGGTACGAACCTGGCTCTTGATTTTATGTTTCGGGAACAGAAAGCATAAACCAGCATGTGCAAACAATTAGGCCACATATTGACAAGTATAAAATAGCAAGATGAAAGCCTGGGCCCAGATCTACTGAGGGTGATTTCTGATTCCAAGGGGTATTTTACAGTACAGCTTTGACTCCATGGCAAATTTGCTTCCAGTATGAAATTTCTCCTAATTAACATTCCCTTCTTCTTTCCAAATATCAAATTTATGGACTCTTAAGAAATTCATATAACACATATGCCGATGCTGCCTTTTCTTTCTGCCTGATCCATCCTGGCTGTTATTAACTTTAATATCTGATTCATTAATTTATGAGGAGTTCTGAACTGCAGCCTGAAATGCTCCCCTGAATTTTAGATTTTGGGGGGCAGATTTCGTGCGAGATCGTTCTGAACCTTGCTAATATCTCAGCATGGGGGTTTATTGTTCTTTTGTGACCTCTCAGGGATGTTGCTGACCCTGGCTGAGGGATTCTCAGGGTGGTTTGTCACCTTCGTCACACCGCTGAGTTTTCTGCCTCCTCCCCGATGAATTCACCCTGCACAGCCTTCGCAGGCCCAGGCTGGCACCCAAGTCCCTGGCCCCTACAGTCCAGTTTGCTCACAAGCAGTAGATTTGCTGGGTGTTCATGGGCGTGTGCTCTGATCTCCGGGAGCTAAAAGTTTCAGGGAGCATTTTCAAACTTATCCCTGAATGCTGCTGTAAAGTTTTTATTTTGTTTTGTTTCTCTTCGACATTTTGGGATATTCACGGTAGTAAGGTGTCGCGAGCCGGCGACGCAGAGCACTGTCCAGCAGTGTCTCAAACCTGAAAGAGCAGCGGGGTGGAGACGGGGCAGAGAGAAAGGAAGGACGCCAAGACAAGAGTCTGATCAAGGCGGCGTTTATTGCCGGCAAGCACCGGCCTTTTAAAGCAAAAAAAACACAAACTATTATGGGATGGGTTTACCATAGTAACTGAAAGGTCACACAGGAAAAGAGCAAACAGGTTCACCAAAACAACCCACCGTGAGTAGTAGTAACCCGGACAACCACACATCTAAAGGTCAGAGACAAGAAACTGTAACTTTCAGGAATTCCACAAAGGAAACACTCTACCTGCTAAACTGGAGAAACAACACATATGGAGTTACTAGAGTTAACAGTACTTACAACCAATACTCATGATCCCCACAATAAGGAACTGATCTTGGGTGTGGAGTGTGGGGAGATTGGTCATTAGTAGTAGGTTTTCCTTCGCGTGCCTGGTTATTGGACGTTAATTCTTCATGTGGGTGACCACGTGTTCTCATGTCTGGGAGTCCAGCCATTGGAGCACAGGACTCAGTTGGGGTGGATGTGAGTGGCCATCCTCAGAAAAAGTTTAGAGACTCACTTTACAGTTCCCTTTGGGACACCTACTCCATTAAGATTTTTTTTTGTGGGGGGGCGTTTGAGACAGGGTCTCACTATGTAATTAAGACTGACCTGGAACTCACTATGTAGACAGGCTGGTTTCGAACTCACAGAGATCCTCCTGCCTCAGCCTCCCCAGTGCTGAGATTACACGCGTGCACCACCACACCCAGCTCCAATAAGATATTATTAAAAAAAACAACAAACTTTCTCCTTTTAGTAGCAGCCTTCTCCTTTTGATGCCTTGCACACTCTTGCTGCTGATCTTCAGGTTTTCTGAAGTGGCACTCCGTCCTGAGTCACCAGGTGAGCAGATGACTCTAAGACACAAAAGCTTTTCTGCTGCTTTGGGTCCAGTGTTTTCAGATTCTAATTAGGAGCTCTGATGTTACTGCCGTGATTGGCCCCTCTTCTCAGAAGAATGCAGATCCTGGGGGTGACAGTGTCGTGTCTGAGCAGGCGTGGGCCCTGTGGTCCTGACCCGTGTATACGCAGAGAGGACTCGGTACCTTAGGAATGAGGCTGTTGCTTTGGCCGATTGAGTTTTACAAGCTCATGAACTTGGACTCTTAGGTGGCACGAATGTGTGAGCATGCTGTATCCTCCCTTGTCGTTCTAGTCACACCGGAGACCGAGGTAGAACATTTATTTATTTATTTCAGAGTTCCGTGCACTGTTTTGATGCCAACCTGATTTTTGCCAAGAGCCAGAGTAAAAATGAAACATTTGCAAACATGTAGCTTTGTTTTCTTTTCCCCTAAAATAGGCGGATGGTATGAGGGGGTACGTTTTTGTGTAGGTTTTATTTGCATTTTAAAAATAATTCAATTTCTTAAATACTCCAAAAAAAGCATCTTTCAATACAGGCATGATGTGCATGCCTGGCTTCCCATCAGTCATGGGGTCTGAAGCAGGAGGATCACAAGTTCAAGTTCAGCCTGGGCAACTTAGGGCCTTGATACCCTGAATTGGGGATGTTGTGGGGAAGCCAAGTCCTATCCTTCAAACACATGTGTAGTAGCTGCTGTAATTATTTAATTACTCTGCTGTCAGTTTGTTATTTCTCCAAGGAACAATCCAGAATAAAACACATCTTGACGCTCTCTTTATAATGTAACAATTTATCGTATCTCTAATAAAGCTATAATTTACAGGCAACACAGGCTCATTTGGGAAAATCATAAATACTGATGACGTTAGGATAGAAATCAGCAGTGGCTTCTTCTTTTATTTCTGCTTCTCCTATCCCAGTTCCAAGGACATTTGTCACTCTTACTATTTTGTTCTTTTTGTGACAAGCATAACAGCTTCAGAACATGTATACTTTCTGACATGATCGACTCCACATATTTGGTACTCAGTATAATTTACTGATTCTCCAGTATTAAACATTAACCTTTGCTTTTCCAATGTTATGCCCTCCTGTCCTTTTAGAATTCATATTAAATTCTTTGTTTATTGACTACACTTATTACTTTAAAGAATATCTTAAGACCTTATTTGTTCATCCACTTTTCATAGTAACTTAAGCCCTTATTTCTTCATCCACTTTTCATAGCAACTTTTGATTTTCCCATTTAAAGATGAGGATATTACGTCCCCTTCCTCCATCCAAGCCACTTTCTGGGGTTCAGCTTTTCTACAAAGCGTCAAGGTTGTGACTGTTTTCATGGTATCTCACAAACAGGAGCACGTCTCTGCTGTACTTTGTCCGTAGATGGATTTTAAATGTTGAGTGTCAAGAAATGATCTCTCCCACTATGGCTGTGGCAGTTGTCTTCTGCGTTGACCAGGAGAGAGTCAGGATCTCGTTTACCTGCCGGAATCCCTGAGTCATCAGCAGTGGCACATCTAGCATTATGGGTGGGGGTTTATCTATTCGTACTCTTCCCAAATTGCTTACTAACCGTTGTGCTATTTTGGGGAGTTCTCGCAGCTTTTCATTTATTATTTATCTTTACAGTATCTTTTTTTCTTCCCTCCAAACTCCCAATCATATCTGTTGCCCTAAGTGGAGCACACACATCCTTCCTAGGGGTTGCATTTTCCTGAGCAGCTGGGCCCAGGAGACTGCAGACATTCCTTGGTGACTTAGGAAGGAACCACTATTTCTTGGGTCATGTGACTTCACCATTGTGGCTTAATTTTTTAAAAATTTTCCTAGGATACATCCAGTAACTTCCTAAAACAGGGCAGGCACTTTCTGAGTCTTTGCATGTGGGGAAATATCTTTATTCTGCCCTTGCTGTTTGTTGCTTGATAGGTTAGCCAGAATTGTAACTTAAAAAGCCTTCTTTGGAGGTAGTGCTACACTTTCTGCTGGGGGAAATCTGATACTTGTGTGGTTTGTATTCATTGCTGTGTAGATGGCTTATTTTCTCCTTGAAATTTTGGGGTCTTTTTGCCCTGCATGGTTTGAAAGCATGTCACTAGATGTATTTTTGATTCAGTTGAACTTTATCTTATTTCATACAGTCTTCTCACCTCTGGATGGACTATTCCAATGTAATGATGTGTTCTTTATCTCTTGGGATGATTTCTTTTCTACTTAAACTTTAATAGTCTCACCCACCGAATTTTCTCTATTCTTTTTTTCTAGAACTCTTAGTTGAATGTTAGACCTCCTGAGTGACTTCCCTGAGTCTCTTATCTTTTCTCTCACATTCTCCTTTTCTTTTGATTCTGTGTTCTAGGAAATTTACTTAACTTTATCTTTAAGAGCTTTTAATATTTTCATTTCAGCTGCCATATGTTTTTTTTTTTTTATTTGTAAGAGCTTTAAAAAATTCTTGCTCTAGTTCTTATCATCTGCTCTTGCCTTTGATGTCTGGTGCTTTCTCAAAATTTCTGAAGTTTCTTTTCGGGTCCATTTTTCATGCTGGCTTAGGCCATTCTGTTCTTGTTTGTGTCCTTCCTCTCCCCCTAAGCATGGTGACAGTTAGGCGTGGTTCATACTGGAACCATGGGGGAGGGAAGGGTTCTTCTGCTCAGGCATATTCAGGCTTGCTTTGTCTGGAGAAAGCAATCTGACCACATGTATGGACAATAAAGCAGGTTCTCTACCCTCTGGAATGAGGAGGATGTGGTTCTGGGTGGCTGTAAGAACTCACATGGCTGTCTGTCCCTGTTGGAACCCATGCAGACCGGCTGGCACCAACTCCGGAAGTTCAGGCTCAGCTCCTGTGGCTGTCATGGTTGAGTACATTTGAGTGCTAGGCCGGGAAGGAGAAGAAGGTACTAAAGCCTTCCCCTGTTCTCAAAACAATTCATTCCATATTTTGAAGACAGAAGTCAAGATGTTGCTCTAGCATGCCAGCTACCCAGTCTCCTGTGCTTTGGGGCAGAGACAGGCTACGTCTCTGGGTAGATTGATTACTCTCCCTTTCCTTGCTATCTTCCAAGAATATTCTAGGCCAGTGGTGGCAAACCTATGACATGTGCCACAGTGGGCTCTTGGTATTATTGAAAGCTCTACAAGGTTCACCATCACTGTTCTGGGCTGCTGCTTCTCTCTGTGCCTTTTCTACTTATAGTTCCAGTGTCATCCACTTTGTATCTGTCATGCAGAAATGAATCTGGATTTCCTGTGTCGATTTTTTTGCATTGACTGTGTTAAACATGCAGGTTTCAGTGACAGACTGTGTGGACTCAAAACTCTGCTTCTGTGGTGTGGCCATGGGCAACTCCCGTAGCCTTTCCAAGCCTTCGTCTTGTAATCTCCACAGCAGAGCTGGGAAGAGGCCCTGCTTCTTGGATTATTAGAGGATCGATAAAATACAGTCCTTAGAAGTGCCTAGGACAGAGTAGGTGCTTAGACATTTTACTGTTATTTCTTTGTATTTTTGTCATTACTGCAGTTCCTACTTTCACCTTTTTATTTCAAAGAGATCTTAAGAAGGACAGGTGAGAAATGTGCTTGTCCAGCCTGCCATCATGACGGGGAAGTGATAGAGTACACATGCTGCGTTGTCGGTACCTGGAAAGAAACCTGGAGTCTGTTAAACTTCGAATCGAGGCCCAGCTGTCCCACCTTCTAGCACAGTGATCTTCAAACAGGCCCGACTTCTGTTTGGTGTTGCTGTCACAGAATGCCCTACTCTGGGTGCTCCAGAATGAAAAGACACTTACTCAGCTTACAGTCCTGGAGGCTCAGTGGCCCGGTACTGGTGTCCTGGCCAGGCTACCTGGCTGCATCACAGTCTGGTAGAGACATGGACAGACCTTGCTTTATGACAGCCCACTCTTGTGAGAGCCAACAAGCTCTGGAGAGCGACATTAATCCCTTCCCAGGGCTGTGCTTCTGTGACCCATGAGCTTGCCTAAGATCCCATCTCTTAAAAGATTCCACTTTCTCAACACTGCCACTCTGGAACCAAGCTTCCGGCACGTGAGGCTTGGAGGGACCCTGGCAAACCAAAGCCAAGCCACGGCGGGCGGCACCGCAGTGGACTGACAGGGAGTAGATGAGATCATGCTGAAACCCAGGTGTTCCCTGATCCTCGCACTTCTACCCTGGCTCTCCTGCCTTGATCCTTTCCCAGAGGGTCAGTCCTGACGCACCTGGAGAGGGTGGCTTGGGCCTCTGGCTGATGTCCCTGACTCTTCTGATGCCATTGAAACCTTCTTTATAATTTCCTTTCCTTCTAGCCATTAGAGTAGATTTTATTCTCTTTAAGATTTTACGAATCTGAAAAACCTGAAAATCAAGGAATTTAAACTGAAGCTCAACCTAGATATGAGCTAGACATGGTTATCATGTCATGTTTTAACATACAATTTCCTAGAGATGACCACCATCCTAGCCACAGATGTTTGAAAAGTCTTACTTTTTTACCACTGAAAATGCTAGATACTCATTTCCTGAGAAATATGCTCCCTGCTTTATTTCTTTTACCCAAGTACATTAAAAACAACTCACAAGTGGTAGTGCTGAACCAAAGTATGTGGTGGGTCTTCAGAAATGTACTGCAAAGAATTAAACTCAGGCTAACATCATAGCAAACAGTTAAAATGGATAATTTTCTGAAATTATGCCTTCAATCGAGTACCTAATTACGTAGACTTGCTGCCTAGGAAAATTTTCCTCCCAACATCTGTATATGCAAGTGTCCATTTTCTTTGATCTTTCCTTGTTACATACTAAGTGTATTTTCAGATAGTTGGTGAATCCACCCTGCTTTAAATTTGTTTATTTATTTTAGGGTACTGGGAATTGAACGCAGGGCTGACACACCGAGCTACCTCTCTAGCCTCCCTTCCCTCCTTTTTGAGACAGGTTCTCACTAAGTTGGCCAGCGTGGGCTGGAATTTGGGATTCTCCTGCCTCAGCCTCCCATAGTTATGCATGTTTTTGTTTGTTTTCTTTTTAAACGTGGTTTATTTTAATGGCCATTGAAAAATGTTTTTAAAAAACCGTGAGCTTGGAGAAATCAATAATACTGTATAAAATTTAGCTTGTTTTTCAGTTGGAAAAGCTATTTTCAGCCTAGCCCAAATGTTACTGGGGTTTAAAGTTGTCTGTTCGGTTGTGGGGAAACTGGCTCTGTTTAGGAGATGGCATGGGGGCATGTGAGGATGATGTTCCTAGGCAGAAGGCACTGGAGCCTGCAACAGTTGGGAGAGTGGAGTCCCACTGAGGAGAGGGAGGCAGACAGGTGTAGGAGCTGTAATTGCAGGATGGCACCTCAGCGGGAAGGCAGACCAGTGCTCTCCCGTTTAAACTCTGTAGCTCTGTGTAGCGCACACTGTGCCATGGAATCCGGAAGTATTTCTGCCTTGGCTTGGGCAGAAGGGCACTGTGAGGCTGCTCTGTGGTCTCCAGAGGAAGAGGCTCTTTAGCAGAAGGGCTGTGCGCCGGTGGGGAGCTGTGCCAGAGTGGGAAGGTCCACCAGCGAGTCAGTGGCCTGGTTGCAAGCTGGGAAACGGGAGGAGGTGGGGGAGCCCAGAAGTTGGTGAAGCCCAGGCTGAGAGGAGTGGTGGTGGGCAGATCTAGGGCTGACTCAGGGTCAGCCCGGGCTTTGCTCACTCTTTTGGGTTGGAGGCAGCTCTGTAAACCAGAACCAAGGTGGCCATGGACTCCCAGCCCTTTCTACTTACCTTATTCTGTGTGAGAGTTTTGGGAACTGGATCACAAAAAAGTTATGACAGCAGTTGATTTGTTTCGGGAGAGGCACGTACATGTTTGAAACTTCAGAATATTATACAGAAAGAACATATGACTATGACAGAGGAGAAGGAATTCGCACAACTTTCTGCCGTCAGCATATTGCTGACTTTATTTCCCCTTTCACTTTGCCCACTTGGAAACTCTGAGTGAAATTTACTGCTCAGTGCTTCCAACTCTGTTGGATACATGGCCTGTATGGTTTTCCATGTAGCTTTCTCTAGTTCTTGACTATCATTCTCAGATGCTTCTCCGACCAGGTTTTTATTTAGTTAGCATTTTCTCTTAGGAATTTTAGTATTCTGGGTGAAGCTTACAGTGAAATGAGACAAAGGATTAAAGCAATACCTCAATCAGTCGGTAAGGAGTGTGAAGATTTCAATAGGTGTGAGAGACAGAGAGTCACAAAAGTAAGTGTCATTAAAGCAGTATGTGGAGACAGACAGTGTGACAGCAAAAGGAGGTTGCTGAGAAACCCTGTGCTCGGCAACTGCAAGGGTGGTAGCTTTCCTGCGCCTGAATGTCAACCTTTTTGGAGAACTGCAGGCTTGGCCCAGCCCTCCAGGATGATCAGGAAATGTCAGCTGCCTCCAGCTCCCCGGCGAGAATCCGGAGGGAACAATTTTGGTATTTCAGGTTTTAAACTTCTCTCCCCTGTACTGTGTGGGTGTGTGTGTGTTCTGTGTATCTCTCCCAGCAATTTTTTTAATCCTTTGACGTTGCACCAATTTGGGGGACCTTTTGCTTGTTTTAGCCTTCCCTTTCTAAGACCTGCAGTGCTGTGAATTGGTAAGCCCGCCTTAATATTTTAGTCTCTTTATTCCCCCTGTTAAACACTGTGATTATTAGTCAAGCTGCCCCCATCATTCCCTGTGTTTTCAAGTTATCTCCGATACGCAGCTTTCTCCTCTTGGCCCCCAGCCCTGCGGAACCCCATTGTAAAGCCCTTCCACACGTCCATGCCGTCTAGTTAGACTCTCACAAATAAGAGGCTTGTCTCCCGAGGACAGCGCCGTACTGCAGGCGAGTCTAATCCTCCGCGTTGTTTGTCTTTGCTCTCAAATGGCTGGGGACAGTGAGTCAGAAGTGAGAACTCCCTTTGTTTCATGTCGTGTGCATGGCAGGGGGAGAATGTCGAGGGGCAGAAAATGAAGGAAGACATAAAAGGATCCCAGCTCAAGGAGGTCAGATCCATCAGAGGCTTAGCGTTGTCTTCAAAGATGCCTGGGACAGGTGGCAGTTCAAGACAATCCCAGGCGCGGCGTCCGCTGGCTCGGAGATAAGGGATTGCTGCAGACGCCAGCTATCTGCTGCCCGGTGGCTTTGATGTAACTCTGCTCGCGGGACTTTGGGGAGCGGTGACTGCCTTCTCGTGCGGTCGGCTGCTGTTGCTCCGCTTTTTAAGGGCTCATTACACTGCTCCTGGAGGATTAATCCTCTTTAAGGTTTACATGCGATGGTTTTGTCCAGGTCTCGGCCAGGGACCTCGGAGCCACCTGCGTGAGGTGCCACAGCTGGCCCTGCTTTCTCTCTTCCTCTCCAGGTTGCGGGTACTGAAAAGCATCTGTCAGAAAGAGGGCTGCCTTGGGCCTGAGCAGTTTCCCAGAGGCCCTTGCTGCCCTGGGCATGATACCTTTAGTGCCAAGTGGTTAGCATTCCTGTTTGCATCCCTCCTGCTCAGGATCTTTAGATCTCTCTGATGCTGCTTGGTTTCAGTAAGGATTCTTCAATCCTTGGGGCCCTTTGCACTTAGAAACATGCTGTTTGTCAACTGAAATTCAGTAGGTGCCTCAAGGAAACTATCTAGTTGTGTAAGTTTCATATCTCTGAAACACTTAGTTGAAAAGATACATTCTTTGTTGTGTGTGACGTACTAGGTGTCAAACCAGGACCTTCACACCAAGCCATATCTCCAGCCCCTCAGCCCTGTTTTTTTTCACTTTTTATTATGAGGCAGCACTTTGTAAAGTTGCTTAGGATAGGCTAAAACTTTTCATCCTCTTGCCTCAGTCTCTCAAAGTGCTGGGGTTAGTGGTATGTGGCACCATGCCTGGCTTAAACGATGGATTCTTTCACTGAGTAAACCAAATTGCTAGTTTTCTTTTTCCCTCTTCAGTGGTAGAGATTGAATCCAGGTCCTTGTGTGTACTAAGTGCTCTATCACTGAACTAAAACTAGAACTCTTGATTTACTATGTTAAATACTATTAGGAATAAAAGAGCTACAAATTTGATTTATGGCTTGACATACCAGCAACAACAGTAGCTACAGCAACAACTAAAACAAAACCCTCTCCTGAAATTTCATAAGTAGACTTCATCCTAGCACTTTGGACGTTGGGTGAGTACAGCATTTCACTGCTTCTTAACAACTCACAAGTGGTGCTTGTAGGTGGGCAGGTGATGACCTCCAAGACCTGCCCTGGGTTTGGTCCTCTAGTGCCACACTCAGCTTTCTGGTCTTAGGGATGGGATGGTTCTGGGAATTACTAGGGGGACTTGGACGCTTTTTATCCTTCACTCTAGTACGTGATGACTTTAGTAGTCAATGACCAAAAGGTAATTAACATTTACCTGACAGCCTATGCTCAGACTGTTTGTCTGGATTTTTTGAAAAAGGAACGGTTGTGTTATGGCTTGTATCTAGATGTCCCCTCAAAGCCTCCTGTGGTCATTGATGGGCAGTTTCCAAAGTGGCTGGATTAGGGTGTAACGCTGGTATTAAGGGTGTGGCTAATGGAAGCCCCAGTCTGAGTGTGGCTGGCACCTATAAATGGTGCCTGCATGCACTATAACAGGGAAAGAGGGAAGGCAGGTCTGGGGCTTGCTGCTTGTAGCCTTCTGTCTGCTCTGCCATGGACTGTTTGTCCTCTGTGATGCCCTTCTGCTATGCCACCCTGCCTTAGGACCAGTTGATTGCGGGTTGAAACCTCTACAAACTGTGAGCTACAATAAACTTCTCCTGCTTTAACTTGGAGCATTGGGTATTTTTGTATCAGCAATGTGAAAAGTAGCAGACAACTTAGAATTGAAACACGTCTCATTGCTGCTTATGCATTGGACAATAAACATCAGCCCTGTGTTATTTTTGTGCAGACAGAGTCTTTCCAAATCTGAAATAATCCTTCAGATAGCAACAGAAGCAAGCTGAGCTCGTGCAGACCATCTAGTGAAGGAAAGATGATGTCCTAAGGGCTACCTATCATCCTAGAACTGTTCTACAAGTAGTTGATTTGTGCTTAGGTGGATTGAAACTTACCCAATTATCAAAAGGGAAATTGTCCTCTAGGATGGTGTTTTCTTGGGGTAACTCTCCCTCCGCCATGAGTGAGTGTTCAGTGGAAGGCAAGATGGGGTGGGGGAAGGCATGGCAGAAAGAAGGGGTCACAGAGTGAAAAATGATGACTTGATTGGTGGGATTGGGAACTTTGCCTCTGAATGCAACTCTTAAAACCGTGGTATCAAAACGAAGCTGGGGGGGGCGGTGTAGCTATGTAGGTTTCCTGGTTCTACCTCAGGACTCCTGAATAAAGATTTGTAGACTTGGGGTTCTGTCTAGACCTCCGCCCACACACTTGGGATTGAACCCAGGGCCTTTACAATGGGCTATCTCCCTAGCTTTTAAAAAATTTTGTATTTTGAGATGGGGTCTTACTGTGGCACTAAGTTGCCAGGTCTGGGCTCAAACTTGCGTTCCTTCTGCCTCAGCCTCCCAGAGTGCTGGGATTACAGACATTTGCCAACGTGTGTTTTTAACAAGTTTATATAGAGTAGTGTATGAGACCCACTGCTTTTAAAGGTCAGGAGTCAGTCTCTCTTTCTTTAAATTCCCAGTTGATAAGCACTTAGGTTTCTTTCTAAAAAGATCCTGTAAATTTGTTCATCTGACTATTGCCCTATTTGATCTGAATTTGAATAACACTTTCCTTTTAAGGTATTTAAATATAAATTTGAATGTGATGGAATCAATCTATTTTTCCTGCCTAAATAAGTAAGGAAATTGGATACTAAATTAGCTGATGTTACAGAGAATTTTTATTTTACTATGTTTCAAGTATTATGCCAAAAACTGAATTACCAACAGGCAGTAAGGATAATTTGTGTACCTTTGCTTTTGTATATCTGAATTTCTGTTTAAGGAATACAAATGCACTGGTTCTCCCTTGTCAGAGGGTATGTTCTGACGTGGCAGGGGAGCCTGAGGCCTCAGATCACATAGGGCTGTGTATGTCCCATTTTCTGTACATACATAACAATGATAAAGTCTAGTTTATAAATTAGGCATGGTAAGAAGTCAATGACGCTAATACATAACTGAAACAAAACAATTCTAAGAATATATTACAGTAAAAGTTACTTGAAGGTGTGTGGGTGCTTCTTCTTACAAAACACCTTTCTGTATTTTTAACCTGTTCACTCAAGAGGGAGGGCTTTGTGGCTTCTCAGCTGATTTTCCTTGATGGGATTGCTAACATTTTGTTAACATTTGTAATAGCCACAGCAAATCAATAAGAGTGTGGAGAATAATACAAAAATTTGATGTTTTACAGATTTTGTATTTCATATCAAATTTTGGCCATTGTGTTTGTAAAGCCTATAAGAAACTTCCATGTGTTTTAGTAAACATATTCCACAGGTAGTCATTTCCTACCCTCTTGTGGTTCTAGAAATAAATTCATCAAAAAGGTGAAGTGTTGGGCGGGGATTTAGCTCAGTGGTTCTTCTGCCTGCCTTGTAAGCTCAAGGTCCGGAGTTCAATCCCTGGTTCCAAAGAAAGAAAAAACAAAAACAGAAAAAGTGAAGGGTCTTTCTGATTCCTCATTGGTACATCTGAGATTAGTAAGGCAGGGTTTCCTCTGACAGTTTTAATAACTGCTTATCTTTTAAAATATGCCTATTCTATGCATGCTTCCGATAAATAAAAGGTGGGTGCTGATGGCTTTGTTATTTAGAGGAAAAGCAGGTGTGATTTTGGAATCAGGAAGACCAGGATTCTCTTCCCCATGTGCTGGCCGAGTTACCTTGGATACTCACTTGCTGCCTCAGTTTCTCTGACACCATGGACCTGCCAGACTTCTATGAGGGTAGAGAAGGTCTGGAGTACCTAGCTGTCATTGGCACATGGTGGACACTTGGCCCCCAGTGTTATGATCGAGCGATTTAAGTAGCATACTTCAGGCACAGACAGTCTCATTTCCTGGCCCAGAAGTATCACTTTTGGCCA
Source organism: Fukomys damarensis (assembly GCF_012274545.1). Lineage (NCBI taxonomy): Eukaryota > Metazoa > Chordata > Mammalia > Rodentia > Bathyergidae > Fukomys > Fukomys damarensis. Next base: position 13,822,446 of record NW_022900929.1, on the reverse strand, counting down.
ATTTGTAGTTTCACACGTAGGCTTTGTGGATCTTCTCTAATGCAAAATCAGATTTGCTTTAAGTGAGCAGGTGGTGATGGTTTTATAATTGGACTTTTTCTGCAAAAAAATTTAAGTTAAAAAAGTGTGTGGTATCTGATTTTCTTGCCTGGCTTATTTTTATCGAATAGCATTTTTCATTTCAATATTCCTCCATGGTCACTAATTCATTTGTCTTCGTGTCATGGACAGTGGGAGATAAGTCTGTTTTGAAGATACAGGTGCTGATTCCAGGAAGTATGTGGCAAAAGGAGAAGGGACAGGCTGATGTCTGTCCCCACTGCCAGTGACTGCTTGGGACCTTTGTCTTTTAAGATCTGGGGCTGATTAATTGCTAGTGCAAAAATTAAGATAATCAGAGTTGACACACTCGGTTTTTCTTAGGCTGCAGGGAATGAAGGTGCACTTACAGCTTCTATGATTGCATTATTTTTACCTGAAAGATGTTTGTTTTTAAACAACAGTAGCAAGTGTCCAGTGAGTCCCGGTGGCCTCCCTCATGTGGCTCCAGGAACCATCGTGGAAACCGCTCCCCACCTGCTGGTGAGGACCTTGTTTGTGTGACAAGCAGGAAGTGGGCAGGTTTAAAGGAACAAATACTCAAGCTGGAAGTTGTCACCTTTCAGCCAAGAAGAACCTTCCAGATCCTAAGGGGACATCATGTGGAAGGAAAAGACCAGTGTGTACAAGAACCAGTGTGGAAGAGGTGGGAGGTCTCGGGAGTCCTACCTGGAGGTTGTATTGTTGACCACATATTTAAGTGGGTACAAATGACATGTGTTGTCTAAAGTAATATACATTGGTTTTTCATTTCTATGAGAGGAAAAATGATGGAGTGGCTATATAAAACTTTTTTGGTACCTCTCTTCTTCACTGCATCAAACTTGCCTACTTATCTGCTCTCCCAGCGGCTCTCAAAGTATGGTCCACAGACCAGCAGCATCTGCATTCCCAACGAGCTTGCTATACGTTTGCACTGTGGAGCCTGCCTCACACCTATTGAACCAGAAACTCCAGGGCAGAAGCCAAGAGTGTCACTAAGCTTTTCCAGCGAGGTTCACACAGCTGAAGTCTGAGACCCGTGTACTGGAGGGTTCTGTCCAAGGATTTGGGTCTGTTGGTTAAGATGCAGATGAAGAGCTGCTGTCACAGGGTTCACAGGCTGCACTCTAAGAGCAACCAGAGATGTTCCATGGGAAGAAAGGGCGATTGTCCATCTGCAAATTACAGATTCATGGAAACATGAATTTATTTTTTTTAAAGTCAAGCTTTACAAGATGAAGTCAGAACAACAGATCTAGAGCCATGTTCCCATTCCATTCCAACTTAAACAAGGGGCACTAGCTCTTCAGAGTGTGTGTCCAATTTCTGCCTCTTCCTCCTATCCTTTGAAATACTGTTTGGGTCCCTTAATTTAAAGAAATGAAAAGAGCCGAAGCCCGTATTCCACTCTACAGGCATCAAGGAGAGAAGGTAATAAACAGTACCTCGCTGATCTATATATTTTAATAAATACTGTTTCAGTGCATCTCACCATGGAAAGCGAACACATGCAATTACTTGCAAATTTCTTCAGTGTTTGCACTTATAAATCTCTGCCTAAACCTTCCCAGCTGGGAGTTCTGTTAGTCTTTCTGCTGTGGAACGAGGGCTTTGTTCTCCTGTTCAACCTCGGCACAGTCTGGAATAATTCAGAAACGTATTAGAGAGATTGCTGCTCCCCAAAGCATAAGGAAATAACCTTCACTCCTGGCCTTAGGGAAATCAGCCCAATCAGAGTTCGGGCAGATTTCTCGATTAAACAAAGAACTAACTGTGCACAAATTGCACCTTGACAATTTGTAAGGGGTCCACCTTAGAAATTTCTTGCAGGTGGAAAGCTGATATTTTTTAATCAGGGCAATGAAACTGCTCAAGTCAAAAATGTCGCCAGCATTTTCCCACCATTCCATAATTAGCGTCACCTCCAAATTAAATTTAAAGTTGGATTTATCAGAAGTCCTGGGCTTGAGACCCACAGTGCTTCAGCTGTCAAGCAGAGATGGAAACAACTCCTCTGTCAGTATGTGGGATTAGAGCACTCGTGTGTGTGTGTGTATGTGTGTGTGTGTGTGTGTGTGTGTGTGTGTGTGTGTGTGGTGTGTGTCCATGCGTCCGTGAGTGTGTGTGGATGGCTCAATTCATCTGGAACACATCCCAGGGAGCTTTGGGCTGTCACGTTTTATTTCAGCAGATTTCACTCTGGGAACCAAAAAGGGGGTGGAAGTTATTGCCCTTAATGTTGTTGTGACTTTACTTGCTCCAGTCAAATTATTCTGACATCAAAGTCAGGAGCCTCTGTTGCTGTGGACAGATGTTGTATGGAGTGGACCTTTTGGGGGTGGGATTTAAGAGATTGCTGCTGATTGTAAAAGATGCTTATGCCAAACCACCATCCACGTGACATGTTTTAGAGAAGTGACAGGTTTTTCTCTGGGAAGTCTGGGGAGGTTGGAAGTACCCATTTTAAGGGCAGTACTTTGGTGTTTTAATGCAGGAAGGAGGCCAGGCACACCTCATTTTTCACACCCAACTCGAGGACATTCCTAAGCCCCTGCAGCAAGTCCCTTACCATAGGTCTAGTTACCTCATTCAGGTTCACATCCTAGGCATAGCAGAACAATCAAGGATGCTAGGCAGTATGGTTTGGGTTGGTTATTAGTATTGAACCTGGCTTTGGGGTAAAGAAACTGTAGAGCAACATTGATTCCATAGAACTTTGAGATCCTCTAGGTGCATCAAAAACCAGTTTGAGAAAAACACTTAGCAGGGCATGTTAGCACGTGCTTGTAATCCAAGCATTTGGGGAGGCTGAGGCAGGAGGATTGAAAGTTTCAGACCAGTCTGGGCAGTTATGTCACTTAACAAGACTCTGTTTCAAATGATAAAACAAGGCTGGGGATGTAGCTCGGTGTGGCAGCCCTGGGTTCAACTCCCAGTACCAAGGAGAGAGGAGGAGAGAGTGAGAGAAAGAGAGGAAGAAAAGAAAAGAAAAGCATGCTTTCTTCTGACTTACAAAATGCTTTCCTCAGGTGATCTTTTTATTCTCTTATTTGGCTCACATAGAAATGCGGGCACAGGACACACAGGTTGGCAAAGTTCCTTCCTTCTCCAAGTCTAAGTGACAAGTGCTCCAGGAGAGTGAGAAAACCAGACCTGCTTCTCACTTGTCTGGCTGGTGTGCTGTGGCCTGACCCTGCCCTCTTCTGCTTGATCCTGTGGCTTGTCCACTTGTCCGAGAGGAACTTTCAGGCCAGCCCTGCCTGCCCCAAGGTATGGGGCAATGTATGTCCCAAGAGCAGGTGGATGGACCTTTGTGTTCCTTACTTGCAGGAAGAAGCACTGGAAATGTGTTGGTTTTGCTGTTTCTCTGTCAAAACAGTGATCATTTTGGTTGGGCCCCTGTCCTTTGGAGTTTAGGAACTCGTAAACAGGGATGTCACTCTATGCTTACAAGGTCAAAGGAGCAAGATAAGCTGGTGTATAGTTCATTGTGGGACTCAGAAGGCTTTTGTGACCCCTGATAAGACCCAACTAATAAAACCCTGTCTTACAATTAAAAATTAAAAAAAGAAAAATTGCCGGGGATATAACTCAGTGCAAAGGCCTTGGAGTTTAATCCCCAGTACCACAAAAATAAGATAACTAAAACAATGAATAAAAAAATAAAAGAGAAGAAAAACAACTTGGTAGAAGAAGGCCAATTTCTGACTTCCACTTTCTGCTCTGTGACCCTTAGGCAATAGCTTCACTTATTTTCCCTACATGGAACAATCCTTACCTGGAGGCTTGGGATAAGTCTATTCTCTTCCCAAACCTGCTGTGAAAAGTCAAGTGAAATAAGAAGTGTAAAAACCCCTTAGGCCTTAGGTAGGCCTAGATACTCAGTACTGCAATCAGCAGAAGTTCTGGGTAACATGCCGGAAGAGGGCTGGGGATTTAGCTCAGTGGTTCTGCCGCCTGCCTTGTAAGCACAGAGACCCGAGTTTGATTCCCGCTACCAAAAAAAAAAACCAAACAAACAAACAAACAAAAAACCACTGTAACATGCATGAAGAAACTTAAAAAATAGTTGAAAGGTGCAAAATCCCTTGGTGCTATCTTACTGTGTTTATTAAATTTTAACGGAAGAAGAATATTGGCAGACCTGTGGTTGGTGTTTTGAGCTTTAAAAAAAAAAACAGTATTAATGGCAAATTCATCTTATCATTCCCTCTGTGGTGCATTTGACAGGACCTTGTGATGGCGCTGACCCATCATATATATTCTGATAGCTGCATTTGCAGGGTTAGATAACAAACTTTACTGTTGAAGTGGACATTTAATTAAATGTTGCCCTTTGTGGAATCAGCGGCAGCCAGACAGGGGCAGTGTCCCTCGGACCATGGAATCAAGACGGCCTGCTGGGCAGGAAAGGCCCAACACAGGTTTCCTTTAAAATGGCATTTCAGTGTGTCCCAGCTCCTCCTCCGACACCTTCATCTAAACTTCACTGTGAGTTGCCATGTATGGCTGCTGAAATCACACCCTTGACCAGCAGGACTTGCTTGTACCCTGGCAGCTTCAGCTTCAAGCATCATTTCTTTCTTTTGCCAGGAAAAGTAGGCGAAGAGCAAGTCACAACTATTTTCAGTAATGGGTCCTGGCCTTTTTGAAAGCTGGAGTTTCCCACGTCTCTGGCATGCACTTCCCTGAGTCAGGATTGCACCCATTGGCTGGGAATGCACAGTGTCGGTCGTTTTTCTTAAAACTGAGTTACGGCAATTAGTGTCTAAAAGACTTGTCATTCTCCAAACTGTTACTAAAAGGCATCTGGTACTCAGTACTGCACCGTATAAAAACTACCTATCAGAGAGCTGATGGGGTTATAAACAAAGGCCTGGCACCATATAAGGCTGCACCTAAGTGGTAGGAAGGATAACATTGCTTAAAAAGGCTTTTGTGGGAGCGGAGCCCTTCCCTTATGTTGCTGTCATTCCTCTTTTTCTTTGTGTATATTGTCTCTCTTCTTCCTGCTCCTCTCTCCTGCCCTTCTAAACAATATAGTGAAAGCCTTGCAACCTGTATTCTCAGCACACTCATTTCAAAATTTTAGCACCAACAATTAACACTGGGTTAAAGAATTGGGACTCCCCACAAAATGGGAACTTGGGCAGGTGAGGCGTTCGCCCGCCATTTAAGGTGGTGTGCCAGGTTGGATGTGGTGATACAGGCCTGTAATCCTAGCACTCTGGGAGGCTGAGGCAGAGGGATCACAAGTTTGATCCCGGCCCGGGCATTTTAGGAACTTAGCAAGACACAGTTTGAAAAATAAAAATGACAAATAAAAGATTGGGGATGTAGCTGCAGTGAAAAAGCCCTGGGTTTAGTTCCCACTCAAGAAAGGAAGAAGAAAGCAAAGGAGGGAGGAAAGAAAGAAGGAGAAAGACAGTGACAGCATGTGTAGTCCTAAAGGAAAGATAGGTCTGTCTTTCCCTCTGGATTCTGAATCCAAGTAAAAGAGAAAAAGGGAGGAATCAACCTTGGTAGATTGGCAAGAAACTCTCTGAGTTGCTCAGATGGAAGGGACTTCAAATTGTTACATTTGGATGACCTTAGACTCATCTCATTAAATTATGGGATGTGGAAAAGGATGGAGCTTTAACTACCCATGTTTATTCATTCTTTTAGGGCTTTGGTGTCTTTTGCATTAGTATTCCTGAAAGCACATGGCAAGATGACCTTCATAACTGCAATGTGAAACTGAATGTGGTTTGGAGACTCTTTTGGCCAAGTCTAACGGGGCCACCCACTATCCCTACAAGACGAAGTCTCTGGCCCTCTCCTCATTTTTCATATAATAACAAAAACTAATGGGGAAGTTTTCTGAATGAATTGAAGAAAGATCCCTGCATATTTAGAAAGGGGATAGAAAGTTTTGGTTTGAGTTTTGTGTAAAACTAAAACTTAGACCTGAACCTCTATTAATGAAGATTTTAGGTTTAGTTAGCTCATTCACCCAGTTTCAAAGGCACAGAATTTCTTAGCATAAGCGTAGCTTTCTTATTGTTTATCTTAGTCCTTCCCTTTGTTTCCTTGGTGAATTTTAACTAGCATGCACATTGGATCACACCAGATTAATCCACATGAGCTTATGTGCTTCTATTCAAGATTTAGAAGGTTTAATTGAGCACTTACATAGAATTTCAGTTGAACACTTCATGGCGACATATACCTTAAAATCTGCTCTTCTCCTTATTTGAATTAGAGTTGTCCATGAACCTGATAGACTAGGGATCTGGTAGTTTGTGTCAAGACACATTTTACAGAATTTTATGCTTCATGGAAAGGATTTTTTGGTGGTTGCACTTTGTGCTTTGGAAATGTTCCTGGTAGCTCGATATTATCTTGCATGTAGATGTCTGCCGTACTTCCTTCCTTGGGACTTTTGAGTGAAAACCCAAGACAGCCCTCAACAATCTTCATTGCAGTCTTATTTTTAATGTAGTCGTGGGTAGGTATGACAGTTGTTAGCACTTGCCACCAACCCAAGATTATATAATGTGCTATGAAAATAAAAATCACTACGCCAACTGCTTCCCACTCTCAGGTGGGATAAGGAATCATTTGGGCCCTAACACTCATTACTGATACTTGTGACCACCATAATATGACTTCACTCGGGGACATTTTTGTTTCCCGTTCCCAAGTAACTCACTGGTCCACTCTCCTGTTGCATGTGAGCTCTGCTCTGTTCAAGTATCAGCTCTCACCTGCAGGGAACTCAGGGTAAAATCTGGGTACCACACGGGGCTTAATAGCAACCTCGGGGCCTGAGGGAGCTAATACTGCGTACGTCACTGGAACCATTGGGTGCCTGGTAAAAAAGAAGAGAGATGATTTATATAGCATTCCATTCAGGAGAGATGAAAACACAGGATGATTTGAAGTGTGTGAAAATGTAGGAAAATGATTTGGAGCTCACAAGAATAGAAGGGCTCACTTCTTTTACTCCAGTCCTTTTTGTTCTCTTCTTCTTTTCTGTTTCCTCATTATTGCAATGGCACTGGCTGCGGTTTATTATTTCCACCCCTCCCCAATATACACATATGTTCACATCTGCATGGGTGGATATTTATGAAGACTTTGCATAAGCGTGATCTGGGGGTTCTGGGCCTCCACAGAACTGTGTGGGTCTGTCACGAAATGGCTGAGGAAAAAACACCTTTATTCTCCCTTAAACTTCTCTTTTTACTTGCTGTCTCTTCTCTCTAGCCAGGCAGGAATCCATGATCTCAGGTTCTGCATCTGGAAAATGGGGATAACCACTGTACGTCCTTCCCACAGGTCACACGTTTATAACCTATAGGCTTTCTGGCAGACAGCAAATGCCAGATGATCACCATCATCATGATCACCACCACTACCACCACCACCACCACCACTGCTACTAAGTGAAAGCATATTATACAGTTGGGATTTGAATTATATTCTGTGGTCATGTAATCAAACAAAGCTAAGTAGGCCACAAAGAATTGAACCTCAATCTTGCCCCTCAACAGTGAAGCTATCTTGTTGGTTTCTTGGACGTGACAGTAGCATGCAGTCTCATGGTGTCCAGATATGACAATGGATGAGGATAATCCACTGGAGAGTAAAGTTCATGATATCGTTATAGGCCCTAGATACCATTTGGGTCACACTGTTGGTCTTGGGTTAACATTTCCCCAGTCAGTGTTTGAGGCTGTCCTTGGCATCTGGGACAAGCTCTTCTCTTTGCGGGCTCTTTGTTCATCCTTGGTGCCTATTTTCCATTGTTCCTGCTCAGGCTTGTATTTCCTGGAGCTCCAGGGCATTACAAGCCAGAGATGGGCACTAGGATGGTCACACCCTGGATTTCATCTCAATTTTCATCCAGGTATATTTCCTATAGTAAGTCATTATGTCAGCCAGCTCTCCATTACTGTAACAAATACCTGAGAGTACTAACTTAAGTCAAAGGTTCACTTTGACGTATGATTTGAAAGGTTCCGTCCACACTTGCTTGGGCCAGAGCATGTCATGGCGGGGATGTGTTGGAGTAGTTGCTCATGTCATGGTGGACAAGAAGCAAAGAGAAGAGGAAGAGACTGACATCTCACAATCCCCTTCAAGGACACATATCCAATGATGTAAGATCTCCCAGGAGGCTCGGCCTCTTACAAGTTCCCCATCTTCCAGTGGCCATAGGCCTTTGGGAACATTCCAGATCCAAGCTTGAGAAGTTATCCAGATAGGCTGTTTCCTGGCTTCCCAGTCTGCCCACTGTGTTCATGCTTTTTCTGTAGATAGCCCAGACCTGAAACCATCTTCTTGTGCTTTCTGTGGTCACTTTCCTAAACTAAAGAGTAAGAGCCCAGAAATGAGCAGAGCTCCGTGGACTGGCCCCATAGAAATGGTGCTGAACTTTAAGGATACTTGGTGCTGTAGAAGAGTAGTTCCTGTTGCTCTGTCTAATGCAACATTGGTTATTACAGACAGTCCCTACCTTCTTTATGCCTCCTTTCCTGCTCTCTGCCTGTGGGAAATGATGGTTCCTTGAAATTTTTGCCTTCCTTCCCTTCTTGGTACCGTTTGTGATTTTGTTGTTGTAATGATTTGAGGTTTTCTGTTGTGTATAACCTATTTCTTGCCTTATTAATCTTCTCGAAACACCCCTGAGATTAACCGGTTGCTCTCAGACTGTGGCTCCCCACTGACAGTCTCCACTGCCTGCAGCCTGGCACTGAGTGGAACCTTCAGCTGTCATCAGATAACTCAACACATCATCCCCTAGTTGCGTCTGGTACTTGGTGCCTGCCGTTATCCACACATGAAATGCCCTCTGATTCTAACCTTGTGCACGGTTACCCTGCCTTATGCTTTAGGTTTCATTCCAAGTTTCCTCATCCTTGGAGGTGTTCCTGCAAACCTGGATAATATCTGGTATACTATTTGTTACATCTTATTCCTGCTAACTCTGTAGTAACTTTTTGTTTTATATTCTTTTGGAGAAAGTCTTGCTATGTTGGACTAGCCTCAAACTTGCGACCCTTCTGCCTCAGTCTCCCAGAGTGCTGGGTTTACAGGAGTGTGCCACCATGCTCAGAAACAAAGTGCTTTTTATTTAGCTTGGGAAATAGAAGATTTGGGGTAGGGCATGGTTAGAGGTGTGTAAAACTTAAGCCATCACCTGGAAAAATACATGAAATGCAGGTGGCTGCCCAGTACAGAGCTAAGATGCTTGTTGGGCAAAAGTTAGAGGGAGGCAGGCTTGGCATGCAGAAGGGACAGGAGATCTTGTGTGTACAGCACTTGGAAAGCAAATGTGTGGCTTCTTCAGCCCCCAGATCCTTAAATGCAGGGCTTGAGCATTTCAGTTCAAGCTGGATGACTGTTTGTGGGAGCAGAGATAGGAGACACTAAACATGAAGGATTTTTGCAAGGCAGAGTTACAGGAGATAAACAAGTGACTTAAGTCTCTAGCCTCTAGCCTCCCAGCACCATAATTCCATGGCTAAATCGCTTTGGTGAGGTTTGTTCCCTCCCTCCCTCCATTCTTTCTTTCTGAAACAGGGAGTGTAGTTTGGGGCGTGATGCTCAAGCTAAGGAAGTCTTACCATGGACAATTTCCTATCCTCTTGCTTTGAAATGGTCAGGCTTGTGGACAATATTTATCTAGATGTTGTCGAAAGAGACAGAGGCTCTGCATGGCGTTGTACAGGCTGCTCACTGCCTAGCTGACCCAGCTAAGAGGGCTAAACTGGAGCATGTGCCTGCTGGCCACGTTGTGTGCCCACCTAAAGGAAGGCTCCATCTTTCTAATTTGCAGAAAGACATTATCAGCTCACCAAGCTGGAAGAGGCAGAGTTTTCTAATTGGTTAGAATCATTCTGTTCAGACCCAATCTGAAGATGCTGGTCATGATAACATTTACTTCTTGGTTCACCAGGAGTGACACCGTAAAGCCGAGACACACTTGTGAATTGGCTGGTGAGCTGACAAACACCATGCTAGCCATTGCGCTGTGGCCACTAACGCTACAAAATTTTCTTAAGCGTGCAGATATTTTCTCCAACCTTCTTGGCTTTCAGGTCCATGGAAGCCTTGGGGGATCGGCTGAAGTTTTTCCCTTTTCCTCTGAGTATCTGATGTAGTGTGAAGTCTTCCCTTGTGCATTCTCCTCTGACCCGGAAGATTCCTCTGGATCACCCTCTCTTAGGAGTAGTGAATATAGTGGGAAAGCAACAAAAGATTCATGAATGCTAGGAACAGTCAGCCCCTCTGGGCTCCCAGGCATACTGTACCCAAACAGGCGGGTTGTGCCTGTCACAGGAAAGAACAGGAAAGAGCCCAGGACACCACAGACAGGATAGGTTAACAGAATAACGATAAACAAAATGACAACAAAATAGGCCTCGGGTTCTATCATGGAGCAGCTGGTCTTTGAACTGGCATCCAGAGGTGCAGGTTTGCTGTGCCTTTGCAGAACGTCTCAGGGACAGTCTTTGAGCCTTCTCATGATGTCCCTTCCTTTTCTGAATGTGGAAGAAACATGTCATGGCCCTCCATTTATAAACTCCCTGGAAAAGAGCCACTTTCTTTGTACTTCTTTTGCCCATCTTGTCCCTGGCCCCTCCACTGCCATTCATGGTGCCCTTCCAGGCAGCAAGGAGAAGGAACTTAATTCCTTCTGCCTTTTGCAGTAGCCACGCCTCTGTCCAACCCTGACCTGTCTCTTATGCCCAGACACCCTCAGCCTCCTGATTTGTGTGTATGCTGCTAGGGATTGACTCCATAGCCTTCAAACTGAACTATATCCCCAGCTGTTTTTACTGTATGAGATAGAGTCTCCCTAAGTCACTAAGTTCCTGGGCTGGGCTTGAACTTGTGATCCTCCTGCCTCAGCCTCCCAGAGTTCTGGGATCACAGGCACGCACCACAATGCTGAGATTAGTTCCCACGTTTTTAACTGTGAAGTAAAATACTTATTGTACAAAAGAAAAAAGTGACGATGCTGAACACTTAGTTGTTCAAGTAAGGACATGGGGACCAAGATGGGTTGGGATGCTAGAAAACTGGAAAATGGTTTCCAGAGCATCCTGTGTTGTGACCATTGTTTCACTATAGAAAGGAGACTTTCTCACCATAAGGTGAAAGAAGAGATTATTTGTCAGAGGCTGTTCTTTTAAAGTTATTGTAGCTGTATGAAACATTTACCACTTTTACCTTACTTTCCTCACTTTTCCTCTACTCATTCAACGTAATTACAGATTTCCAACAAGAGCTTGGTGGCCTTTGCTGCAAAAGCTCTCCAAAGGATACAAGAGAAATAAAGTCACCAGGAAGCCACCAGATGACTAGGCCAGGATGTCCCTGATCAGAGGCCATGAAACCCACTGTGACTGGGGATCCTACTCCTTCAGCTGCTGTGACCTGAGCCAGCAGCCTGATGGTCACAGAGAGTTTCATGAGCACTGTCCAACATTGAATTGTGCTAGTGTTGTTGAGGTGGGGATTGAACTATGATCCTGTGAGCTGGGGAAGACCCCAGTCCTAGCTACAGCACTCATCACCTATGAGCACGGCCAGCCTTTGGATTGTTTTTCTCTAAAGTGCAGACATCAGACATTTATGGTTAGCTGTCTGGACACTGCAGGCTGTAGCAGGAAAGTGTTCCTTGTACAGGGAGGTGAGCTGTTCAGTGGCTGTTCAGATTGTGCACCGGAAGTGCTGTGATATGGGCTCAGGAATGTTCATGCTTCTGCCTGCTTGCCTGGCTGTTCCTCCTCTGTCCCATTTGGCTGTTAAATCTTTTTCTCTGCTTGGTTGAAAATCAGATATACAAGAAGCATCAGCGGCTAAAGAAGGCTCAACATGGAGGCATGTCCTGAGAAATCTGGTTTCCCAGTGGGGTGCCTGTGTCCCTTGGGTGAACAGATGGATGCACCTTGGGTGTGACCTCACACCTTCTCATAAAAATTAGTCTTCTGAGAGCGCAGACATGGAGGGGTCACTTAAGATGATTCTTTCTTCTAGGAACATTAATTTCCGGTCAACAGATGTGTGCCTGTAACAGTTGAACCCAAAAATAGCACTGGATATGCAGTTTATTAAGACCTAGCCCTAAGTCGAAGGACTAACGCCTGGCAAATTCTGTTTGCTTGCTGAAGTGGAGATAAGAATGCTCCTTTCTAATTCAGATATACATTTCCTTATGAGATTTTCTCATTCACTTAGGTGAATTTTATTATCTTTTAAAAATGCCTTACCATTTTCTTTCTCCTTCTTCAATCTCCTATCTATAACACTCATTTTCTTTCTATTCCTTTTCATCTGTCATTTTTTTTCTTTCTGTCAGTATTTTTCTTGGCATGGAGTTTTTCTTTCCTTTAGAGTAATAAACTTAATGCTTCTCAGAAACAACTGTCTTTCTGAAGAAAGTAATTTGAGGGATAAAAGTGTAATCCAGTTTCCTATCTAGATGTAAAATATGAAGAAGGAGAAAAGCAACCATTTGGAGTCTGATTATGTGTTTGCATTGAAGTGAATTTAACGCCCTCTTCAAATTGCCCTCCTGAATTCAGGGCATGTAGGTGGCAGAAGCACGCCAGACTATGAGTTAAAAACACAGTGCTTCAAGTCTGGTCTCAAAGGACTCAAGGCAGGTTATTTATCTTATGTAAATTCAGCTTTCTTATTTATAAGATTAAGATAGAGTTTCACAGTATGTCTTTGGAAAAATTCAGGTTAGAATTGTTAAATATCTGTGTCTTAGTCTGTTAGGAATGTTACACCCAAACCCCATAGACTAGATGGTTTATAAACAATTAAAATTTATTGTTTGCAGTTCTGGAAGCTGAGAAGTAAGATGAGCATCCCCTTCCTGCTCTTGGACTGCTTGCTGTGTCCTCACAAGGTGGATGGATGGAAGGCCACCAATCTCTCTAGGGATTCTTCTATATGAGCCCCCATTCTTGAGGGCCCCTCAAAGCTGCCCCACTCCGAATACCATCTTGTTGGGAATTAGGATTTTCACACATCGATATTGAGGGACAGAAACATTCAATCTGTAGCAGTCTTGAAGGTTTAAATGTTTCCTTGAATCCATCCATCTTTAAACATCTGGAAGCTGGAAATTATATCTGAGAAATACATATTTATTAAATGATAATTAATAATCTCACTCTCAGCACCCATGGTAATCTCAGGAGTAGTTCATTAATTCAATAATTTTGGGGAGTGCCTACTACATGCTAGATTCTTTGCTGGGTCTGTGGGACTCAAAGATTAACAAGACACATTCCCTGTCTTGCATGTTTATCCCTCCTGGCAATGAGAAGTGTAAATTGTGAGAATGACACATTCATAAGGCTGGAGGGTAGAGTTGTCGGACCTAGCCTTAGAATGGAGGGGGCATTTTGGATGGGTATAAAAGGATGTTGGGTACTGAGTATGCCCAGGTAAGTTTTATGTGATACATTGACACCTTTTTGGACATCAGTATTTGATTTAGATATAGAATTAACATAAAAGAGTTAATTTCATGGTGTTGCTGAGTATGGCAGATTTTTAACTAGTGGCTTGGCTATTTTATTAGAGTGCCTTTGTCCCCTTCACGAGGATATTTAATAGATATGGTTGATGTCTAGGACATGAAACTAAATGCGTAACCCTCAATTTTATTATAGTGAACAGTAAAAACTACTATGGTTTGGATTAGTGTTTTCCAAAGGTCCTTCTGGTAAAAGCTTCATTGCCAGACTGTGGTACTATTGGAAGGTGTGGGGACTAGGTCTTTGGTACACCCTTGAAGAGGATATTGAGATTCCACCTCCTTGTTCTTTCTCTTTGCTACCTTGCCTCCATGAAGTGAGGAGTTTTTTTCTACATTGTGCTCCCACCACAGTGTACTGCCTTACCACAAATCCTAAAGCAATAGGCCAGTGGATCTGACACTAAACCACTAAAGCCAACAAAAATTTTTCCTCTATTTAAGTTGATTTATCACAGGTACTTTTTTCCAACAATAAAAATCTAACACAAGGGTGTACAGTAAATACTAGAAAGTTAACTAGTCACATGACGCTAGCACTGTGTCTGCATCATTGTACCTAGGATGATCTCTTTTTATTACCTCTGCTCTTAATTACAGGTCAGGGTAATGCTTTTTCAAATAACGATGTTTTTATTTGTACATTTCTCTCTTTTAATGCCATTGTATCTCTGCAGCTTGATGGGCAGATTTAGAGCCCCAAGCTGCCCCTGCTTGATCTTGGATAAGTTGTTTAACCACTTTGTGCCTCAGTATCCACAGCTGCGAAATAAGGATTCAAGTATTTGTGTCATTAAAATGCGTAAGACCCTGTGTGATCATGCACGTAGAGCACTGTACTTGGCCGAAGTGTAATAGTTAGAAAAAATGGACTTGCAGAGGGGTTCCCCAGCTATGTTGCAGAACCAATTATCTTGGCTTCCCAGTTACCATATTGAGCTGCTATCAGAACTTGGATCAAAGGCACAATCTTCTGGCTCCCAGCTCTGCTTTCATTTTAATAGGATGCGTTTGATGTTTCCATCATTTCACTGGATAAATTAGGGATTACATAAGAAATTCAGCTTTATATGGCATTACGGGAGGGTTTAAGAAGATGTCTACAGATTTTTAATACTCGTCTCTTCAGAAGGCGGAGTTGCATTCTTCATCCTTTGAGCATGGGCATGGACTTAGTGGTTTACTCCTAGCAAATAGAATACTGTAGAAGTGATGGGACGTCCCTCCTAAAATGAGGTTATAAAAAAGACGGCAACTTGCATTTGATTGGTTCTCCTGCCCTTCCTGTGTCATGCACTGTGGGAGCCGACAGTGCTCGTTCATCAGGACACTCATGCAGCCTCTGGAGAGGTTAGTGTGGTAGGGAACAGAGGTTGGGAACACATCCTTCCGAGCCAGCCTTGAGATGATTGTGGCTTCCTGAGAAAGCCTGAGCTGGATCCACCCTCTAAACTGCCTGCAGGTTCTTGACCCTGAGAAACTGTGAGATAATAAATGTTTATTGACTTCAGCTGCTCCATGGGAGGTCATCTGTAACAAATGCAGTGACTATGTGTAGAAAGGAGTTCGAAGCCTTTTAATTTTAAAATCTGATGCATGTTGTAATATACCTCCATTAGGTATCTCTGACTGGTTTAGTGAGGTCGCTGAGACGGCAGCTCTCAGTACATGTGTTTAGGTGGTTTTTAAGGATGAAACTTTCAAAGGACTCCATTTGACTTCTAGGCAAGCCAGAGCAGGATTGCTGTACACCTGGAATTTAGTTCAGCATTTCTGAGTCTTAGATGATTCACTACCTTAGCAGAAACATTTAGAATCACAGACATTCTAATCCTAGGCATAGGAAGACAAGGTGGCGTCACGTTCCTCATGAGGCCCTGAAGTCCAGGAAGCCTCTCCTCAGAAGCTGTAGCTGGTCAGTAGCTGGGCATTGAGGTTTCCTCTTGCGTCAGCCAGGGCTCTTTGGTTGTGAGCAAGAGACTGGGTCCACCTCTTTTGACAGTAGAAATGGCTGGGATGAAATGAGGGCCATGAAATCGTCCAGAAATCTGGAGAAGTAGGTGACTGTTAGAACCAGGTGCTCTCCTGACTCTCCTTCAGGATGAGACTCGTGGTGTTTTGATTTACCCGCTGGCCCTACTTGCCTGCTTACCAAGGCAACCTGCTTACCAAGCCTAAGTGCCACAGAAGAGAAATTAATTATGTGAGAAAATCAGAGTTCTATAGGAAGAGGAAATCGATGCTTCCCAGTCCAAGGGGGAAATGGGGAGACAGGCACAGGGTCTGTTGCACATTCTTCTCTCAGACGTTTATGAGAACTTTTATTTCTTTGCTTCCTGTAAATATTCACCAGGACTCCAGCTTACCAGAGCAGAGAACATGGCCTTTCTTCTCCAAGTTGCCAGTGCATAATGGCCTTTCGGAAACAGTGTTGTAGGGGATCCCAGGTAGATGTGTTTGCTTGGGTTGCCATAAAAGAGTAACCCCACAGAAATGTTTATCTCAATTTAAGGCCATAATCAAGGTGTGGCGGTCAGGGCCTTCATCCCCCTGAGACCTTCTGGGATGGACCTTTGCCTCTTGCAGCTTCTAGAAGCCCCCGGTGCTTCTTGGCTTGTGAGAACATCCCTGTGTCCCTGCCTCTGTTTTCCTGTGCATATTTCCCCCTTCTATTAAAGACAGTAGGCAAATTGATTTGGGGCCTATTGTAATACCCTCACCTAACCTGATTACCTCCTCAAATCCTTATTGCCAAATATGATCACATTTCTATTGGCGGAGGTTAGGGGTTCAGCCTGTCTGTTTAGGGAACACAATCCAACCTGCTCTCCAGGTGACCATGCATTTGCCCTCTGCCCTGTGGAAGGTGAGCATAGGCCATTGGCTTTGCCAGGCACTGAGTACCTCATTTGTGCTTCGGCTCCACGGGGCCCTTCTCAAAGCTTTGCTTTCAGCAGTGTGAGAAAACACTTGCGGGGGCAGGTTTGGGTTGACTTGGCACGCAGCTACCCACTGGCTTGAGGAAGCTGCCTCTGTTTAGGCTTGATGAGAACGGTACAGACTTTAAACACATCCTCTAGTAAGTTCTTTATTACAGAGGTGTGTTGATGTAGGTTAAAAGAGAAGAAAGCAGATTAGCACTCAAGTGGATATCCTGCTCTTGGGGGGAAAAGCCTGGCATCAGCAGGCTTCTGTGGCAACTTCTAGGGTGTTAGACTCTGCTTTGAAAGAGTACCTCATTTTAAATTTTAAAATATGTGTTGTTCGTATGAACGTTTCAAGTTACAGAAGAAAACAAATCTAGTAAATAACAAATGTGATTGCTATTAACTTAAAAACTCAAGTATGCTCTATTGTGCTGTATATTGATTGATTGAGCCATAGATTTCTTGGTGGATTGATTTTCTGTTTGGAAAACAACATGGGAGATTGTGTTGAATTCAAAGGAAGTCATCACTCAGGGTTAGCCTTACCACAGAGTGTGAAGTCTGGGCTTGTGTTTGAAATTCTTAACCCTATGTATTGGCCCATAAAAGAATCAGATACGTCAAGTTACTGTTGACACAGCAACTGGTTTCTCTGAAAATGGCATGTTTCAGGGATCCCCTCTGTGGATAATTTGGAAGCAGACTGTCTAGTCCATTTTCTGCTATCACAGAATATCAGACTTGGTCAGTTAGCAAACAATAGAAATTTATTTGGCTCATGGTTCTGGTTCGGGACAGTCCAAGATCCGGGAACCATAAGTGTTGAGGGCCTTCTGGCTGCATCAAATACAGTGGAGAGTGCCCGTGAATGAAGAAGAGAGAGGAGACAAGAGGTCTTATAATAGGAGCATTCTTGGGAATGAGGGGGCAGGGCTGAAGCAGGAGGATGCTGATTTCAAGCCCAGCCTGGGCAACTTGGTGGCTTAGTGAAAACCTGTCTCAAAAAATATTTTTGGAGGCCAGGGGTTTAGCTCAGTGGTTCTGCCACCTGCCTCACAAGCTCCAGGGCCTGAGTTCAATCCCTGGTACCAAAAAAAAAAAAAAAAAAAAA
>NW_022900929.1:13769066-13804584 GCF_012274545.1 Fukomys damarensis | reverse complement strand
CCCCGAGGGGTGATTAAACCCCGTAAAAAAAAAAAAAAAAAAAAAAAAAAAAAAAAAATCAAGAATAATTTTTTTTTTTCAAAAGGGCTAAAGTTGTAGCTCAGTGTGAAGGCCTTTGATTTGGTCCCTAGTACTATTTTTTTTTTTAAAAGGCCAAATTTATCACAAACCCACTTTAAATAACTAATTGAGTCCTGGGCCAGGGATTTAGCTCAGTGGTTCCGCTGCCTGCCTCACAAGTGCAAGGACCTCAGTTCAATCCCTGGTAAATATATATATGTATGTATATATATAAATCTATTCCAGTCCCGAAGCAACAGCATTGCTGTACTTGTGATGCAGTTACCTCCTAAACCTCTCTTGACACTGTTACAATGGCAGCTCAGTTTCAACCTGAGTTTTAGAGGGGAGATTCAAACTAGAGCACAGGGTCCCTGAAGGGTCTGCTACAGCAGCCCCACTCTGGAAATTGTGCTCCTTAAGCCCACCACCCTCTCCTTGGCACAAGAAATGGGGCAGGGGACAGAACCACCCTCAGAGGCAGATCTGTCCCTGGGTGAATGACCACAGCTCATCCTTTCATGGATGTTCTGGTATGTGAGTCCTAGGATCACTCAGTGTCACCCCTTTTATCCACCCATCTGTCAGTCTGTCAGGGTTCATACAGGTAGAGAATGTTTAGGAAGTGGGTGGTGACACTTGTGACCTATCCTCTCTGTAGCCAAGCAATATGAAGAGAGTCCTTTCTTATGTTCAGTGTTATTTCCAGGCTTCTCTGTGGATAGTTTAGAATCTGATTTGTTACAGAATTGGGAGGACTTTTGGTTTGGGTAAAAATCACAGGTAACAACAGGGCCAGGGCTGGGCATAGCTCAGGCATAGGCTGCTTACCTAGCATGTTCAAGGCCCTGGGTTGGATCTCGAGTACTGCAAAACAGCAAGAAACAAAGAATCAGTATGGTTCTGTAGAACACAGTAGAAGTCATCCTAAATAGACCCATTGTTTTCTGGTTTATAGACCACCATTGCATATGTGGTCTTATTTGGATTTGGACTCCTGAAATGCCCTGCGGACGGCTATGGTGGGTTTGTGCCTGAGAAGCAGATGTGCAGAGACCTGGACCATGGATCCCAGGTTATCTGGGGAACTCCCTTCGCTGCATGTCACACGGGAACCTCTCCATTTTGTGGATGAGGTACTCGAAAAGCTCCAAAGACCTCATTTGTTAAGTGGCTGAGTTGGGCCAAACTTTGGTGCCTCCTTTTCCATTTGTCTGAATCTTTCTTTAGTGCACTGCAAAGGAGAGAGACAGAGGAAATGAACATCTTTTGGCCTGAGAATTTGGCACGTTCATACCTGTCCCAGCTTTCTGATCGCCATGCAGGAAACAGTGAGAAACATGCATGCTTTAGGGCCCTGAGGTTCTGGGTTTTAACCCTTCCAGACCCACTGATCAGCCGAGAGACTGTGGGCCTATTTCCTATCCTCTCTGACCATCAGTCTCCTGACCTGCGAGGAGATCACATTAAGTACCTTGTGAAATTGGCATGGGATTTGCGTAAGGGCTGTAAAGTTCTCAGAAGGGTGATAAGCACATAGTAAGCATTCAGTAGGTGACTCTCTTGCATGTCTGATGTAGAAACTATGATATGTGTCCACTAGGGGTGTCCTGGGAGGACAAAGCAGGAGCAGAAGTGAGACCCTTTACCCAGAAGTTGTCGTGAAAGGCACATGGGGTTGAGAGCATTTCTGTGAAATGATAACATTACTCCAAGATCTCATGATATTTTCCAAAGGTTAATTTTTCTTCTTTCAGATCTGCCTGGAAGCTTGAGAGATATGTTCTAAAAATTTAGATCAGTAAATGCAACATGCAAAATAATGTCCAAGAGGGGAGGTTCCAGGCATCCCTGTGGACAGGTGAGCCTGGAGGTCCAGGGGTCTGAGAAAGGAGGGAGGAGTGTGCCCTGGGGTGCCCTCTGGGCAACTCCTCCCTTTTCCTCCTGTTTAATTGGAAGCTGGGCAAGGGCCTGTGAAGCCCGCCCTGTCTGGGTCTGATGCCTGCTGAGCCATGTCTCACATCTCCCACCCCGGGATTTCCCCATCTTCCAGGGGGAGCAACTATCTCTAATAGGGTGGCTGTGACAGATGCCGTGGGAATTCTGATTTTGGGATAATGAGCTGTCATATGTCATTTCACTTAAACACAATAATACAAATATTTTGATCAAACATTTTCTCCAGCTGTTGAGCGAAAGCAATAAAAGCAGCGGGAACGCCAGAGAATTCGCTGTTTCTGAAACGCTTTACCCTTTCAAAGCTGTTGCCTGTTAACTCTTTCCGTCTCTTGTCTGTCTCTCCTCCCTCCTTTTCTTTTCCTGGACCCTGTGATTTTTCGCAGCATACTGAGTCCAGGGACTGTGAGTAAAGAAACTAAATTTGGAAGTGTGAAGCAGGTGAAACTGACTAGAGCTTTTTTTAGTGCCCTGTCCCAACTCGTAAAACCCAGCTTGATCTGGCCTTTGCGGCCAAACCCCAAGACCCCTCAGCAGCCTGGGGTGCAGACCTTAGCCTAACTTGACCCTGTAGCCTCTGAAGATCACATCCAACTTTTAGCCAAGTCTTTTGAGCCTATCATGGTACCTGGTCCTTGAACCTTCCTCCTGCTTGGAGTGGATTTTGATGGTTAATGCCCCTTTCTTCTCCTTGCCCTGACCTGGCTTGTGCAATCTGTGACTTCCTTTTTGCTGGCTAGAGAGGGACTTGGTCCCATGGTGAGCATCCGGCCTGAAGGCAGGCCTGGGAAGGGTCAGGTCTGCAGGGACCGCACCCCAGGGTACATACTCCTGGCGGACATTATCCAGATTATAGAGGTTTGCTTGCTAGTGGAAGCCAGGGTGCAAGTATTCTGAACGCATCCTTCTGGCTTAAGCAGCTAGGGGAATTAGCCTGAATCCCTTTAAAAGGGTGGCCTTTGATGCTGCCACCCCACCAGACTTGTCATTTGTCACACTAGCTGCTATTCAGGGGTGGGAGTAGATCAGATGTGTGGAGTTCCTATAAAGCCAGTCACTTCCAGTACTCTCTCTTCCTTCTCTTCCTGTTTGGAAGAGCAGAATCCTGAGCTAACTTGCTTTCCACTCTGAGTCTCGGGAACACTGGTCCCCTGCACTCCTCTCTCATTGTGTCCACTGTAAACAGAACCGTGTCCTGCAGACCTGCCCTCCCTTCTCTGTGCACAGCCTGACTTCCCTGAGTATGCCAGTGTTCCTTCAAGGCCCTTCTGCCTGCTTTTGCACTCTGAAGGGGCCCGGGCTGCCACCCGTGGCCTCTTCACATTTTGCTTGAAGCCACCTAGTGCCTTGGGCTCCTTGGTCACTGTTCCCCACTTCTCCTGTGTCTCTTTTTCCTCTTCTTATTGCCTCCTTCGCCTCCTCTACACATCACTCACTGCAGGCTTCTCTCCAGGCATCCTTCTGTCATTCTGCTTCCTGTGCCCTAGCTGATGTCACTCATGCCCTGTCATCCCCACCAGCCCTGTGACAGAATCCGCACTTCGAACTCCAGCCTTGGCCCTGGACCTGTTTCTGCTGCTTTGCAGATGTCCCCTCGCTGGAGCCTGGAGACCAGGTTTCCCTCAGGCTCCACACAGCTCAGACTGAAGTGTTCCTGTGCCCTAACTCTGGAGCCAGGGTTGACACTGCCCTGGGTCAGAGCCTCGGGAGCTGGCTCAGCCTTCTTTCTTTCTCTGCCCACCATGTCCTGTGTCCATTGCTTGTTCACCCTGAAACGCCTTCCACTCCATCTACCTCTGCTTCCATCTCCCTTCCTGGATTTCTTTACATCTCCTGCTTCCCACCCAAATGTCACCGCCTCCAGGTGTTCTCTGTTCCCAAAAGGCATCTCAGTCCCTGCATTGAACCCTCCCAGTGGGCTGGCACAGCCTGTAACACCCTCTATGGCCTGCCCTCATTTTCTTCCAGGACTTCTAGGGAAGCAGGTCCCCAAGCATGGACGCCACAGCAGCTGCCACTGGGAACTCAGCCTCTGGAAGTGCACATTGTCAAGTCCCACCTCGTATCCACTGAGCAGGGACTGTGGGGTAGAGCCCAGCAATTTGCACTTTCTTTTCTTTGCAATGCTGTGGATCGAACCCAGGGCCTAGAGCAGGTGTGTGAACGTTATTACTTGATTGTAACATATTTTCCACAACTCCATTGCACCATGATCCAAGGTGAACTCTGCAGGACCACACAGAGGTGTGCAGGGCTGTGCTAACCAGGATTCCCATGTCTACAACACACACTCAGTCCTGGGGAAACCCACATGTATCAGACGTCTCACACACTTGTGCAACTTGGCCAGTAGAACACAGCAGTGCCAACGATTCTATTTCAGTCACCTACCTGTCTGTATGCCTGTGAAGATGGGCATTTATTGTTGTTAAGCAGACATGTGAGCTTTCTTCTTTAATTATTAAACATGGGCCTGTTTTACCTCATTTTAATGTGATAATAAAAATATAAAAACGAAGGGAGTTGGTAATTTATATACATTAACTGCATCATATACTTTATATACAGCCCAACACAGTTCTCTTCACCCAGTGTGGCCCAAGCCAGCTGCAGGGTTAGGTCCCTGTGGCCCAGAGCCCCTGGTCAAATCGTACCACTGAGTTACCGTGGCTCACAGTTTGCAGAGTAACAAGAGTTCCAGATGCTTTGGAGGCCTGGGCCACCGTGACCTGCTGAGGGTCACTGAGCTGGACATTTCCTTTGAGCAGCCCTCTGTATGGTGCCTCCGTCACACCCCACGAGTCTCAGCACAGCCTTTCCGTGGGGTTGGGTCCTTCTGTGACCCTTCCCCTCCCCTCTGCAAGCCTGTCCTCAGCGGTGCCCTCTTTTATCCCAGGATACTTTCTAGGTGTTGTCATTATTGGATAGGACCACGTGCTTCCTCCCACTTGGAACAGCTCTGCCTCTTGGACTCCCTAGAATTCAACAACTTCTTGAATCCTGAGGTGCCAGGACTCAGGTAGCCTGGAGAACATTTCCTGAATCTGACTGTTCTCTCTATCCTGTCTAAACTCTTCAAGAGTCAGAGTAGGTGAAGAGCTAAGTGCAGTTATTTGCTATGGAAGCAGTGATTTGGAGGAAGGTTCAAGATAGGTTAGCAACATCATAGACACTGCTGTGGTTCCTTCATGAAAACTCTACGAAGGCCCAGGTATCCTTGGGACACTGGGCCTTTTCTCCTTACTGTACCTCTCCACCATGCTTCTGTTTTGTTGAACAGAACAATGCAGGCTGACTGTTGATTTTTGGTACTTTTCTGCATTGAAGAATGGAGTAATATCTTGAGCTGTCAGTTCTGAGTTTATTTGGGAATGTGACCCTTTCACCATTTTTACCTCTTCAGGACCTCTGGCTTTGGAAAGGAAAATAGACTTTATTCTTTGGGCACAAAGATTTCTCTTAAAACTCCCATCGGGGAGCCTTCCCTCACTCTTAAGACTCAACATGATTGTGTGTGTGCTTTCCTTTTGTAGATTTATTACATTAGCATTTAATTACTCTTCATGACAGTATTAAATTTCATGAGTGATTTATAGTTTTAATAGGGACTTGTATGATTTATTGCAGTTGGCATTTGAGGTTTACCAAATTCTTAAGAGCCATGAGTACTGGAATTGCTTAATCTGACCCTGTCCAGCACAACCACAGCATGGGTGAAACCCCAAATTCAAATATAATAGGGACAGTGGCACTGCCCACCCCAATTTTATTGGAGTTTACTGTCAACTATTGTGATGTGCAGCGGTGGTGGGTACATTTGTGTTCTTAAATAAGAGTGGAGCCTTCTGTTTTCTTAAAACTAGGAGCCTCAAGTAGATTCCTGGATCTTGGATGGACAGTTTTGACCCGGCCCCTGTTGGTCACTGGAGGAGCTGCCCTGATGGGTCCCACAGTATTACCTGAGATGCCGTGACCTGAAGGAAGCTGGTGCCAGGCACGGCACAGGGTTACAAGGCCAGGCAGTGCCTGAGTGTGCCCTGGACAGAGTCTGGCTTGGCTGCTGCCCCACAGATGGCTTAGGCTTCAGTGGGCTTCTAACTCCTCTGCCCCAGGGTCTCTGCAAAGAGAAGCTCACATGCTGATCTGCTCATCACTCGTCCCCCATTGTTTTCAGTGCGCTGGCTCTTTGGAAAAGCATTGGTAACCTACTGCTGAGCCAGAATCTTGAAAAGACACTGCAGGTTTTGCACACTCCCTTTGGCCCCCATTTCGAACTTTCAATCCTTGCATCCTCTTGCCGACCTGGCCGCAGTGTTTTTCCCAGATGCATCCAGCTGTTGCTAAAAATGAGTGTTGTTTCAATGAACTGTCGTCGCGTTATTTTCAGTGGAGATGAGGATGAGAAGGTAGCTGCTCACTTTTCTGTTTTCTCAAATGACTTTATCAACTTGCATTTCCAGGAAAAATAAAAAAAAAAAAAGGTGTGCTGCAGGGCCGAGCCTTCTCCCTCTTGATGGTATGGATAATCCTCTAGGGCCCTTGGCCCAGGGTCGGATAATCTCTCTGGGGTTATCTGTTAATTACCAGTGAATGTGTGAAGTATTTGTGAAAAGGCTTTTGAAGAGAGCTCCACGCGCTGCCACCAGGCTGCCCAAAGAACCCAGCTTCCCCTGCAGCAGAGGGTGTGCAGAAGCTTGGTTCCCCTCAAGTGCCCGCGGTACTCTCTTGCTAAATTGTTTGCCTTTCTAATGAAGTGAACTGTTTGTTTGACTCTGCAGAGGAAGGTATTTAACCAGCCGCTAAAGTAAACTTTGGAGACATTCAAATAAGCTATGCATATCTGCTTTGTGAAGGGAAGGAAAATAGTTTGGCCTCCCTCACCTCCGGGAAGAGTCATTAAGGAACTGTTTAAATAATAAACTGAGCCTAGAAGCGGATATTCCTGCAGCCCCAGCTGGGGCTTTTGTGCTGTCTGGGCTGGCCAGGGAATTCTTCTGCACTGCCACAAGGGGAAGAGAGAGCTGCTCCATTCTTGCACTTAGTAATTGTGATTTATTTATGTGTAGAGGGACTTCTGCTTCATTCATTCTTGATTAAAACAAGCCAGTTAGCCTGCAGGATGGCAAGCAAGTCGTCACATGACTTTATTAGTCTTGACAAAGGCCCTACTTGCAGCAGCAAGTGACATCCTGGGGCTCCTGGCTCAGTCCTGCAGGCCCAGCTGGCGCAGGGTGGGGGGGGCTGTTGCCTGGGGAGCTGATCCTATATGCTTTGGAGCAGCTTCTGAGTTAGCAGGGTGTTAGGACATGCAAGTCCACAGTAAAGCGCTATAGGCATGGGGTTCTCTTCTAGGCCCGGGCCTAAGGTGCAGGTGGGGTATGAATGCCAGTGGAATGTATCCATGAAGATGCCTTAATCTTTGCAGTACTAGGGACTGAACCCAGGGCTTTTGCACTGAGCTGTATCCGCAGCCCCCATATATGTATATACATATGTGTGTGTGTATTTATTTCTTAGTTTAAGATAAAGTCTCACTAAGTTGCCCAAGCTGGACTCCAACTTGCAATCCTCATTGGTGCCTTTCAAAGCATTGTTGAGTTTCTGTTGTAGATGAGGGTGAAGCAGGCAATGCTGGAAACAGATTTTTTGTGAGAGATGTATAGTTTTACTCAGGACCACTTGCATTATTTGGGAAGCCCAGGGCAGAAAAACAAATGGGACCCTGTTAAAAAATCACGAACAATTTCAATACAGCAGAACATTAACTCAAGCTTGGGTCCTTCAGAGGACGGGCCAGGGCTGTAGGTCCCCCTGCCTGGAAAGCCAGGGCTCTGGATGAGTTATGTCCCTTCCTCCCTAAGTGGCTTTCCCTTCTTAGTTTCCCTCATCCCTGTTTTCTCTTTTGTCAGATAGAGACCCAAATACCTGCCTGATGAAGCTGCCATGTCGTGTAAGCAAGAACACAGAGAAATGTTAAATATGGTCCTTGGCACACAGGAGCACTCACTAAATGATAGTCATTAACTCCTGAAATCTATCCATGGCTGGGCTGGGGATTTAGCTCAGTGGTTCCGCCACCTGCCTTGTAAGCGCAAAGTCCTGAGTTCGATCTCCAGTAAAAAAAAAAAAAAAGAAAAAAGAAAGAAAGAAAGAAAGAAAAAGAAAAGAAATCTATCCGTGGCTGTACAATTTTTCTGTCCCCAGGTGGTTGAATGGAGGAGACTAGATGGTTGCGTCGAAGTTCAGGAGCCAGAGTCAGTTCCTGGCCTCGGGACTTACTTAGGGACGAAGACATGGAGAACCCTTCTTGTGGGTATGATTGAGGAGGGCATGAGGGCCAAAGGCAGATGGCCTGAGGCCTCAGCCCTGTGCGGAGCTGCACTGAGTATCCTGATAGTTGCAATGCTGGTGTTGGAGGGAGACGAACTTAGAAACAGCAGTAAGTCCTTACATGTGTGTACTGTGGGATTTATGGACCCTTTTCATGGGCATCATTTGGTGCTTTGAGCAATTTGAATAATAAACAGTACAGGGTGTTATTGGCTTTATTTTATGGAAGAAAAATATTTTGTACTCTGACCGTAGTGGTTACTGTAATTTGTTTCTCTTGACAACTATAAAATGTAGTCTAAGACGGGAGCATTTCCAGCTTGATGCTTAGCAGATGTGGAGGGGGGCACAGCAGCAGCACCCAGCTCCAGGCCACAGCATGCATCCTTCAGGGTGCTGAATGTTTGGTCTTCTTGTGTTTTTGGAGAAGTGGATACCTAGTAGAAAGCATGGCTCCTCTGAGATTCACACTGAGAGCGTAGTAAATTTTACACAAATATATGTATTGGTGCCAGATGACCAGTGGATTACCACCAATTGGCCTGTGGCCCAGGACCAGTTATAAAACTTCTGCTTTGTTCTAAATGCAGGGAGGTCTCCCGTCACCACACCTTAGTTGTTAGTAACATTTGCAAACAGCAGAGGACTGGGGCAGGAGTCTCGCTCTCTAGAAAGGTGGGTCCACTCCAGTCTGACCAGTGGCAGTTCACTAAGGAAGACAGGTCATGTTTGAGAGTGAGGCCATTGTCACCAGGAGCAGAGGGGGTGTGCAGGCTGTAGTTCCTAGGGCTCTAGGAGTGCAGGTAGAAGTACAGGCTCCAGAAGTAGCCAAGCTGTCTGTCCTTAAGCACCTGTGGGACAAATGGATATCACCGAGTTTAGACGCCTACCTAGTACAGCTGGTGAAGGAAGACCACACCCCGTACAGGTGGCTCAGAAAACACGGGTCACCTGGGAGAGAAGCAGCCCAGGACCCTGGCACAGGGGTCTCCAGGGAGCTGGCCAGTGAGATCACCCACTAGAACACACCAGGGAAGTGGCAGGAGAGCCCAAACTTCAGGAGACACAAGCAGTGGACAATCAAAGGCCTCTCCTCATTCAGCACAATCCCTGAGTCATTGCCTGTCCAGTAAGAAGACTCCATAAGCTCCTGATGAGCAGACTAAAGGGTTTGCTGACACCCTCGAATTGGTCACCCCTAACCACCCCCGTGTTCAACCAGAATGAATTCTGGCTATTAGAATTCCTCTGGAATTTCTGAATGTTTTCCTTCCCTGGGACTGTAGGAAACGAGTGGCTTCTGGGCTCAGGACAAGGAGCCTCACAGGCAGCCCAGGCATGTCATGGGAGCAGGAGAGGTCAGAGATAGCCTGAAGTCTACCCCATGTTCTACAATTCAGCTAAGAAGCTGGGCATGGTGGTGCAGGCCTGTCTGTCATCCCAGAACTCTATACTTCATCTTTGCCAAAAGGCCAAGAAGTGATTGTCATCTCAGCACGCTAGGAAGCTGAGGCAGAAGGATTGAAATTTGGAGTCTACCCTGGGCAACATAGCAAGACCCTGTCTCAAAATAAAAAATAAGAGAGGCTAGGGATGTAGCTCAGGATGAAGACCCTGGGAACAATAGTTAAGCTAAAAGAGTCAAGATGGGATAGCAGGAGAGATAGCAAGGAAGGATAAACTGAGAAATCACAACCAAGAGAGAAGTTAAAACCAAGAGAGAGAAAGTCACAGCTGTAAGTCTTCACATTTGGGAATATGAGCGGAGATCCAGGAAGCAGAAAGACATTTTAGAATCCCTCAGGTGATGCCGTGTGATAGAATCCCACATGGCCAGTGTCTTCGAAGTTGCGTGGAAAATGTGTGACTTGTGGCTAATGTAGGATTGCAGGGAAAGGAAAAACAGAAGAAAAATAAAAATGTTTTCCTGCTCCCTTTCCCTTGAGCCAAGATCTGTGGAAGGGGACTTTTCCCCCTATGCAATGGGGAATTCTCTCTCCTCTCTCTTACTTCCTGTTCATTCTTACAAGGGAACCACTTCGTAGACTTTATTATTTTACGATCGCGATGAAAGAAGTACTTAAAATAAACTCTTTGCTTAAAAGCTTTGTGTGTTCCCGCAAACAATGATGCTTCCTAGACAGTAGAGTTCAGAGTTGAAGGGCTCACAGTGTGCAATAAACATGCTGGAATTTCAATGGACTCCAAAGGGTAACAATAATAGCATTAAGAACAGGCTGACTCCTTTGATGTTATTGACAAAAAAGGGGGAGGCAGGGGCTAAGGGGCCCCTGTCATTTCTGTCATGAGCTTTTAAACTTTTGACCTCCAACCTTTTGTGTCAAAGAGCTTTTTCCATATGGGCGCTAGCAGCAGGCCCAAGTCTCCAGTTCGCTGGTGCATCCACATGTCCTTGGTGGGAAAGGACTTGGGGAGTCTCGGAAGAGCCCCAGAGTGGGGGGCCCACTCTCTGCCCTGTGTTAGGGTTGGTGAGGTGCCCACAGCCTGGGCAGGTTCCTAGGTGAACTTCCAAGCTCTGGGATTTAGGCATCGGCCCCCCACAGGCTCTAAACACAGGGAACTCATAGAAATCTGCATGAAATTCCAGACAGAAGACAGCCTGTCCCGTGGGTCCCTGCATCTTGCCTGTACCAGAAGCCCATTAGGTGGTGTCCTGTGGTACCCAGGAAGGAAGACTGGCCGGGGCCACTGCTGTCATTGCATAGCCTGAGTTTCTGCTTCTTCTTTCTCCCCTCCTCTTCACCATTGCTGAAATAAACCCTTACCAAGTTCCTCCTGGGTATCCAGGTGATGCGAGCCTCTTCTGCTTTCCCAGACCAGGGATCCAGGAGGGAAAGCAGAAAACTGTGGTCTGACCTTGTGTACCCTGCAAGATATGTCAGGACGCTGTCCTCAGCGAAGCAGGACACAGTGGCCTGCTTGACCCCTTGCCGTGCTCACCGTTTGGTGCCTGCAAGGCATTCCATGTAAGGGCAAATACTCCAGGACAGACACCAGGGCTTGGGGTCCAGGGGCCAGGAAGGCAGCAAGGACAGAGTGCCATGTGCACCAGGAGCCCCCAGGTGGTTGCAGTTGCCCTGGCCCACATGTGTTCTACACAAGGGAGGGAGCGGCACATGGTTGTGGGGGACTTCCATCGAGTGTGGTGATGACTCTTATGGGAGAGACCTGGCGGCAAAGGAATTCATTTTCCACTGAGCCACACACAAGCAGCTGCCCGAGGAGCACCTGCTATCGGGCAGGAAGTATCTCGGAGGAGCTGGCTTATTGGGGACAGAACAGAATGTCATGGCACAGAGGTTGGGCCAGACCGGACAGACTGTCTTGGGCACTACAGGTTTAAAGGAAGAGAGTCCGGGCTGGGTTTTAGGCGTGTAAATCTGGTGGGTACATTAGTTCCCCTTATTCGTGGAGGATACTTTCCAAGACCCCTAGTGCATGGCTGAAACTGGGGAGAGTACTAAACCCTTCAGAGGTTGTTTTTCCTTTACGTGCACATATACCTGTGGTCAGGTTTAATTTATGAATTAAAGCCAGGCATGGTACCATACATCTGTAATCCCAGCACTCTGCCAGGCTGAGGCAGGAGCATCACAAGTTTGAGCCCAGCCTGAGCAATTCAGCGACTTAGCAAGAATCTGCCTCAAAATAAAAAATAAAAATAGGACTAGGGATATAAGCTCTGTGTAAAGGCCCTAGGTTCAGTCTCTAGTACCACAAAATAATTTTAAAAAATGATGAAGTAGGCACAGTCAGAGAGGAACGACGCTGATTAACAATAAAATAGAACAATTATGACAGTATACTGTAACACAAGTTGTGTGACTGCATTCTCCAAATACATTCTGGTACTGTACTATCTTTTCAGACTTCAGCTCACTGTGGGTAACTAAAACTACAGAGGAGAGGGAATTCCTGTGGAGTTTACAGAAGAAATTATACAAAGCCTGGCCTCCAACAGTGGTGTAAGGACAGATGCACATGAGTGTCCAGGAGTGGCAATTGTGAGGTCAAAAAAATCTCTGGACTCTGCCACTGTCTCCCTACCTAAGGTCCTTAATCAGTTTCCTCTTCTATACTCACTGTGCTTGCTTCTTGGGAGAAAGAAATAGAAGAATGAGTCTGAAAGGCTTTGTACAGTGGCTGTCGTATATTGAAGTGTTTGGTGGCCTGCCCATAATCTCAGCAGACTGAGAGGCTGAGGCAAGAGGATCTTGAATTGGAGCCCAGCCTGGGCAACTTATAATTCAGTGAGACTGTCTCAAAATAAAAAATAAAAAAGGGCTGGGATTGTAGCTCATTGTGAAGAACCTAATTTTAATCCCCCGTACCACAAAAACTAAAAAGTGTTCTGTGAATTTTGCTTATCCTAGTGCTTGTTTTCGTTGTTACTGTTTACTAGGAATGGGGTGAACTTTGCAAGACTTGTAGTTGTGGATTGACAGGCACTACAGTGGGGAGGATGGAAGAGATTAAAAGGGGAGAGTTAATAACCTACTCTGCAAAAGCTTCTGGAATAACTGAGCAAAAGGAGTAAGCATGTCACTTATTTCTTACTGCTACAAAGTTGGTTGTCAACCTGTGTACTCCAGACACTGCTGGTTCTCCCCTTTGAAGTGGTCTCGGAGTGCTGGGCCTCATTTTCTTTTGTGGAGCTTGAAGACGAAGGTCAGCACTGATGCCCTGAGCCTCATCTCCAGCCCCCTGCCAGCAGGATTCGGTGTGTGTTTCTGAGACCTCGTGGGGCTCTCACTTTGGAAACAGGATTTTGGGAGCAGAACTGGACACCATGACAGTGCCAGATTTCTGTCCCCCGTGGCAAAGGATCGCTGTGTAGTGCTCTTTCTGGCCTGCTTTGGTATTGGTAGAAGGAGTGTCAGGCTGGGGTCAATCACAAAGTTTTAATTTGGTGGGACGTGGGATAGATCACCTAATCCATCTGACCAGATAATGGAATTTCCCCTCTTTAGTTCTCAGGGTTGCTTTGGTAATAGGAAATAAGGAGAAGTACAACTGAAGGGCATATTAATAAAGCTATGGAAATGCTGATTTTATGGTTGTCGAGGGCATTCCATGAGAAAATATGTTTTATAAAAGGTAAGTGCTATGTACTCTGCTTCCACATTTCACTACTTGTTCCTGCTAGTTTTACAGCACAGATTAAAAACAAAGTGTTCACTTTGGAATGGGTTGGCTTCTTTTGGATGGAGTACAGCATCTAGATCTCATCTTGGCTGATCGTTTTTTTACTAATTAAACTAAGCAACTTGAGTCCATTGACTCCAAGGTGGTTGGGCCTGAAATACCAGATGCTTTGTAAGGAAATATTTCATCCCCTACTTTCATTTCATAAGCATGGAGAATCCTCATATAAGTCTGGTGCAGTTGCATGTGCTTGTAATCCCAGCACTGGAAGCTGAGGCAGGAGGATCTCAACTTTAACAGAGTTGAGGCAATTTAGGGGGTTGTCTCAAAAAACAAATAATAATTTTTAAAAAGTTGGGAATATAGTTAAGTCCAAAGCTCTGGTTTTGATTGCCAGTACTGCCCCTCCCAAATCCCGATTATAACTTTAGAACTATGAATCTGACTTTTGAATCATGCTGTACAAAAAAAACGTGGTTACTATATAAAAGAATTTATCCCTAGTAACCAATTTCTACCTTCCAATTTCCAAGCGTATTTATAGTTATTAGAATTATACTACCAGCGTATTTATTTCAAAGTAAATGGATCTGTCACTTTTGGTGTACTGGTTCT
This sequence comes from Fukomys damarensis, assembly GCF_012274545.1. Classification (NCBI taxonomy): domain Eukaryota; kingdom Metazoa; phylum Chordata; class Mammalia; order Rodentia; family Bathyergidae; genus Fukomys; species Fukomys damarensis. The sequence continues at coordinate 13,790,457 of NW_022900929.1, read as the reverse complement.
TCATGTTTTCCTCTGATTGCCCTCAGAGTTCTGCAGTTTAGATAGAATGGCTGTAAGCCTTTTCTTGTTTCTCTCTCTCTCTCTCTTCTTTTTTTTTTGTTTTGGTTTTCCTGGTTTTTTTTTTTTAGACAGGGTCTCACTCTGTAGTTGAGACTGACCTGGAACTCACTAGTAGCCCAGGCTGGTCTCGAACAACTCACAGCAATCCTCCTGTCTCAGCCTCCAGAGTGCTGGAATTAAAGGCGTGCACCTCCACGTCCGGCTCTTGTTTCTCTTTTCAGCCTTTCTATCTGGTTATATTTTTCTCTCTTATCCTGGTAAAACAAAAACAAGAAGTAACAACAGTGTCCTGGACACAGATATATGCGAGCATAGGCAGGACACATTCTGGAGACTCAAGATGGAAGAATTTGATTGGTTAGCTAATGGGAGATGTGGTTTGCCTTCTGCCCTTGGACATCCAGTAGGTGTGGTCTTTAGATGAGAAGCATGCAGGTTTGCTGACAAAAAAGCTAGCAGTTTCCAGAAAAGGGAGAGACCAAATTTTTGTTCACTTCTCAGAACACATTGGAGGTGGTGAACAGAGATTTCTTTTGTTAATTCACTTGCAAAGGGCCATTTATCACTTTCTTACAGAGAGCCCATAAGTATGCTTGTTCAAGAGCTTAGCACAGATTCTACTATTAAAAGGAACAAGAGCTGTGGGGTGACCAGAGTATAGCAGTGCATAGCGCTGCTGAAATATTAAATTCATCTCACATACTTGGATGTGCCCATGAAAGTTTACACAAGAGCAGACAGGACTGTCAGATTTTTACCAGAAGTAAAAATTTATTGGGTTTTGGAAACAGCATGCTGAGTGTAGTGCCACATGCCTATAATCCCAGCACTCTGAGTGGCTGAGGCAGAAGGATAACAAATTGGGGGAACTTTCGCGACCTTGTCTCAAAATTAAAAAGAAAACAAAAAGAATTTTTTTTAAATGACTGAGAATGTAGCTTGGGGAAAAGGCTATGTTCAATTCTCACTGGAAAAAAAAAAAAAACAACCAAAAAACCCCAAAACAACAACAACAAAAACAGCATGGTTTTGTTAATTTTCTGTGTAAATTTGTGTATGGCAGAGGAGCTGGTAGAAGAAAAAGTGTTCAACCATGGGAATCCAGGAAGAGGAGAGAGAAGGGAAGGTCTGGGGAAGGCCATGCCCACGCTCCTAGTGACCACCTCTTCTAACCAGGCCCCGACTCCCATCAGCACATTTGGCTCTGTACTCTCTAGTGCGTAATCCACTGATGAGTGCAGCACTCCCACAATCCAGTCCTCTTCTACATACATGAGAGTTTTGGGGGACGCATCAGACCCAAACCCTAGCAAGATAAATGACTGTTTAGGTTTTAGTATGGTGGCTGGCTGTACTCAGGACCCTATGGGTAGTTATTTGGTATTTGTTTATGAGACAAGGTCTCGCTATGTATCCCAGGCTGGCCACAAACTCACGGCAATCCTCTTGCCCTGGCCTCCAGCATGCTGCAATTACAATTGTGCACCACTATACCTGGCCCTATGGGAGTTTTTAGTGATATATTTTCAGAGAGTGGGGCTTATGCTGACAAGAGGAAAGGAACCCATGGCTCTGGTCTAGAATAACCCCCTGGGCAGTGTACAGACTGCTCCAGGAGCGGATCAGCGGGGAGGCCTGGCACCCAGGATTTCCTCCAGTGGATCCCTCCCGAGCTGTTCCTGGGCACACTCAGACCACTGAAGTATCCCTGGGTGCATTACTCTTCCATGGCACTAACTGAGCCCACTTTGATCTCTCTTTTTTTAAATGTACAATTTTTGTATGTAAATCTCAAACCTCAAAAGACAATTTCCCAAGGATAGCATCCAAGAGTCTCATAGCCCGAGGGTACTAAAACTATTCCTTGATAGGGGAATGCAACAGTGGATAAATTTCCAAGTGTCTTCTTTTGGTTATTTTCTGGCTACAGGCTTTATGATCAATGCAGTTGGTTGTGAAGAGGCCTAAAAACAAACAAACAATCAGTGTCTCTCATTTCTAATGAGATCCTGAACGCTGAGTGTGATGACGTCCAGTGTGAAACTGAATACTGACCACTCTACCAGGCATAAGTCCTTTTGCTGTGCATTTCAGTTCAAACACAGTATCAAGCTGGTTACCTGTGTGCAGGGTTTAAAGACTGGCAGGCAAGGCTTGGGTAGTATGAACTCTTCAAATCCCTGTTTTGTGTAAGAGGGCTCTGGCACAGTAGTCAGACCTCCTGGAAGAAGCCTGTAATAAATCTTCTTTGCAGCCATAAGCATGTACAGTTGGCTGCTCACCACGGCCCCGCAGACCCGCCCCACCTGGTGGAATTTTAATTCCCTCAGGAAAATTGATCCCACCAGTTCTGCACGTTATTCTTTCTGTCTTCCGCGTAGCAGGTGAGTTTGCTGACAGTAGACTACGCAGCACTTAGTGCCTGGTTTGCGGAACCATCAGTCAGGAAATTGTATGATAAATAGGAGGTAGCCAGGTTCCGTGGCACTTCCTTCTGCTTCAGCAGTTTTCTCCTGACTTTGGAGAAGTCGTTGTGGGGTGTTTTGTCAAGGGCCGGAGCAAGAGATTGCTGTGGTACGGTGACTTATTACACATGCACTTGAATTATGAGGCGCCCCAGCCCGCTGCTCCTGTGTAAATAATAAACCACCGGGAGGAGGAGGATTATGGTGGCTTCTGGCGACTGGGGCCTCTTCTTGTCATGTGGGTTTTCTTGCAGTTTTTTCAGGGTCTGTGACAGAATGTGCTGCTGGTCCACAGAGAAAGGGTAAGCCAGGCTGCAAGGCAGTTCCCGAGCTTTGAAGATTTCAGAGCATCTTTAGAGAAGCAGGTTAGGACCCATGTCGCGTGAAGCCATGTATGTTAAAGGACCTCCTGCGCACACTGCTTTTTTATTCTAGCTAAATTTAGCACTTCATACTACAGTCTTTAAGCTACAAGCACATCTTGAATGGGAAGAGGTATGTCCCATAGCCCTTTCCCAAAAAGTGGCTTTCGAGGTGTGATTTCCACTAAAAACCAACAGAGGCTACAGTTGTTCGTGTAGATTTCATCAGTCTGGAAAAATTGTTTTAAACTTAATCAAGAGGAAAACATAGAAACCGTGAAACACAGAAACTAAAACCAGATGCTTATGGGTCAGATCAGATCATGTGCATTCATTATCCGTTCTTTATTTAAACCTAATTCCAGAGTGCAGAATTCATAAATTTTCTCAGGACATCATAAACACTTTGTATAAACAGTGTAAACGAGATGCGCCACATACTTTTCAGTCAGAATTAACTTCTAAACTCCCAAAATACTACAGCATCATCGGTGGAGAAATAGCTGCTAAATGCCCCAGGAGTTATGTCTTCAAATATTTTTTTGCAGTGCTTGGCCATTTTCTCTTTCTTTCTGGGAGGAGATGAAGGAGTGAATTCAACTTCTGGAAGAATAATGTCTTGAAAATGAAAAGGTGGCAAAGCTTTTTCAATGTCAGCGACAGGGCTGTAGGTTTTCCCAGGGGAAAAGGTTTTCATGCTGCTCAGTACATGCTCTCGATTTTACAGGATTAACTGGTTGATCTTCTTCCTGCCACTTCATTATAAATATGCATACAGAAGATAATACCTATTGTTTCTGGGATGAGAATTATATATTAAATGTGGAATAAACTGACACATTTTAGCCCTCTGTGTGTGCACATGTGTGTGCGTGTGTGTGATGTTGGTTTAGACTTCTTCATCATGATTCATATCTACACAAATGAGAAAACCGGGTACAGTGAACATGCATGCACTTCCCTGGTGGAGAGAATTTAATGACGAATACAGCCAAGACCCAAAAAGTAAAGGAGTAAAACTCTGTATTTTGTAGCTCTTAGTTATTACACTGTCCCTCGAAAGAGCCATATACAAGGATGTGTGAGAAGCCCTCAGGAGATAAATTGTATTTTATTAATGCCTAAAATTGTACACAGTTCTTGCAAGCTTATTTTTTTTTTATTTCCAAGAGCAGATGGCATGTGTGAGTGAGATGACTGCAGGAGGCAAGTAGCTTTGCATCCAAAGCCACAGGTAGAAGGTATGGAAAGGAACTAGGAGCCACCCCAGTGCATTTGATGGTCATGGTGTATTTGTTGTATTTGTATCTCCTTACCCCAGATTTGGCTCTTAATAGTGACTTTGTTTCAGAATTTAAAATCAGGAAACATTCATCGAGTATGCAGCAGACTTTCAAACTGGTGTCAAAGGTTACTCTCGATTTTTTGATGTCTTGAGGATGAATAATTTTCATCAAAAACAGTTAAATCAAATAGAATGTTTGGGCTCCTCTCCAGGGGGTGGTTTTTAATCATCAGGATTGCTGAGTGGGGCGCAAGAATGAATTTCCCAGCATTGCTGGGTAAGCTGTCAGTTTAAACTTTGGAACTTAGCAAATCAACCTAATATCTGCACTATGAAAGAACTGACTTCCACGTCATTCAAATCTTAATCAATGAACTTAATTGCTGTTATTGATTTCTTTTAGATGGACTCTGTGCTATGTCTGAAGTGTGATAAGCAATCAGGTAGTTAATATGTCCTTCACCTGTTGAATTTCTGGCAACGTCACAGTGACCATGATTTGGTCAGTACCAAAATGATTCCTTCCCTCCTTCTATACCACTTAGTCCCTCCCTGTCCAATTGTATAATAATACATGAAGAGTAAGTGATAGCCAGGGATTGGGCTCAGTGGTCCTGCTACCTGCGTCGCAAGCACAAGGGCCCGAGTTTGAACCCTGGTACAAAAAAAAAAAAAAAAAAAGTATAAATGACATTTTCAGTACAACATTCCTGTGGGACTTTTTTTTTGGTACTGGGGTACTGGGGATCAAACCCAGGGTCTCTGCACTGAGCTACACACCCAACCTGTTTTAATTTTTGATTTAGAGACAAGGTGATGATGAATCACCCAGGCTAGGCATCATCATGATGTCCTCCTGCCTCATCCTCCCTCAGTGCTGGGATTATTGGCACACATCACCATGCTGGCTTATTTTCTAGATTCTAGATCTGGTGAAGTACTGGTAGGATTACTGCTTTGGGCTTCTCCCTGGTGGGCCACATAGCTTCTATTCCTTGATTTTCCACTCTTATTTTATTTTTTCTTCACAACTGTAGTCTAGGATCATCAAAAAGGCAACAAAGCTTAAAACAAGGGAAGTCCCATATCACAAGTTTTAACAAGTGTTTATTGTAGGTTCTCACTTATGGAGAACCAAGAGGTAAAGATGAATCTCTGAATCCAAGAGGTAAAGATGTAATAGTCATCCAGAGACACCTCAGAGTAGGGTGAATGGTTACTGACTTCAGGGGTGCAGTCCACATCCTACTCTGTGTTGGCACAGCCTTCAAGACCCCTGGCCTGATTCTGTGCCTTCTTTCTGTGTCCCCAGAACCTTTCTAGCACCATAACAAAGCCTTCAGACCTTTGGAAACAATGCTGAGCCTTTCTGAGGCTTGTTTTCGGCTGGCAGTATGCTGGGAAGGGTAACAGCTGGAGAACACCTTTTTGCCCATTTGCTTGCTGTTAGTACAGCTGTCATAGCTGTGCAGCCAAACCTCCAAGTTTTGGCTTCCTTGATTTTTGTTTCTTGGAACATGAGGAAAACTTTAATATATTTACAGAGTATCAGCCATGGTCCTAACTGTAAAACCTGTTAAAACTCTTTTCAAGCTGGGCTTTCTTGAGGGCATGCTTATAATCCCAAACTGAGGCAGGAGGATCACAGGATCAAGGCCAGACTGGGCAACTTAGCAAGATCTCATCTTAAAATAAAAAATAAAGGGGCTATGGATATATTCAGTGTTAGCAAGGCCCTGGATTTGATCTCCAGTACTGTGAACAAAACAAAATAAAACTTTTTTAGTTGGGGTGGTGAATCACTATTTTTTACATAAAGTTTATTTTCATATTTGCAAGACAGTAGGCATAAATTACTAGGGATAAAAGGGAGTAAAAGAGCTACTTAAAGGCAAAAGACCCGCATGGGAGAACCAGACAAAGAGCAGGAGAGAATGTTAGGGCCACTCTCGCAGGAATTCTCTCAGTTTGCTCTATAATCTCCCTCGTGCAGTCTGAGTGGATCTATTCATCTTTGTCAGCCTTAGTTTTTTACTAACCAAGAAATAAATTTGTTGCCCTGACCAGGTGCAATGCAGCACACTAGTAGTTCCAGAATTTCAGGAAGCTAAAGCAGGAGGATTACAAACTCGAGCCCACCCTGGGCAATTTAGCAACTTCGTGACACCCTATCTCAAAATAAAAAAAGAAAGGAGCTGGGATCTAGCTCTGTGTGAAGGTCCTGGATTCAATACCTTCTACCCCAACAGAGGGAGGGAAATTGCTGTCTTATTGTTGGGATTATGGAGGCCCAACCCAGGCCAAGCAGACATTTAAATTTAGAAAAAATAAAATGTCTGTGTGTATTTATTTATGTACATATATAATCTTGGAGAAACTTTAGAAGAGGCACCCTTAAACACACCAAGGGATGGGAGACATGAAATTGGCATTTATGTTACAGTGGTGGTTGTCTGCAGTTTACTAGGCAGCGTGATTGTTTCCTCCCGGTTTCCAGGCTGCCCTTGCCCTTTCTTCTGGGCAGCAGCCTGTTTTCCAGAGAGGGGCACTATGCTGGGCCTTTCCACTTCCCGGTCTCTGCTGAAATTGCATCCCAATCCCCACTTTGTTTTCTCCAGAGCGGGTTTGTACCCTCTGCCCTGTGGTACATCTGCAATACCTTGACGAGCTTCCTTGGTTGCTTTCAAGAGTTCGTCCCCAAATTCCAGAAGCAGATTCAGGACTCGTGGTGAAGAACACAGCGGTGTTACCCCATGAGTCGCAAAACTCTTTCACAGTGTTCGTCTTACACAAGGTGGACTTTCTTTCTGTTTCAGACCCTCCTCATCTATTTCCTGCCTTCCATCCTCCTGTCCCAATTGATGCCAGACATCACGAAGGCCGTTACCATTATGACCCATCTCCTATTCCTCCGTTGCATGTGTAAGTATTAAAACTTCCCATTAACGAAATGGAACAAAATACCCGCTTTGATGGTATGGGGACCTTTTGTTAATGGCACGTCTCCCGGGGTTTGAAGATGTGATAGAGCTATAAGATTTACTTCTGAGACACCGCGAGCCTGTCTTCCTGGATTCACTGACGCAGATCCCTGCTTCTGCCTGAGGAATGCCTGTCACCCGAGGTAGCTGGCAAAGATTTCCTCCGTATTTTGCTCATGTGAGTTCTGTGGGCGACAAATACAAAATTAAAATGGGGGAGTGCAACAGAAGGTTACTACTTAAGATGTGAGTTTGGTGGAACTGGGTTTGAAGGTTTTCATGCTACAGTTTTTTTGTTACCTGAAAGTCCAGTCCTGGGGGGAATCTCAGTGAATCGTAATGAAATTTTTGTAGGGTGGATTTCACAGTCCCTGTGGTACGTACAACTACAGTCCATTGATTGATGGGAGTGTCACCCAAACAAAATGGCACATGTGGCGGTACGCAGGGTTTACACAAAGATAAAAAGAGAGAAGGGTGGTGATAACATCCATGAGGAAAGGAAACAGAAAATCTTGTGGAAATAAATATCGCCTTCTTTGGTTTGAAGGAAAAAAGAAACAGTGGATCTGCAAACTAAAACAACATTCTGTCCAAAAAATTGTCATACACAATAATAATTGGAGCCACTCTCTGGGGGGAGCTGTCCCTTGCTAATGGCCTTGAAATACACATTTAGTCATATATAATAATCACCCTTCATTCTGAGACAGTAAAGTTAGAAAAGCACAAATAATACTTTGAAGAATAATGCTGGTTATTTGGATGGTAGATTGCATCTCCATGGCTATTAGTTACAGCTGTGTAATTACATATTATGCTGAAGAAAAATGAAGTTGTTTTAAAACAAGTCCTCCTCTGTGAACAGAATTAATTGATATTAACAGTCCTAACTACATGCCCAAGTACACATATAATATTTTACCCACAGTTTTTTGGATCCATCTCCCATTACTGAATTGTAATTTCAACGCAGATTTGCCTGGAGGTAAGTAATAAATCTGTGTTGCAGACTTCTATAGGCATTAAAGGAGAAGTGGGTATTTATAGAGAGAGAGTACAAAAACGTGTGACTTATTCTTTGACTTTTCACTGAAACACAAGTAAGTATTTGGAGGGTTTTGAAGCATGCTAAAAATACACTTGCATAAAAACCAAGAGGCCAATTTAAGATCCTCATACAAAGGGAAGGAAATTCCAAATTCAGTCTGCCACATGACATGTAATTCACCCCATGATGCAGCGCTTTTATGGGAGCACATGGACCTCAGATGAAGATCTGCCCCACGGCAGAGGGGCAGTGGGGATGGACAAGGATGGTTAATTCCTCCCAGACATGAGCCTCTGTGAAGAAGTAATGCAAATCAGATTTTCTGTGGAATTTTAGAGCTCTTCCCTCTTTCCAAAATCATTTTCTAGAGAAAGTTTTGAGTTGAAACTGTTTCCTCTAAACTCATGAAAAGTTTGGCTTGTAATTAAATTTAAATAGGAAAATCATTCATTCATTTCATTCATTAGTAACAATCCCAAGTCTTGGTTCTTTGGCAGGATGTGCTAAGAGCAACCTTCCTTTTGCCCCTACTGTGTGTTCTGAGCACTGCTATATATTTTTTATGTTTCTTTCCATGGCCCCAGAATCTGCTTTAGGAATTTTTGGAGGAACTGGTGAGATTTTTATATTTTATAGCACTTTTGACTTACAGTCAAGCTTTGAGATACTTTAGCAGCTTGACTAAATAATTCTTTAGCAGTCAAATGTATAACTGTCAGAGATTCAGTGCAAGGCTGTAAATAATCCTGAACCTCAACACAGAATCCTCAGAGGTTAACATGGGGAACTCATGGGTCTGCAGCCTCCTGGCACTACTGGACTTCTGTCTCATTCTTGCGGGAGGGACCCTGGGGGGACACTGACCTTATGAAGTGGCCTCCAAGGAGTAGGGGCAAGCCCTACCTTCTTACCTCTACAACATATGTTCTCTGCATTGCCCTTAACGGTGAGCCTTCTCTACATGGTGAATTCCTGCTTATATTCTCCTTGACAGCCTCATTCAAGTGTCACCTCCATGGGCTGTCCCAGGGACTCTTCCTACAGTACCTTACATGTATTTTTTTATTTTAGTGATTTATTTTTAATAATCACTGTCCTTGATTAGAGGGCCCTGCCAGTGCTCAGACAGGTGCTTTGTAAAAGCTCTGGTGGACAGTCATGCAAGTCCAATCTGAGAGCCATCAGAAGGTGTCATTTTCCCTCCACTTTTTCACCCTCTTGTGCTATGGTGGAAACTTCTTGGTGTGTTGGTTTTATGATATGGAAATGAAGCTTCTCTGCCTTAGCCAGTTCTTGAAATGACAGGAAGAGTTCAATAAAATGAAGTTCATAGAACTATTTGGAGAAGAATGGAGCTCTTATCAGATGCTGAAGGTTAGCAGATGGAGCAGCTACCCTGAGTTTCTCTCCTAGCCTACCTTACTGATGAGCTTTCACATCTTCAGATAGGTGGTAAGTGGATGCCTGTGATCATATTGGAAGTGGAAGGTGATGTTGGCAAATATGACTCAATTTACTGAAATCTTTCAAGCACATCTTTGCTGTGGGGTACAGAAGTAACAGGGACAAATAAAATGATTTCATCCAAAACATGAATTCCAAAATGCCTACCATATAATTGTCCTATTGAGAATGAGACCAAGTGAGCTTACTTGGCTTTAGAGTGAATAATTTTAATTATAAGACAGAATGTGGGAATATTCTCATTATTTTGTATACACGACTGTTCTTCTGTAGCCAACTTTAGAAAATAAATTGTGAGTCATTGGGAAACCAGGATTTGTGCTGATGAAAATGCCAACAGATCTCTGTTTAGAAGGATGGCAGGCACTGCGATAATTATGCTATCATAGCCCATCATTAAAGATTCTATTGAAAGAGGTTTATAAATTGCTCCTCTTTTTAGATAAACCACCCTATATTAAGGCATCAACGATATGGTGCAGAATTAAATTAAAATCTCATAAAATGAAATATGTTCTGTATTAGCTGTTTGACACTTAATTTGCCTCTGAATGAGTAGAGGAAATCACAAATTAACCTGCCTTTGTTTTTCCAACCATGGCTTATTAGGTGTTAGAACAACTGCAATTATAGCCTAATAATAACCACTAAGCCTTATAAATATGTACGGAAATACGTCAGCCCGTGTTAAAGAGCCCAGTTTGTTAAATGGAAAGCCTTTAGCTACCCTGCTCACTCTGTAGTGTTAGCTACGATTTATGATTAGGCAGTGTAGATGGAATATAGTAACTTAAATTGATTCAAATGTGGTCCTGGAAATAATATCAGAATTTATTACTATTTCCTTTAACTCAAGTTCATGAATTTAGATTCAACACATGTAAGTAGGTATCATCTCTCCCTGCGTTGTCTCACTGCAGTTGTCTTATAAAATATAGGACTCTGCATTGTGTTTATTTAATTCAAGCAAGGGATATGAAGAATCTTCTCCTATCTTCTGAGCTATTCTCCATTGAATTCACTGGGACTTATGCTCAGTATGCAATTGGAGTCTCCTTCTCTCTCAGAGAGTTTGTTATGGCCACAAATTCTAAGTTAAGACATATAGCAAAAAATACAATGGATTAGGTAAAATAGAAGAGTCTACTTTATTATATTCCTGAGATTCTTTGGAGCATTAATGATAAAACCTGATATTCATCTGTGTGAATTTTTACTTGGCCTTTTATGTATTTCTTACCTTTCATCGTGAATATCCGGGGTGTATCCTTGCATACCTGAGGTGGTATTCTGGTATTATATAGATATTAATGATGTTCTCTAGACTGACAATGACAACCGGTTTTAAACATTTCATTTGGTTTCTTAGACAACCAATATATTACATCCTCTTACCCCAGAATACAATTATATATTTAAGTGACTTCTTTCCATAATAATGAAGAAAGGACTATTTCTTGCATTTTGGGGTGTTTTGCTTTGTTTTTAGTGTTAGAACTAACACTAAGCATTCTGAAAGTTGACATGGTGTCTTTGTGGAAACCCAGTGTACAAAGTAGCTTTAAATCCCAATTTGATTTCATTCATTCTGGATTTATCAGTGAGGGTATATGGGGGAGAGATCCATTGATTTGAGGAATGGTATCTATTCTTTACACACAGGCTTTTTGAATCAAAGTTTTCTCATTCACGGACTGAGATGAACTGGATTTTGGACGATCCCTTTGCTTCATCTGCAGTTCATTTTTCAAAGCAGGGTCCTTCGTTCCTAATCCATTGTAATAATTCAGGCCCTACAGTGGCCTTGCCAGGTGCTGGGGGTGGGACAGGACAGTTTCCGTGCTGCACATCAAGTGAGCACACACAGAGGCCTTGCACCTCCTCATCACTTCACTCCTTCGTTTTTAGAAAACCAGCTTTATCTTTTCTCTCTTGCGGGAAATGAGCGCTCCCGGTCTGGGTCTGTTCTTTTCCTTCCGTCACTTCGACTCATTCCAGGGCTGCTTGGCGTACTGGAATCACACCTCTTAAGTAAGGGGAGCTGCCTTCCCATGAGAAGCAGTCCCCTCCCGCCACCTGCCCACAGAAGATGCAGTACGTGGGAGATCACTGATATTAGCGGTGAAATAGAGTGCATGGGCGATAACTAGGGCTCTGCTCCTGTGATTAGACTGCCTTTTAGCAATGAGAGGAGGGAGACGAGCAGCAGGTTTGGAGAATGACTACATTCATTACTTCCCAGAAAGAGAGAGCTCTAACAAAAGATACACCATTATTGTAAGTGCTTGGAGAAAGAAAGAAGTGGATGACCAGGGCTGCGACTGTGTTTCCCTGCCTCCCTGGATTTCGCCTTCCCTGAGTAGGTCCTGTGCTTCTTGAGAGCTCCTATAATATTTATCCAGAAGAACCCCTCAGCTTAGCCTCTTCTTAAAACTTAGGGTGGGCAAAATAATGATTTCATTGGTTTTACTTTTAGGGAAGCCTCCAGTAGTGTATGGAAATCTAGCAATACCTCATCATTGTATATGGAGGGGGGCATAACTAGTTTGGTATATCTTAACAGCACCATTTAAAATTAACAAAATAAAGTTTCCCCCCCCCTTCGGTGTTTGAGGTGTATCATAAGCACGAGTGAGACTGGTCAAGTGTAAGGACATGTCAAACTACATCCAATGCAGTAGCTAGTGTTGATACTTTCTTTCAGAAACAGAAATAAAAGGAGAAACAGAAAGGAATGAACTGGATTATAAATAAATCTCTCAGGGTAAAGGCAGTCTGCATTTCTTTGCCTTTTCTGTGGCACAGCTATGCTATACAGAGTGGTTTCTAAATAAGTTTAGTTTTTAATGATAAATTTGAGGCTATTGCTACTGTCCTCATTTTTCTTTTGTCTTTGTTTACTTTGGTTAAAGTAAGTCACCTCATCCCAACAAACCTAGCACACTCAGGAATAAAAACAAACAAACAACAACAACAAAACCAGCAACAAAAGCTCAACTGCTAAGATTCTACTGGAAATACCTATTGCAGTGGCAGTACCTATTCTGCCAAACCAATTTCCTTATATCCAGCCAGTTCGTATTGTAGGGATTTGTAGTCATCTTATATGACTGGGTACTATTTTCTATGTATCTTTAGCTGCTTCCTAGGCTTTTTACAGAGAAATAAATTTTATGAAGTTAGCAGGCTTAAATGGACAACTTAAGAGTATCAGAATTTCAAAGCTAAGGAGAAAAATGAATAGACAGTTCACATAAAAAATATACAATGACAATAGCTAACATTGAATACTTACCATTGGCTAGGCACAATTTTAGAGGCTCTCTGTAATTATCTCCTATGATGCTTAGAACAACCCCATGATGGAAGCACTACAATTAGCCTCAGTTTAAAGCTACAGCACCTTGCCATGGAGCACTCACCTGGATTAAGAGGACATGGGGCCTTTATTTTAAGCCAGACAGCAGGTTCTGTACCCTTTCCCTATAATCTTAACATTCTGTTAGTGGAAATGAACACTACTTTGTATCTACTAGATTTGTATCTATTAGAAGAGCACAATTAATTCTAACAACACCTTCCTGGGAGTGTTCAGTGTCACTGGGTGTCATAATCTTCCATAAATGGCCCTGAAGAGCCATTACAAGCCACACGCAGCCTTATTGAACTACTGAGTTTGTCTGTAGCCAGAAAACATGTGTCAGTGCTTGCTGCAGAATTTAAGATGCGAAACGAGACAGTGACATAGCCAGCCACAGGTGCACTTGATGCACTGTGATCAACTCTTTGGATTGTGGCACATCTCTTAATTACACTTGAGAAGAATATATTAAAATGTGGCTAATTCCACAAGCTTAAATATTGCATGGCTTCTCGCATATGATAAACTTGAACTACAAATAAAGAACAAAATAAAGATAGATAATAGGAAACTATGATAGACCTCTTTCCAGTTGGAAGCAGACAAAGAGACGGGGAAAGAGGAGTAAAAAGAATTAAGTTGAGGACCAGTGATTTAGCTTTGCCTACCTTGCAAGTGCAAGGTCCTAAGTTCAATCCCAGGTACTGGGAAGGGAAAAAAAGATTTTTAAGTTATATTATGTACAGATAACAACTCCCCATGATGAATGTATATAATCATGTATTGTAAATATGTACTAATAAAAATAAACTTGTAAGATATGGGTAAATAGTGATTGCTGGTTTGGCAGTATAACTCAGTAGAATGTCTATGGCCAGGGACAGATCACAGTGTCTACCTGAAACCTTCCTCATTTTCTACATTTCTTGGCTCAGATGTCTCCTTATCAGAAGTCTTTGTATCATTCTACTTTGAATGATCATCTGGAATAGTTTGTACCAGGGACAAATGGTTTTGTCAATAAAGTTTTATTGGAACACAGTGACACTTATTTTCTGTAGTCCATGACAGCTCAACAATACAATGGCAGTGTAAGCTGTGATGGAGAAAATATAAAATAAAGCAGCGTGAAAAATAGAGCTTGCCAACCTCTGATCTCAAGATGTTACAAGCATGTACTAATTTTCACAAAACAAACGTCATTATTTTGAATTGTAAATACACATTTAAAATGAAAAAATAAACTTAGAATCAAGCATCTAACTAAACCACATCTGGATTCTTGATTCCAGACCTTTAGAAACTATGTGATAATAAAAATTTATTATTTTAAGCTAAAAATAAACATTAAAATTATAATAGATTAATCTCTTTCAAGCCTCACTTTTCACCTTGTTTTCTACTTTATCTTTCTTCTTTTTTTCTAATCAGTGCCATGCATCATATTTTATGTTTTTAGGCTTTTCTTCTACTTTTCCTAAGACAGTTTATTGTCTGTCATCTCAGTTCAAAAATATAAAATAAGTATTATTGTTTGGTTACAGGAAAAAAAACAACAACTTAAAGCTTGTTCAATTTTCAAGAAGTCCCTAAACCATCTCCCTGCATAGTCCTCATTGTAGGTATGAACAGGTGGTTGAGTTTCACTTCCTGCAGTTTGAAAATTTTGATAAGCTGGCAACCTAAATCCGATCAACCGATACACATTTCACTCTGCAGTAAGAACTGAACACGAAATAAACAAATTTTGTGCTCAAAAGCCGTGATTCTTCCTTCTTATTTTGCAGTATTGCTAATGACTGCAATATTGAATTCAGTCCTGCGTAGCAGAAAAAGAGGGCGCTAATTATAGTGCATATTCAGAGAGGCTGAGCCCTAGCATCTTGGATAAAATTCCTGTGTTCATTGTGCTGGGCTCTGCAGCAAGGTCCCAGAGCAGATCCTGACCAAGACTTTCACATCCACTGAACCGGAAGCCAAAACCATCTCTATAGAGGCTGCTGTCAAACCTGTTGCAGGGGCCTGGGAGGTACTGGACTGTAACCGACTTTTTTTTTTCTTTTACTACAATGCTTCTACTCATGTTAAGCCTGACTTCAAAGAAAACAGAAATTTACTGCTGTCCTTTTGTTTTATTTTTCAAAATATGCATTTGAGAAAATTGAACTTCAGGATGTGTCCCTAGGGGAAGACCTTGGAGGTGAGTTTTACAGGACAATTCCTGATCCAGGCCAAGCCACCTGCAGCACCTCCCAGGACGCCCTCTCCCCTGTACTTAGGTAACAGAGCCCCCCTTTCACTAAACAAAGATGTGGTTTCCTATAGCCCAACTGCAAGCTGAGTTCATTTCAAGCAGAGTTCCCCAAGCAAACAAAGGCCCAGGACACAGGGCTGCCTGTCATTCATTCTTATTACTGTGTCCTTTTCCCCCAGGGAAATGCATCCATCAAAAAGTACAATGTCAGTAAATATGTTTCCAGGGAGAGCTCTTTACCTCTTGGATGTGCACAGGCACACTAAAAGGAAGCAAATAGCAGAAGAGAGGTGGGTTTGGAAACTTGCTTATCCATCAAGTCCTTCCAAAGGATTTATTAGTCCACAGTACTCCTGGAATAAGTGTAGAGAAGGAAATGGGCTGAGGGACAAGACACTGTTGACCATTTTTAGTTTTGTTGTGATCTTTGTAGAAGGTGTACCAGGATAATAATGGGTATCATTCTAGTTCAGTTGGCTAAAAGTTAACATCAAATAGCTGATTGACCCTTGTTTGATTCCTGCTCTGACCCAGCCAAATTAGAGAGATTGCATTCATTTTTATAATGCTGATGTGATGTTAAACATCAAGCACAGCGCTAGATCTAGAGCCCCCCCCCACATCTGCACCACACACACATTGCAGGAAAAAAGAATTCAGGATAGGGACCGCCTTAGGGTATGAGTGTGCATTTATTTCCAGTGAAGAAATAAGTGCAAGTGTAAAGCCAAAGACTGTGCAAAAGGCCCTTCACCTGATAATCTGTATTAGGCAGCATCTCACATGTATAAAAGTGACAGATGTTTCAAAACTTTCTTATGCAACTGCAGGGAGGTGACAGATTCAGGTAGCACCTGTAAATGGTTCCTAAGGAGACTGATGTTCATGCGTGGCCTCAATCTCTCCTGGTAGCAATGTTCAGTCTGCCTGTGGGATGCCATGCAGTGCATGAAATGATCTTCCTGCTTTACAAGGTTAATGTGTTTTTCTCACTACCCAGGAAAGAGTTAGACACCAAATAAGAACCAGTAATACTTCTGGAAAGGCATACAAATAGTATCCAACTCTTGCAAATTTGTTTTGAGTAAAAAGTATCTTTATCGTGGAGGGAGTAGAGAGAGCAAAGTCCTTTGGGTTAAATGATTGCCTTAATTTGCAAAACAAATGACGAGACCATGTTGCTTGGGTGTAATTTACTTTTTAAAACTGCCCTTGAAAAACCAGTTTGCTAAAATTCTTGCTTCCATTCAAAGAAATTCCTGACTCCTCCATCCACAGAGCCAAATCCCCACATACCCAGCTTGGATTGGTTTCAGCATAAGCCCTCCATATCTGATAAAGCTTATAGCGGAGAAGCAAGTTTGTAGTTGTACATCAGAACAAAGGCAATCAATCACAGGCACTTTGACTGTTCATATTTTATTTGCTAGGGGTATGGCAGGTTGATATTAGAATTATGCAGGATTATATTATTGTTGAAGTACCATGTTGTGTTATTTGTTGAAAGCAATTTCACGTTGTTTTACATGTCTTCATGATGTTACTGGATACATACAGGTGCACTCACTACACTCACTTCTATTTTCCCTGTGGTAATTTCCTGGCCTTAGAGTTAGCCCAGTCTGCGCAGTCTTTATCTTAGTTGAAGTAGTCAACAAGAAAAGAGAAGATCAGCCCTTTTTTCCCTCCAGTACTGGTGATTGAACTCAGGATCTTGTGGTTACAAAGCAGGTGTGCTGCCACTGAGCTAAATCTTGGCCCAAAGTATTTTTAATCTTGTGTTAATCACCCACAGCTAGACACCTCTCATTTCGGATTTCAGATCTGCAGTGATGCATGGAATCATTAGATGGACGGAAGAATGATCCAGCTCAGGATTTCCGTGAAATAGCGAGGCTGGGCTGTATAAGCAGGCATACCACCTGCTACAAGAAGCTGCTCTAAGCCTGGTGGAGGGTATCTCTCCTGTAAGAAGTTACAGTGCTATGGATATCATAGAGTGTCTGTGAGGGAGTCCTTGACTATCTCGAAAGTGGCTTTCATTTTCCTGAACGTGGGTGGTACGCAGCAGGGATCGAATTAATGTAGCTGACATACTTCCAAAGGGCTTCCTGTGAGCTGACAATCGGAAGGTACATTACAGCTGGGCATGGTGGTGCACACTTGTACTCTTAGCACTCTGAGAGGTTGAAGCAGGAGGATCTCGAGTTCGAGCCCAGCCTGGGCAACATAGTGAGCCCTTGTCTCTAAATGAAGAACGAAAGACCTTGGGTTCAATCCCCACTCCCACCACCAAAAAAAGCAGGAAACTGCACTGTATTTGATTTGCTTTCACTTCCCACCTTTCTCCAGCTTTTAGCCTAAGCAGACAAAGAATTTTTTGGTTGCTTAGGTTATTTTTTGTTGTCTCTGGATTTGTGGCGTTGACGAGTGGGGTTGAGGAGATGAGTTGGGAGTTATACTAGAAGAAATGAAAGGCTGAGGCCACCCTTCCCCCGAGTGTATGAGGAGGAGCCTCCTTCCTCGGTCTGTTTGCTGTACAAGGGCTTCTTTGAGGGGCCTTTGTTGGAGGCACCCACTGAAGTCTCAGTGTACTCAAGCTTTAGAAAAGGCGATTGGCCCGCCTTTGTTTTCTTTGTTGAACTGTTTATTTTGCTTTCTTCCCACGAGGTTCCTTGGCCCTGCTCTGACTATACTTTTTCTGCATGAATTGCATTCCTGGGAGCCACAAGTCCCCTAATCCTTCCAGCCCATTTGATTCAGGCTTGTGTGATTAGTTCATGGTTTCGATCTGCTGTGGATCTCTGCCAAGCAGAGAGCTCGCCAAGTGCCCCTAACGTGGGGACCTGAGGACATTTTTTAACCTCATTAGCAAAGAGAGTCATGCTTCATTCCAGTTTAATAATGTGGCTACTCTTGAGTCATTACTAGCTTTACAGTCAGCGAAGGAGGCTGCTAAGCCCTTTGGTTTCCGTTGTGTGTGCATGAGACAGGTGAAGGTGGATAGCTCAGGTTATTGCGCCCCTATTTAGAGGCACAGAACCTGTGTAGGGTGGAGGGCAGCCCACACACTCTACCAAAGTTAATTTTACATTTCTAAGGCATGTCATAATTTGTATTTCTAAATTTTTAGAAATTCACATCTGAATCATCATTTCATCATTTACCTAAAATGTGTTGTACTCTTGTAGAACTAGTGAGCAAATAAATAAATAAATAAATAAAATTCAGATATTTTTAATAGCAGCCATTACTTTTTTTGACATGTGTATTATTTTCTAAAGTTTATAACTGGGACAGAGATAAATAATTCACAAACTTAAAAATGAAGTTGTTTTAGCCAGGCATAGTGGTGCATGCCTGTAATCCTGGCACTGTGGGAGGCTGAGGCAGGAAAAATCACAAGTTTGAGCCCAGCCTGGGCAATTTAGCAACTTAGTGAGACCCTGACTCAAAATATAATGAAAAAATTTTTTAAAGAGTGGGGATGTAGCTAAGTGCAAAGGCCCTAGTGCTGAAAAACAATTTTAAGCTGTTAATATAGAGAAAATATTTTATTTTTAAATGCATTATATCTTCATTATAGGTATTGGAAAAACCACTAATAAAACAACAAAAATCAACTGTCTAAAGGGCAAAATTTTATAAGGGATATTTATAAGGCTATTTACAAGGGGGGGAGTGAGACAGAGGGAGAGGGAGAGAGAGAGAGAGAGAGAGAGAGAGAGAGAGAGAGAGAGAGAGAGAGAGAATCTGGACTTCTACAAGGAGGTGAAGTGCATTTTGCCTAACTGGCAGCCTACATTCATGGTTAATGCACCTGGAATTGTTTTAACTTGGGACTTCCTAAGACAGGAATGTCAGCAATAATGGAACACAGTCATGGAAATCATACAGTTAAAGACCTATTGTGATACAGAAAATCTTCCTTCAAGAAAAGAGGAAGTTCCAGGCAGTGTGCCAGCCAGGGCGTGGTTTTGGTTTCTTTGGAATCTTCCTGCTAGGCCTGATTTGAACTGGGCTCTTGACATCTGATCTTTGTGATTTCTCAGAATGGCTGAGTATCTCAGGGCACCACTGGCTTTCTGCCAGAGTCCTGGGTCTCTCTCTACCAGGCCTCTGGCAGTGAAGGCTGTTCCCCACATGGGAGGATTTATGTGGAAGAGGAGAGTTAAATGTCTTTGGCTAGAGGAGCCTTTTCTTGCTTGGAGAGGGCTCTGGAAACAGGCCCCAGAGTTTTGCAGTGAAGGGTTCCTCATGAGTGACGCTGGTTTTGGGTTTTGCTAGTTATTCGCCCTCCATAACGCAGTATGACGCTGGCTACATTGTCCATGATAATGCCTTTTTCTTGGGTATCAATGTGTAATCCCAAGAAGTTCACACATAACACCACTGGTACATGGCTTCTGGTGACCCTCGTCTTAAAACCTGCTAACCAGCTGTTTTCCTAGGCCTCGGTCAGGTTCATCTGGGCTCTGCTACAAGGTAGCTAGATCCTCAAGCACTTTCCCTAAACTCAGTGAGCCCTGCTTCCGTGGGTGAAATAGTGTAGGGAGGGCAAATGATCACTGGGCCCCTGTTTAGTTCTTAACAGCCCATGGGTATGAGGTACTTAGATTTGCTCATTGCTTGGTCCTTCTGTGTGGACCCTGAGGGGGCTTTTGTGAAGACAGCATGGCTCTAAGCCATGCATGTACCCACTGCTATTTCCTGAGCTATGAAGCTTCTTGCTCCCTCTTCCTCGCAGGAAGGCCTGGAGAGAGAGTTACACCAAAAGCCGGCCATGCTGCCCCCATTATTCCTTGTTCTCTCCCAGTGACACTAAGGCCCACCTAGAATCACCATGGTACCACCTTACAAATTGAGTGTTGACTCAGATAGGATCCTTTGGAAATGAAATGGTAGCTGGGAAACTATACTGTCCCATTCTGTCAAAAGCCTCAACAATGTTATAATATAAGCATATAGAAGAATATTTTACAAACTGGTGTTACTTGACTTGGGATTTTCCTTTGTGTCTAAAAGCATAGATTTAGTGTAGGTTTGAAGCTAGTTCAGACATTTACTGTCAGAAATAATCCATCCAAGTATACTTTCATCATCAGTCCCATTTTATATCAAGGAGATACAGATACAGACAAACACACACACACACACACACACACACATGTAAATATGTGTGTGTGTATTCACTTAACAGTGTCATAGCATTACCAATTTTAACTTGTGGATCTTTTTTTACCGCTTAACAACTCTAAAATAGAGAAATATTTTACAATCTGTAGTATTTTACAGTAATTTTCGGTGAAGTAGAAGTCATAGAAATAGAAATAAAACTTTTAATTAAATTATTTTGTGTAACTATTTCCCTTTTTGTGTTGAATCATGGAGTGACAAAAATGCAATGCCTGAATAATGCTAAAAGAGTTTTTTTTAAATAACTAAAGTATAAAATGAAGATGGGGAACTATTGTCTTTCTCCCTGGCTTCTAATGTCACATCTTCAGATCAGTGTCATTTTAGGGTTGATGAAATGCAGAGATCATGTGTATATTATATGTGCTTACATGTGTTTTCATAAAAAACGGATTCACGTTTCCCTAAATGTTATAGTGATAGACCTAGTTGCAGGACTGCAAAGTTAAAAGGAAAAGAGAATGTCTTCAAAATGCTGTTGTTGCCTAAATCCTAGAAGATGAAAAACGAGGGCATCTTCAGCCAGAAATGGTATAAAGAAGGAAAGCAGGTGTTGAGTGCTGGTTCTGCTGGGGTATTTGTGCAGACGCATAGCAGAGACTCTGAGAGGGTAAGACTTCATGATTAATGGTGTTTATTCTTGACAGAAGCCTCTTTTATTTATCTGCAATACAGTTTAGCGATTTTATCAGGCCCCTGAATGAAAAATATTCAGTCATACCAATATTGCAGTGTAAATTGAGTAGAGTCACTTTTTATTATATCTTTGCGCCTTATCATCTGCACAGTAATTTTCTAGCAGAGGTTTGATATGGAAAGGCTGGATTTAGCTGTACTTGACACAAAGCCTCTTCAATTTCCCCTAAAAGTTCAGGCTGCTCTTAGAAATGTGTGTGTGTGTGTGTGTGTGTG
>NW_022900929.1:13763800-13769038 GCF_012274545.1 Fukomys damarensis | reverse complement strand
TGTGTGTGTGTGTGTGTGTGTGTGTGTGTGTGTGTGTGTAGTATATAAACTCTCTCTCATCCAAGCAATTTCAGGATTTGAAAGAATAAAGATAAAATGTGCAAACCTGGATAGGAAAAATGTTGTTAATATAAAAATATCTAATAGCTATGAGCTCACTGGTGAAAGCTCCTTTGGTGTTTAGCTTCGGGCTCAGTACTGAACCTTTTGCTTGGCCATGGATCCCACTTTCTTCTAATCACTCACCAGCCAAATCCAATGAGCGTAAAACCAGAGCCTATCATTGCTCCTGGGAATGATATCAAAGCAGAGGACTACAGAGATGCAGGGAAGACAGGAGTCTGTGATGAGGGCAGTGCTGCTCCAGAGCAATGGAGAGAGAGGAAAGAGAGACTGTGGGTAGAAGACTCGAGGAATGTGCCACTAGATTTTAACCGAGAGTTTATTTAAGCTCTGGACTTTAGAACATTGTTACTGTTCTAATCAATGGCAGATCAGAACAAATGGTTTGAATTCTGTAAGTCAGTGGATTGTAGGGTTGTCAGGGACTTTAAACCTGGATGGAATAGAGGTTATTTAGTCTAAATCTTTTCATTTTTATAGATGAAAAAGGTGAAGCTCAAAAATCTGTTTCCAATAAGCCTCTGGTCACGCGGACAGGTTTTCCAAATATCTATGAACATGAAATCACTGCACATCATTTCTACAGCTCCAATTTGTTGAATCTCTTCTCACTTGCGGTACCCAGAGACTTGTTTCTCTGTGAACAAGGAGGTCCTGGGCTCCTTGGCAAGTGGCTGGTTCATTTTCAGTCTTCCATCATGTTCCCTATGTGCTGAGCAGGGTTCTCTAAAGCTATGGAAACAAAACTCCTAAGAAAATTACCTTCTTAAATGGAAATTAATGCTTCTCTTGTACTGAGTAACATAGAGGAAATGCTCTGTAGTAGAATAGACTCCTTTTCTATATTTTAATTATTTTTGAAAAGGTGGTAGCCTTGAATAAAAAATATCAAGAATATATTGAGAATGCAGACTCTTAGTCCACAAGTAATAGAATCCTGCAAGCTTTCTTTACAGCTAACTCCAGAAAGCCTGCCACTTAAGTAGGGCACACCTTCTTCACCTCTGTTGAACCAGAGGCCCTAAGGAAATTCTGAGGATTTCTTTATAAAGGACGAATATTGAGATCATTAATATTAGTTCTTTGTTGGACTTCCCTACTCACTTAATTAAAATAAGGATAATTTAAAGAATGAATGAAGGCCGAAAGCAGATGTATCCTGCCAAGAACCATGAGGGAAAATCCAGAAAGCAATTGGTCCATAGTTAATGAGAATAATTACAATGATGATGCAAAGTCCACAGATAAGTTACTAGAAAATGCGCCTCACCCAGTGAGTGGGCTTCTATTGACTAAGGATTTTCGAATCTTTATTAAGTTTATTGATACATTTTAGGTATACAATAGAGTTACATTCATCATTGGGATCTTGTTGCACCTTTACGACTTATCTTGATTCTTGTTTTTCCCCATACCCAAGCCCTCCTTTCAGCCCCTCTACCCTTCCCTGTTTACGAAGACGTTGTTTCTATGTTTTTACTTTTCACATATTTTTTTTTCTTTTCCCTTTCCCTATCCCTCCCACTTCTTCTGCTGTTTTAGCCCTTTTCTTCCTGTTTCATATTATCAGTCATACATTTTGATCCTTATTTACACTTTCAGTTTTTCACACCAGAGAAACTATTTGGTATTTACACATGTGTGACTTATGTGTGATTTATTCTGTCTGATTCTTGATGGAGCCTTACATTTGCCTGGCTCAGAAATTCCGGGAATATCCTGCTGTTAGTATAACTGTCTTTCAGAATACCTGCAACTAAACTCACCAAGAAACAAGGATTAATTTGTTAGAATCCAACTTTATGTTTCTAATTAATTATTTCCACCCATTAGCTGCTGCCTCTGGCAGGGAGGGTTCTCACTTAAACCAGATCCTGGCTTGATGTGCATAAGAGTTTAAGAATACCTATGTAGTTTAAGTTGTTTAAATTTCCATTGAGTGATACATGCACAGAAAGCTTATGTTTTAATAAAAAAATTCTAATTGAATCTCTTGTGTGCACTTTTGGGTCATTTTTCCCTATAGTTGGTAGGTGTCAGAGCGCAAATTTAAGAGTTTCTACAAAAGGAAGTTAAATTGGATGGGGTTCTACTAGATATACAAATGTCACCCTGCCAGGCCTTTTCTAGCCTGAGATCATCTTTAATGGGATTTAGTTGTTTGATGATACACTCTTTCCCCGGAACTGTTTCACTTTTTTTTTTTTTTTTTGGAGCAGGGATCAAACTCAGATCCTTGCACTTTCAAGGTAGGCGCAGTGCCACTAAGCTAAGTCCTGGGCCCTGTTTCAACTTTCTAAAATTTTGTACATGTGCTACCGAAGCTAGTGCTCAACTTTTTAAAATTTTGATATGTATTTTCTTTTGGAAAGGATATTATTTCACTTACTTGAGTGCTGTTTGGGGGGGAAGGGGTTGGTATTTCACCAAATTCCAGAAAATAGGATCCAGAGAATGGGTGAAAAATAGATAGAATCCTAGAGATCAAACTTGAAATCTTTGTTTTCTGTATCTTTAAAGAAAAAAAGTATTTTATTTTTTATTGTGAGGACGAAGTTGCTGAACTAAAATTTCAGGATAGCTCTTCTTTGAATTTACTTTGGGGAAAATAACACATCAGCTTTCCTAAGGTGAAATCAAATGAACTAAGTGTCTTGTTAGAATAAGAGTGAGGTGGGGGAGCTGAACTTGGCCATGGCTAAGAACAGCTGGAGTCCTCTGCAGCCCCCGAGGGAAGTCGTTCCACAGGGGTGCAGTGACAGAGAGGTGACTCTGGCCTTTGCCCACCCAGATCTTGATGGCAGTAGCAACCAGAGAAATGATGCTATTGGTGGTAAGGGTCCACCCACATTCACTTATATCATGTGGCAGATACCAGGCTAAATGCTTTCTGTGTACATCACACACACCCCCATTTCACTTTCCAGGATTCTAAAATATTAAGTGCTTGGGAGACTTAGGCAAGAGGATGGCAGATTTGTGGCCAGCCTGGGCAAGATAGCAATTTAGTGAGATCCTGTCCCAAAATTAAAAAAAAGACAATTCAAAATGACTGGGAATGTAGCTCAGTTCGAAGTCCTGGCTTTAGTCTCCAGTACAGCAATAAACAAACATAAATAAATGCAACACTTCAGAAATGAACAATCTTCAATTTTTAAACAACTTTCATTATAGTTTTTAATTGTTTGAGTTTATTCTTGGTTTTTGTTGTTCATCTGTCAGAGTCACTTTCTTCATCTCTGGGACAGAATGCCCAACATCCACAATTTAAAGGAGGGAGGTTTATTTTGGATCACAGTTTCAGTCCATAGTCTACTAGCTCCAATGCAGAAACAAGATGGCAGAGCGCCTGGGGAGGAAAAGGTGCCCAACCCACGGCAGCCAGGAAGCTGAGAGAGAATGGAGAGCCAGGGGCAGGAATACACCCTTCCAGGTCACGTCCCAACGACCATCTCCAAACAGGCCGCATCTCCTAAGGGCACATTTATCTCTGATCTCATCCATGGATGAATCCACCAGTGAGTGCAGCTGCCCCGTGATCTAATCACCTCCTAAAAGACAAGGCAGGTGGGGAGGGGGGCGAAGCAGAAGCGGATATATAAACTTCAGTCCTACACAGCTGCAGCAGTTTTCTTTTCAGACTCCTGGACTTAAAACATAACATCAGTTCTTATACTAATTGGTTATTATATTTATACTAATTAAATTACATATATGTCACAGTACAACACACACACATATATATGGTATATTAAGATCTGTATTTCATGCATTGATTGTGTTGGTGATCAGTCATAAAAATGTAACGATTTTAAATTTTATACAAACTCAGAGAGTAGTAATATAAATGGGCAAAGGGAAAATAGAAGAAAACTTTTCCTCATACTACATATTGCAAAAATTAAGGATACCTTTGTATGAAGTATTTGGATTTCATTTCCATGACACCACAAGCTGCTAAAATGAAAATATTCAGGACAGATCTAGCTATCCATCTATCTCTCTGTCTGTCTGTCTGTCTATCTGTCTATGTTTCTACCATTTACTTATTTATGATACTGAGAGAATTGAACTGAAGGCTTTGCCCTGGGTTCCATCCTCAGCTTTTTGAAGCAGGGTTCCACTAAATTGCTAAGTAACCTGGGTGGGGCTTCAACTTTCCATTCTGCAGCATCAGCTCCCCAGAATGCTGTGATGACAGGTACATGCCCCATGCTCCCAAGAAATGATGGTTTATCGGTCCTGATGATGATCCATACCCATAATCTCTGGAAGTGCAGGCAGGAGGGCTGTGAGTTCGAGGCCAGCTTTGGCTACTTAGCAAGAAGCTGCCTCAAAATAAAATAGAAGAAAAGGGCTGGGAATGTGGGCCATTGGAAGAATGTTCCTGGTTTTAATCATCAGCTCCTCCAAAACAGGCTTTTTCAGCTCTCATTTCGATCAAGTACACTTTATTTCCCACTAGTTTTCCCTTTGCTACCCTTGGGTCTCAAGTGTTAGAGGTACATATTGAGTTTCTCTATACAAGGGTTAACTGAGGTAGGAAATGGACCCGTGTTGTTGATGTGGTCATTTATCTCCAGGTGCTCTTTAAACCCATAATATATCCTTTAAAAGCTTTTTAAAAATAACGATATGGGCAAACTATAAGGTCAGCATTGAACCTAACCACTAAATTTCATTCATTTCTCATTCAGTTTGGTTTGCAGCCAGAATTGTGGAATTAAGTTCGTGAAGTGAGGCACCATTGTAAATGCATGTTGTAGTTGATTGAATGGACTTGCTTTTAATTCTTTGTCCTTTAAATTTTAACCTAGTAACATGAAGATATTTACAGTGAGTATTTTTTGGGGGGGTGAGGGTGGGTTGACTTCTTTATTCCATTTTCTTTCTTTTATTTAATTAAATTGAATTTATTGGTACATTCTAGGTAGACAGTACAGTTACATTCATTACTGGGATCTTGTACCTTTACATGACAGGTCTTGGTTCTCATTTTTTCCCCTTGTCCCCACCCTTCCTTCACCCCCTCCTCCCCTCCCCGCCTTCAAACACTTTAATTCCATTTTTACATTTTCTCATATTTTTTTCCTTTTCCCTTATTCCCCTTTCCCT
>NW_022900929.1:13672725-13763669 GCF_012274545.1 Fukomys damarensis | reverse complement strand
ATTGGGCAGAAGGCCAGGACTATATTGTGAATGTATGCTTGGCTTCTCCATTCCAGGAAGCTCCCCTCATTAACTTAGTAGTAGCTTCACCACTCCCAAAGGACATATACAGAAGTCCACCTACCATTATTTACTTTGATTTTAGACCAATGTGTCGAGTAGAGTATCTTTGTTTAATAACAGTAAACATGATCATACTACTTATGGTACTGTTTAAAGGGTCTGTATTTTATAAATTTTGAAAAGTACAAATGGGCTTTCAGAATTCAATAGAAAGTATTAAAACTACTGTGATAAACCTCAGTATGTTTGGCACGTGTAGCATTTGTTTGTCTCTCTTTAAAAAGATGAGTAATGAATAATATAAGGATTACATGAAATATGCACAAATAATTCAGTGGACTAGAATGAGTTATCACAAAGTAAACCATGAAACAAGAATTAAAATAGAACATGAATGTACTCTAGAATCCTACCATATACTCTCTCACCCACCCAAAGGTGCATGTTCTCCTAATGCCAAAGTCAAATTTTTTGTTTTCATTTCAAAGCTGGCTTTTATCTGTTATTAAACTCTGCAAGAATGGGCTCATACAGCATGTTATATTATTTTGCGGGGCTTCTGTTAACGCTATGTTGACATTTCCCTTGCAGTCATAACTATTGGAGAGGAAAGGAGGAAAATAAATTCCTGACTCCTCTGCCCTACTGCCAGCGCCTGCCAACACATGCCATTCCTGGAAACACAGTTGGAATGAGCAGCTCGTTTAGCCTATAGAGACCCCCTCTTCAGTCACACGGTGGCTGCGGGGGACGGAGGCACAAATGAAAAGTCACCAGTGGAACATCTGCATCCCAGGGATATTTGATGATCCCGGGGCCAAGGTCATCTGGGAGCCCAGCTTGATCAAGCGAGGGGAGAAAGTGCAGGATCCTGCAAACTTCTGTTTGTATCTAAAGTATGAATAGTGACGATTTCAGCTATTTGTTTCCTTTGCTATATAGAAAGCAAATTTTATGGTACAAATTTGGGTTTATTAAAACTGTGCTTCTATTGAATAATTAATTGATTAACAACACACTAAGGAGTAACTCCCCTTTGATTTCTCTACCACTTGAATATGAAGGAGAATATTTATTCTGTAAAGAATAAAATGGAGCAGACAATAAACTTGTTGCATTAAAAAACCCACACACTCATCTTCCAGTTGTTGGCGCACTCCTGCGTGGAAATAAGGAATGTGTGTACATTCCCAGCGTTCCAAGCAGTGTGGAAGTAATCTATAATAATCTGGTATATAAACCTTGCTTAATTCTCTCATAATGGGTAATTCAAGTGATTAAATACTGTGATTTTAATCTTGGCATTTTAGTAACCCAATAAGATAGATGAAAAGGCAGTAACGAATTAGATTATATAATGATATTTCATTCTAACTAAGGAGTCAGTTCGTGTCTGCAGTATGTACCTTTGTTTTTAAGTTTATCATGCTATATTGTTTAAAAATGTCATAATACTCTTTTCGTTGTCATCTATTTTCATGAATTTATTAAAAAACTAATCTGAAGTCCAAATGGGACCACAAATGAAAACAACTTGATACTGTTTTTTTGTCTTTTGAGGGAGCATCAAAAGGCTTCTACCTTCTTTCTTATCTGAGATACTGCTTCATGTTCAGGTTCTCAACTCTACTGGGTCATCAGAAACCAAATGGCAGCTTCACCTAAGGCTTTCCTGCCTAGGGCAGAAAGCACATGGGTAGAAACAATATAGGGGAGACTGTCCTTAAGTGGGAATTAAGTACCCCGAGATGCAGAGGTAAGAGGAGAAGGCTCATCTTCTATGCCCAGCCTTGGCAGCCCAGGTCTCTACAATCTGGGAATCTTTGTTTCCAGATGTTTGCATGACTTTCTTTGGAGGGCCTCAGGTTTATTTCTAGAATCTTTCTACAGCCTAAATAGCATGGAATGCTTGATTTTTTTAAAAAAAAGTTTAAAAAACTTTTTTTTAAGTTTTGATGTTTTCCCCCAGAATGTTTATTTGTCATTTGGTTTTTCCTCACCACAGTTTGTGCCTGTCTTCTACTCTTGAGCACACATAGTCCTAGAACAGAGAGGATAGACAGCCACATGGGCAGACGTGGTAGACACCCATGTGACCTTCAGTTCTAGCCCAGTGTGGATCATTTAAAAATATAAATGGAGAGAGACACTTATAATGTTTCCCTTAGTGCGACTTCAATCCTCAAATGAAGATTTTTTTAAACAAGCTGGACAAATATTTGTCAGGTCACATTTATGGTAGTTATGTGTCATTTATAGGGGAACTTTGGTGGCTGCTTTCCTCATGCCCCCTTTTACTTTCTGTAGAATTCACCCCGCCCTTCATAATCTTGAATGGTTGCTTCTCACGATGGACACATATCTGCTTGTTAAATTTAAGGAGCTTAACCTCTCAGATTTGCTTTACAGTTAAAAACATAACTGACAAATAATGTAGCTGCCATGAATTTGAACATTAATCTGTTAGGTAATGTTTAAAGCAACTTTATTGAAAGACTCTACTTTATGTAGAGTTTGTCAGTGTCACATGGCTGCTTGAGTCATTGTAGTTCGAGGTTGGATGCTCAGTATTGTTGGCTTAGAAACTCACTTTTGTCAGCACTGGAGAAACATCATGTTAACTTAACTCACAAGAGCCTGCGGTGCAAACATAAATAATGTTAGAAACTTTCAGTGAGATATCAGAGCCAGGAGAATGGGACACCAGCCACTTCTCTGGTAAGAAACCAAATTGCCATGCAGATATTTGTTTGCTGTATTTGGAATTAGGGAGTTTTGATGGATGGTTTCACAAAATTATTTATTGAATTTGCTGCACAGCAAGACACCCCCCTGCCAGTTCCTGCCTTTGCACACATGGGTTCCAGCCCTCGGAGCAGCTTGGGAGGAAGCTAGTATTGTTCCGATCTGTGTATAAGGAAACATGCCCTTGTTAGAGTGAGTGTCAAAGCCTGAGTATAAATCCCATTCCTTGGAAGTCCTTGCTTTTAATTACCGTGTTCACTTCTCAGTCACATCACGTGGCTTTGACTTTTTAAACAGAACCTTGGGAAATCCAAGGATGCTTCCAACCTCTCTTGGACAGGAACAGAGCAAACTTAGAACTTCAGACTTGCTCTGCAAAGAACTTACACAGGGACACTTAGAACCACTTTATTCGTAACTGCCAACACTTGAAAGCAGCTGAGCTTTCCTTCCTAAGATCCAAGCTGAGTTACCCTAGGTGAATGGATAAACTAACTGTGGTACATCTAGACAGTGAACATTACGCAGTGCTATAAGGAAATGAGCTTTTAAGCCATGAAATGATGAAGGGGAAAAATGCATATTTTAGATGAAAGAAGCTGATCTGAAAAGGTGGCATACTTTATGATTCGAACTATACAACATTCTGGAAAACACAAAACGATGAGGAAAGATAGTGAAAAGATTAGTGCCTTTCAGGAGTTAGGGTGGTGAAGCAAGGAGGGGAGAGCTGCTACTCTGAGACTGAAGGTTGGAACGTTTGAACTCAGCTTGGGCAGCTCAGTGACTTAGTAAGACCCTGTCTCAAAATAAAAAATAAAAAAGGGCTGGGAATTTAGCTTAGTGAGAGGTGCAGGGTTCAAAGTCCAGTACTGCAAACAAAAATGAACAAAATGGAGAAAGTAAGAAAATCCACCACCTTCCCTCCTCCACCCGATTTCAACCTTTTTTTATTTCCTGCTGAGAGAAAATACGTTATCTGATCTTTGGCTTCATTTATTCCAGTGCCTGTGCAGTGTGTATGTACTTCGCGGAACTGTTTTCTACTAAGATTCTATTCTGACAGGGTGATGGGCCAGGAGGAGAAAATGCGAGTGCCCGCCCTTTCCTTTCACTCCTGGAGCCCTTGGCAGCAGAGGAATGTGCTACTCTCACTTGTTCTGGCTCTATCAGGGCCTCTCCTTTGTGTAGCCATGCGCTTCATGAATGAGAACAGACAGCAGGAGTATTTAACCTGTCACAGCCAGTTCACTGGATTATCTACCCCAAACACCTCTGTTCCAGAAGGAACAAGGTGCTGCAGGACTACACAGACTGGTCATTCTGCACAGGGCTGCCCTGGAGACTTCAGGGAGGCCAATGCATGAATACATGAAAGAGTAAAGGGAGCGACCGTGTCTCCAGGACATTGTGGGAGCAAGGTGCATTTTAACATTTATTTGCATTCACCCACAGCTTCCCTTCGACCTTAGCTCATTATAACCAAGACCTCATTCCTTGTCAATTTTCAAACTACTTGGTGCTGGTTGCTTGTTAAACATGGTTCATCAGGGTGCCATGTGCAAATTGGCATAAGCAGGAAGCTGATTCTAGGAACTGCCTCAGAGGAGAGAAGTCTTTCCTACCAGGACAACCTATACCTATATAATTATTTTCATTTACCACTGCGAGACCCTTGGGAGTCAAATGTGGGTACAGACGTGGATATATGTATATATATATAGAGAGACTGATGTCACATTTCTTATAGACTTGTGATTTGCCTTCTTGCATATTTAAGGGCACCTCTGTCATGAGCATACCTAGATATTCAGACCAAATAAATTTGGGGGTGCTTCTTTTGCAGTACTATGATGGTAAGAGGTAAGTTTTAAATTGTGTCATTAATGTTTGGGTCGAATGGAAAAATCTAACCTTAGTAACCACTTTAAGTTCAAATACCTATTATTTAGAATTTCTTCTCATTGGCTTATCCAATGGCTAGTCTTTATTTGAAATGCCATGAAAGTTTTCAAAGGTCACTTTTCTTTACTCAGGTAATTAAGTAGGGGTGTTCCACCTACATTACATCGCCCTGATTTTAATTCATCAATACTGCAGAAGTATACGCCTTATACTTTTTCTCAAAGACATCTTAAAACTGTATGTGTTTCCTTTCATGGACCACCTCTGCCTATGGAAATGTTCAGCTCACACGCACCTCCTGTTTCTGTGTTTCTCTGTACCAGGCCTTCTGCCTTATCCAGCAGCCCAACGTATTCGGACCTGCCCTTCATTAGAATCTCCCCGCACCGGAACCCTGCCGCAGCGTCTGAATCTCCCTTCAGCCCTCCGCACCCCTACATCAACCCTTACATGGACTACATCCGCTCCCTGCATAGCAGCCCATCCCTTTCCATGATCTCAGCAGCCCGGGGGCTGAGCCCTACAGACGGTGAGTCCTAGACCTAGTCTGCTCCCACAGATCTCACCTGTTCCTCCCTGCACAGCACCTAGGACATAGTACAGGAAGTGATCCAGAAGATAATATGGTAAATGTTTACATTTTTAAAATTTATTGCAGTGAACACATATTACCATTCATTCCCTTTGAGATCCTCCCCGTCTTTTTGAATACACTAAAACTATTGTTCTTGCACCTTTCTGATGCAATTCCAGAAGTCCTCTTTCCTGAGAGTATCTTCATGGCTGCATAAATGTCCTGAATTGATTCAAAAGTTTTGTAGCTATTTCTGCCAAATGAAAACATTACAGTGTACCCTCACCCACTTCATTCACTGTATCTGATAAAACATGAGGCTGGCTTTTCTCGGTGAAAGTAAACATTTTGAATTGATTCAGAACATCAAGGCAGCCCAGCAGTCCAACTGAAGACACTCAGAAAAGAGGACTTGCAGAACTACTTTGGAAAGAGGCAAGGATGACGGGATGAATATTCAAAGCAAGGGGGAGTATTTTGAGGGGGATTCATAGCAATTTGTCTTTTATTGTAATTTGTTAATTTAGATATACTCCAAAGATTTTTAACTATGCTTCATATAAGGAAGATCTAGTGTTTAGTATGCTCTGCTTGCCAAACCAAGTGCTTTAAGGGCAAAATTTTATTCCAGCATCTCAACACTTCTGTGTGGATGGTGTTATTACCTCCATTTCTAAGTAGAAATGGCAAAGGTATAGCACAGGGGTCACTTACAAACTTGAAGCCTGGTTATCCCTTCCCTAGTAAGGGGCAAAGATAGAACCCAAATCCAGATCTTCCTGTCTCCCGTGTTGTTTCCTTTTGCTACTTCACGTGTGATTACTGGCTCTACAGCTGTTTCTACATGTGTATGAATAACTGGAGTGTCGTCATCACCTTCTGGTAAATGCTTTTTCGTTCTCTGTGTTGGAGAGACATTTATACAGAGGTGTTTATGAGAGCCATGCTTCACAAACTAATGTGCACACATAAACTATAATAAAATACGGTTCTGCATTGAGTGGAACCTGAGATTCTGTGCTTCTAAGAACCCTTCAGGTGATGCCAGTGACTGGTTGGTCTACGAACTACACTTTGAGTAGCAAGGTCCAAAACAACATGGTGTTCCAGACCTGCTGCACAGCCTTGACCATGCCAAATAAAACAACTAGAACAACAAGTGTCAGAGAAGAAATGAACTCAGGCTTTATTTTTATAATACTTGATGTTCCTTTTAGGCTCTAATGGATTAGATTCCTGCTGATTCTCTTGGCCTCCTGATTAATTACATTTCTCATGGCATGGCTCTTTTTAATCGAAGACGTGTAGTTCCCAACTGTCAAGTTATATCCCATGCCTTCAATTCAAGAAAAATATTTCCTGTCTCTTGAATGTGAATGCAAATCCACCTGCCCATAATTGCTGGACTTTCAATTAAGATCTGGAATTGCATAACCCTTCTTAATTGCAGATAGCAAATTATGAGTTCCATGAAAAGACCTAAGACACTGCTGATCGTTTTGGAAAAAGGAGAAACATGATACTCTTCTTCAATAAGCCACATTTGTTGTGATTCCTGTGCACCGTCCTCCTTGTGCTCCAGGCTTAGTGCTCCTTGGAATTAGGGTGCACAGTGGGTAGCTACATCAAGCTTCTTGGGAAGCATCTACTCTGTTGTATTTCCAGGGATAATTCTCCTCCAGCAGCAGCTGCTGGGTCTTTATTTTCTTCCAACTGAAGGCAGTACATAAACGTGTAACATTCTCAAGGGGTAAGTTTTGCTATTTGAGCAAGATTCACATTTTTAAAAAATAAGATAAAAGTCTAAGATTCAAACATGAGTTAATTTTACTACTGCTTGCTATTTGATTTTGCAGTAGGACAAATAAGAGGGTCATCTTCAGGAGGCGCTAGGAGTTGGAGGAAATGAACAACGGAGAGAGCTGGTAGAGGCAGTCTGGGAAGCTAGGAGTTAGGCCTGGCTTACAAAAATGGGATTGGGGGGGAGTGGTACCTGTGTGAGGCATGATCAAAACACAGTGAATATTTAAGTGAAATGTAATTTTATTGCTCTTGCTGCTTTCTGGAGAAGTACTGAAAGCCCTCTTTCTTGAATGTGTTCATGAAGTATAAAAAATATGTGAGTGCTACTGCCAAGTGCCATCAAAGGAAAGGTGGGCTCACTAAAACATTATGGACTGTCTTTATCCAACTTACTTACAGGATCTGGCCCTCTGCTAGCTCTGGTTCTTATTCAAACTCAAAATGACCAGGAAAGATAAACATTTTGAATCCATTCAGGATATTGAGGCAGCCAGGGCTGTGTGACTAAAGACATTGGAAAAGGAGCCTTCCTGAACTGCTTCAGAAAGTGGCAAGCACCATGGGCTAAGAGTGTTCAGAGTCAGGGGTAGTATTTTGAGTTGGTTTAACTCAAAACATAATAATACTATTATTTTCCTCTTGTTCTCTGAAGGTTTTTATTATTTCTATCTTTCATGTGTCACGCATAGAAAGTATAGGGGTGCAAATAGAAGGTGTCCACCAAGCTATTGCCCGAGGGCAGGTGTTACCAGGCAATAGTTGCAAAGTGTCAGTTACTGATCGCGAAGCACTTCACATGCATGGTTTGACTCTTGCTCCTCATAACCTCATGGAACCAGTTTGGCTCCAGATCTCCAGGAATCTGGAGGCCACCCTCAGGACTGCTAACAGTATCTTGCTGCTTTGACGCATAAATTGAAAGGGGGAAACCGATTATTATCGCACTTGTAGAAGGCTGACTCTTGCCAGTAAATTGCTCCAGATTGATAGGTATATTTTCTTTCTGATTTTTTGTAATGAAAAAAAAAAAAGAAGAAAAAGAAGAGGGAAAGAGGGCTTTTAAATTATGGAACATGAAATTGCAGCTTATCGTTCCCTTGTATGTCATTAAAGTCGCACTGCCTTCTTTTCCCTCCTGTAAACCCCGACTCCTCGTGTTAGTGAGCATTGACTCAGACGCTCCTGTCAAGAGTTTAGGGAAGCATTTTAAGTATGTCTGGAAAAATCACAGTTGTCTGAGTCGTCTACTTTTGTAAGAAATGTGAATGTACAGTGATTGGGTATAAAAATCCATTTTACTTTTGGCTTCATACATGGCTGTATACACTCACCGTGTGCTGCATAACAACATTTTGGTCAATACTGCAGGTGCAACAGAGACCCCTAAGCTTATCTTGCATAGTGACATTGTTGCCACCTTAGTTTAAGCACAAACTGTGATGTTTCTGCATGGACCCAATCAACTAATAAAGCATTTCTTAGAACGTATCCCCTTCCCAAGGGACGCTTGACCCTATATATTTTAATTCCTTTCCATTTTTATTGGTATAAATACACTTGACAGCAAATCATGGCAATGTTGTTTTATTTTCTTTTTTCCCTATTCCTTCACATTTACTTTCAGAAAACATTTAAAAGGGAGGATGGAGGGGAAGAGGGTGTAAAGATAATCCAGATGTGATAAGTGTATGTGCCAATTACCCAAGACGAATGTGATTATTATGTATCAGAAACATGTATGACTAATAAAACATTTTTTAAACTAAAAACTAAAAGTTATTTAATATCACTGAAGGCAGTTGGAAAAAAAGGAACTTTACTGTAAGGAACCATAAAATACATAGTGTTTGAGGCACGCCTGAGAAGCAGACTTGGGAAGCTTCCAGAAAAATGTCCAGTTGGCCTCCTTCCGGTCGTCACCACACCCCTCTCTTTCCCAGCCCCCCACGCTGGAGTCAGCCCCGCGGAGTACTATCACCAGATGGCCCTGCTGACCGGACAGCGCAGCCCCTATGCTGACATCCTTCCCTCTGCCGCCACCGGCGCGGGGGCCATCCACATGGAATACCTTCATGCCATGGACAGTAAGTGATGGCCCTGCTTCCTGCAGCCCTGGGGAGTGGCGGGTGCTAACTCAGGCACTGGAGGGGAAGATGCTAAGGTTGGGTGACTGTCTGACTTTTCGTGCAAAGGAGGGACTATTCCCTAGGTGTTCTTGGACTGTTCCCTAGTGCTCTGTTCCCTTGGTGTCTGAAGAAGCTTCTACAGACCAACTTGCCTGGGCAGGTTTGACCCAAAGATATCTGTGACCTGGAATGTACTTTGCTGCCCTGATTCTTTTGATGGAAAAATAACAGGAAGGGTTTGACGCATTGTCTTAGTTATTTTTCTTGTTACTGAGACAAAATACCTGACACCCAAGCTTAAAGGAGGGAAGGTTTATTTAACTCATAATTTGTAGAGGTTTCAACCATAATTGACTGGCTCCAAGGCTGGATGGCATTGCAGAGGAGAAGTAGTTCACGGTGGGCAAAAGTTAGCAAAGCAACAAAGAGGGAGAAGATAAGCCTCTTTCTGTCCCTTATATTGTATCTAAGCTACTGAGATTAGGACAGTGCCGAACCAATCAGTGGACTGATTTAGCTATCACATGCCCTTAATCCCAGCATCACACACTCTAGATTCAGCCAGCTCTGAAAAGCCCCACCCATGACTTCATGAGGCTTTAGGGGGACATCTAGACCCAAACCATAACACACATGGATGGACTTGGCTCTGTAACTCTTTGATTTCTTACTTTTATTTTGTGCCTTAAAAAATAAGTGAGAAAAAGAATGCCAGGTGTGGTGGTGCACATTTGCAATGCCGGCACTGGAGAGGGACTGAGGCAGGAGGATCACAAGTATGAGCCCAGCCTGAGAAACTCAGCAACTTAGTGAGACCCTGTCTTAAAATGAAAAATACAACAAATGGTTGGAGATATAGTTCAGTGCCCTGGGCTCACTCCCCAGTACCACAAGGCGAAAAAAAAGTCAAGGAAGAAACAAACAAACAAAAAAATTGGTTTTACATTTTTCACATTAAATGATTTACTTTGCCTCATAATCTTTTTTGTATTAAAATTTTTATTTCACTAAGGACTTTTGTATCTACTGAGTATTTGGGAGGCTCAGAGTAGCAACATGAGGAAAAATGAGAAACATTTCTATTCAGAGGGTCTACTTTAAGTAGACAGCAGTGGCAGAAAACAGTTATTTGATGTGTGTGTCAGTTACTTAGGTGTTCTTTAAGGCATAGGGTAATCCTTTGAGTCACAAATGAACCTATGAAAATTGCTGCTCAGAGCGTCTCAGAGGTCTTTTCTCTCCAGATATGATCTTCTCAGTACAAGTCCTTTGGCACAATCCTAAATAGTGAACCTAAAGTATCATCCATGTCACACATCTGCAAACGCCCATTTCATTGAATGTGATGGTGCAACTTTGCATAGAGCATCTGACTGGAGTTTGGTTTCTCTTAGTTTCTATGCTTACCTTACATTTTTGGGTGTACCGTCCATTGGAATTCTTTTACGATGAAGGTGTACATTTATCAACTGGATAGTTCAGTTCTCTGGTAATGAAAGAGAGAAGGTGATTGGTCCACACTGGGATAAATATTGACAGTGTTAGTCTCTTTTCCACCCAGAACAGCCTTGGTGTAGCTCGCAGGAACATGCGCTTGTGTTGGTTTCCATTGGGCAGCTCATTACCACACATAAAGTTTAAAAAAATGTGTTATATGTCCTGCTGAAGTTATTTTGTTCGGTAGAAGAGAACATATGTTTCAGATTCATCATAACCACATTTCAATTAGTGATTGTGGAGGGGAAAAAGTTCAGCATTATTATGCAAATCAGTTATTTAAAATCTGCAAATACAGAATTAAAATAGGAGAGATTCCTTGGAAGGTCAGCCCATGTTACTTTCCCTATTTGATGAGGATGTGTTTAGTCAGGCAGTGGTGGTTTTTATCTAAATAAAGGATGACGCTACCCTTTTACTTTGTAGAAACTAATTAAAGGGATTTTAATTTGCCTGAGTATATGGTAAATTGATTGTCATTAAGTAGGAATTTAGATGTCCTATCATTCATCACATAAAAAGAAACCTCCTTTTTCTTTGTCAGAATTTTTTATTAGACTAAAGAAACAAAACAATTAACAGAAAGCCAGATTGGAACTCCCTGTGTTGGAACAATAAGATCTCTCTGGCTCCTGTTTCAGAAGGAAGTGGCCTGTTAAGTCTGCTTCTCTCTCTTTTGGCTGCTTTGAAAATGCTCACCTTGTGTCCCTGCAACTTCTTTCATCAGAAATCCCAAATCAGTGTCTCCAGATATTCCACCAATATTCTTTTCTCTCTCTTGATTATGTGAGAAGGGTGGGGAAGTCCTTTGAGTTCTACATTTCTTTCCTTTGAAATAACTGTAGTAGCACTTAGTTAGACAGAGCACAAGACGTTAATGGCAAACCATTTAGAGCTCTTGGGGACACAAACAGCCCACAGAGGCACCCGTGCCATAGGTTCGCCACCACTGGCATAAGATGATAAGTACCTATAAATTTAAGTCACATCCAACAGAGAATGGAAATCTTAAGTCTTAAGACCCTACATTGGCATCTGAAGTAGCAGATGGAAACTGGGACCCATCTGGTCACTCCAATCCCTTGTTATGGGTCTGTGGGACTCTCACATACCACCATGGCACCTGACTTGTTGATGTGCCAACCTTGGGCACATTTGGGTGCCAGTGAGATGGAAGTAGAGCATTTTTGTGTAGTGAGTTAGAATAAGCAAGTCTGTCTATGGCTGTAATTATACCTCTTGGAGTTAAAGTGACTTTGAAGGACATGTGAGTACATCCTTTCTGTAAGAACATCTTAAAGGTATGGGTGCCTGAAATGCACACAATTTATATTGGCAAAAACCAACTTCAGTAAGAGCCAGTCTTGGAGGGAAAACTGTGAGCAGATGTTCCAACCAGGTTATATATGACCCTGAGGGTTCCATGGACAGCTAGAAAAGGTCTTGCTTGGGCCCTGGGCTTGGGATTTGCATGACATCTGGGAGATGAAGGCTTCTAGTGTTTCATTGGATGAGGTGGCTCCCTTATCTCCTGTATCTTTGCTAGTGTTCAGGAATGAGCTCTGTCCAGCATGTCTTGCTGCTTCCATTTCTAAATCCCACTGCAGTAGCCTATTGTCAAAGATTACATGAAATTTGATAATAAATATACTCTGTCTTTGGAACTGTTTAAAAGTGATATGTGTTTCTACATTAAAACTTATGATTAAATTAGCATTTCATAGTGAGTAAATGGGAAATATGTTTAAGGCAGTTGCCATAATATTAGTAAGCAGCTGATTTAAACAGTAACAGATGTATACATTATTGGGATTACTGTTTTGTATAAACATTCCCTAAATCAGGGTAGTAATGAAATATTCTAAATGAAGGAGTTTATTTTAAATGTTCCTGAAGCCAGTACTCTGGGAGATTGAGGCAGAAGGATAGCAAACTTAATGACCTAGCAAAACCCTGTCTCAGAATAAAAAAAGGACTAGGGATGTAGCTCAGTGCAAAGGCCCTGGTTCAGTTCCCAATACTGCCAAACAAGTGCCTGGAAGAAAAATTTGAGTAGATACCATGTTTGCCATTCAAATTGGTTTTCTAGATTCATACATGGATATTAGTTTCAGTCTGTGGTTACAATATTGCATATGGAGGTTTTCATATTCATCTATCCTGTTTCATTAAATTATCTTGAAGCATTTGATTATCTTACATCAAGATCCATATCTG
The DNA here is from genome assembly GCF_012274545.1 of Fukomys damarensis. Taxonomy (NCBI): domain Eukaryota; kingdom Metazoa; phylum Chordata; class Mammalia; order Rodentia; family Bathyergidae; genus Fukomys; species Fukomys damarensis. The sequence goes on along the minus strand of NW_022900929.1, from coordinate 13,750,739 downwards.
TTGAAGAAAATATTCCCAGTGAATTTTCTGGAGACCCGATGCTTGTACTTTGTTCTGTAAACAAAGTTTAATTCCTCTTCTGTGTTCAGGATAGCACAAAGTGTCTTGTCCCTGTAAGCGGGTGTATCCATGCTGTGAACGAGGAAGCCCTTAGTTTGTGCTTACAGCTGTTCCTGCTTGGTTTTGCCACTTTCCCAGTGGATTATGCTCTCATTCTTTCATTAAACTTTGGTTTCATGATTCTGCAATGTAAATGCAGCCTTCAGAAAGGCAGGAGTGGCCCAGTAGGTTACATTCATCCTTATGCTCTGAGATTCTGATCTTAATATCTACCACATTTGAATGCAAGCGAACATTTAATTTTTAAGTTCTCTGGCAAAAACCACTGTATTAAATTGGCATGTGTCTAAGTTGAGTTACCTGTCTCCAGCTTGGGGTTCCACTGGAGGACTCTTCCTGAAGGCTGGAAATCGTAGTAACTGTATTATCCTCTGTTTGTTCTGGCTGGAGAAGCAGAATCCAGAGAAGAATCCTTGCTTTATAAGAATGTGGAATCTCCTTATCATGCTTGCGGGCCCCCCCCTCCAAAATCTGTAAACAAACAATGCCCCAGTTCTGGAAGTGTTTGTTGGAATTTATGATCTTACATCATGGGCAATTTTGGGCTGTGGTCCTCCTGTCTTGCCACTGTTGAGCCAGATGAGCTTATAGTGGGGGCTGCCCTGTGTCCCATAATGTGTTTAGCAGAACCCACTTGATGCCAGTAGCACTCCCTAAGTGGTGACAAACCAAACGTCTCCAGATGTTGTCAGATATCCCCTGGGGTCAAGTCACCCCCAGTTGAGAACCATTGATTTAGAGTAATGTATTTATAAATTGTTTGAGGGATGCTTTAAGTACGCCAGCGTGCAGATAACTGCAGATGTCATGGGGGAAAGAAGGGCTTCACTAAGCTGGATCTTTTATTTTAGGATGCTTTAATTCACTTTTTCCTTTGGTTCATTGCCTTATAATGGTGTGTGTGTGGAGTGGGGAGGTGTTGGGTGGGTTGCCACTGTAGGAGCCACTGTCTTTGTCGCTTGCGGTGAATTAATGATGGGAATATCTAAGCAGCCATCAGATTCATAAATCACTAGAAATGAGAGGGATAACACATAAAAGTCTCTCCCTTTTGTTTAGCAATTTATCATTTTGCCTGCACATTAATAAACAGAGCTTCCCCGAGGTAAGCCCCTGGAAGATAAATATTTCTCTCTAATTTCTTCAATTGTAGCCCGTAGATCCCTGGGGAAGGAGAGGCTCTTTCGTTGCTGGCTTCTTATCCTGCACTACTTTTGCATGGATGAGTGGCAGTCAATAACAGGTATAGAGTCTGGTTGCAGGTAATCAGGTTCTGTTTTGTCTCTGTAACAGGCACCAGATTCCCCAGCCCCAGGCTGTCAGCCAGGCCGAGTCGGAAACGTACACTGTCCATATCACCGCTGTCGGATCACAGCTTTGACCTTCAGACCATGATAAGAACGTCTCCCAACTCCTTGGTCACAATCCTCAATAATTCCCGTAGCAGCTCTTCAGCGAGTGGCTCCTATGGCCACTTATCTGCAAGTGCAATCAGGTATGTATTTCCCAAATCCAGGATGGATTTCTCTAATAAAATGTCAGCACCTGGGTGTATTGCTGCTGATGCATTCACTGAGTACTGAGTCCCTAAAGAAGTATAAGATGTGTGTCTCTCCCCCTAGACCAGGGTGCGGGTCAAGTAGCATGACAGTGAATTAATTACAGAGATGCGTACTGGATCCAAAATATATTTCACATACATCTGTCAGTGACCTATACATAGAAATACAGTTATTCAGCTATGATGAAATCCACTTTTTTCTCCCAGTACTGCGAATTGAACCCAGGGCCTTTGCACCTAGCTACATCTATTTTATTTTTTCTTTTGAGACAGGGTCTCACTAAGTTGGTTAGATTGTGAAGCCCAGGCTGGGCTCAAGCTTTTGATCCTCCTGCCTCAGCTTGCCGGAGTGTTGGAACTATAGGTGTGTACTACTATACCGAGCTGAAATCTACTTTTCAGAGACAAGGAGTGTGACGAATCTTTATATCTAGGCTTTCTCTCACTAACAATAGTTCTGTAGAGCAAAACTGACTTCATATCTGGTTGTTGTATAAAACAGGACAAAAATTAAATGACCAGCAATGGCCAGTAGTCTTGTTTTACAGGTGATTGATCAGAGGAAATAGTCAGCTGGGAGGGAGGAAGAAAAAGTTGTGATTTAGTACAGTGAAAATAAATGAGGCCAGAGTGGGCTGGTCCCTGATCAGGTATCAGAGGAAATCTGGCAACAGAATTACATATTTTTAGTTAATTTGAAACTTTGTACCTTTGCTAAACAATCATAGCATTTTGAGCCTTCCTTATGTGAAAGTAACGAATGCAAACATGTTCATAATGTAATTAATATGAAATAGTTGTTAATGATCCAACTTGGACTGGTATCAGTAAGTTTAGTATGAAAATAAGCCTAATTCAGAATTTTAAGTGGATTTAAATTGCTTTTATCATTTGTTTTAGCTGAGCTAGATCACAAATCACAGAGATAGAATTTAAATAGTATTCTAGGGCTGGAGATTTAACTCAGTGGCACCAAGCCTGCCTTGCAAGTGTGAGGTCTTGAGTTTAATCCCAAGTACCAGAAAAAAAAATTTTTTTTTAAAAGTAGTTTTCTATTTAGTGAATTTAGTATCCCTGGTTATAAACTTCAACTTTCATTTTTCCTACAACTTTCACTAGAGATTCGGTACTATTTTTAAATTATTGTTTTGTGAACCACAAATTATTCCTTGCATTAAAAGCACAAAGTAACTGGGTGTAGTGGTACATGTTAATAATCCCAGATACTCATGAGGCTGAGGCAGGAGGATTGCAAGTTCAAGGCCAGCCTGTCTCAAAACATTAAAAAAAATATATATAAATTAAAGGCTGTGTCACTAGCCTTCCTTTTAATAAGTAATGGCAGTAAGTTTTTGTGTTCATTTTTATGAGTGGGCAAGAGCTTTATTTGTGAATTGATAAAACTTCTGTTGTTGGTATACATACAGCATTAGAGTAACCTCAACAGTTGAGAAAAGGAAAAGAGATTATTTTATAAGTAGTAACATAATCATATTTATTAGAAATAGTGCATCGTGTCCTGAATTATAGTTTTGATCCTTTTCTGGTTCAGTTATCAGCAGTGCTCCCTTGGCAGGCAAGTTAATGTTTAAAATGTTATAAATTTCAATTTTCATATGATGTCACATTCAACTGCTGTGCTTCTAGTTTTTCGTACAAGGTTTGTAAACACGGAGTGAAATAGGTAAGTGTACTCTGTACTTGCATGGCAGCAGCAATACAGAGAGAGGGTTCTGGGGTGTTTCCAAGATCAGCCAAGTAGTCACAAGAGGCGGCTTTGAAGTTGCACATGGATAGAGTCAGATTCCAGCTCTGCCTCCAGTCAGCTGTGTAAACCTCCCTTGCCTTCTGTTCTGAAGTTCAGGGTTTGCTTTGAAAGCTGCAGGTAAGACTCACAGTGAATAGGAAAGGGACACGTTTTAGTAAAGCCCTGGTGGACCTTCAGCTGTGGGGTGTGATCCCTCCACACGGAAAACATCACGTGAGAACTCATCTGGGCCGGTCCATCTCAGAGAGGACCTACCAGGGTGTGGCTCTGCTGGTCCATTGAGTGCCCCTGCCCTCTGGCTCAAGGCCTGGCTGTACCTAAACTTTAGGCAAATATTCCTGGGTCCTGGGTCAGAGAGCCTTGAACTATATCTCACTTTGCTGAGATTGTGCAGTTACTGTGCGGCCTGACTGGGAGTCATAGCAGCCAAGTGGATGTGCGGCCCACGGTGATTTTCACACAGATGATGTTCACACAGAATCACTTGGTGAGCAATTGATTTTCTGCCGTCAATGACCAAGGTGACAAGAAAGAATAATACAGAGAGTTCTGTTCAGGTGGGCTGGCAGCAGCAAAGGTGTATTCCTGTCCTCAGTTTCTCTCTTCTCTCTTCCCACTTCCTGACTGCCATGAACTAAGCATATTTCCTGTATCATGTCCTTCCACTGTGCTATTTCTGCCTTAGGATCAGTCAGCGATGGACTAAACCCTCTGAAATCATGAGCCAGAATAGACCTTCCTCTTAATTTGAAGGTACAAATACTTTGCTGTAGATATTGAGCTACCACTGAGAAAAAAGGTGTTTCAAATAACTCTCATCTTTCTGTAGTCTTTCAGCAAATGTAAATGAAATGGAGCCTTGAATAACCCAGTAATTTCAAAGCTGTCAGGTATAGCTTTCACACTTTTAATGTAATGGCTGAAATGAGGATGATTTCCTCTCCTTAGTAGTTTTATGTCTGACATGGCCAGGAAAGATATCTCAGTTAAAATGACATTTCCTATTCCATGTCACCCTCAGAGTTAGCCAACTCTACAAGATCTGCCAAGATCTACAACTCAGCCTGGTGACAGGAGAGCAATGGTGTTTCTGTTTTGTGTACCATCAACCATCTCTGACAGTAGGGTCCTGGAGTAAGGATGTCCCAGGAAGGTCCATAGACACTGCCTGAATGGTGGGAGGAACCAGTTTCACCTCCACAGTTTCCTTGGCTTCTTTTCTTCCACTTATTCATCTCTCGAATAGTTAGCTGGGTTTTACTGTATGCTATTCACTGCACTGGGGATAGTGGGCACAAAAGTGAGACAGGACTCTCACTTTTATGGTGCTTCAGGAAAGGAGAAGTTTCCAAGCAGATGTGGATGAATCAGTGCTTGAACAAATCAGGCTTCTGGTCTGTGCTGTAGAGGAAATGACCAAGGTGCCAAGAAAGAATAACACAGAGAATTCCATTCAGGTGGGCTGGCAGCAGGCTGAGACCAGGAGGAAGAGGAGGAGCCACCATGGGAAAGCTTGAGCAGGTGCAGACCCTGGGGTGAGAAAAGTAGGGCATTCACAGCACTGCCAGTTACTGGAGGACAGTAAGCTAATGACGTCAGCCAGAAGAAGCAGTTGGAGACATGGGATAATGCTGCAGTGTCTGGGACCAGGGATCTAAGAGTGATAGAAACCCAGCAGCCTCTCTGAGAATCTGTTTAATTTTATGGGTGGGAAACTAATGTTCAGGGAGGTGAATGAGTCGAATCAGGGGCAGTCATCTGGGTATGAGGCAGAGCTCAGCCTCTGACCTTACCCCCTCTGTTCCCCAGGCCTCCTCTCTTAGTAATCCTCAAATGAAAAGCCTGGCTAAAACAATGATGAGAATCACTATTTGCAATGGAGAAATAATAATAGCTGATGATGATTTGAAGAAATTCATTGTGCTTATACTGACATGATTTTTCTTACCATGTCTACCTGACTGACCAGCTACCTGATTTGCATGCTTTGAGCCAAACCTCTGTGAAAAGTGTGTCATTGTTATTTATATCCATGGGGGTAGGGGATTTTACCTGTTTGGCTCTTGAATGGCAAATGGCTGTCAGTCTTTTACAGCACTTTGGTGACAGAATGCCAAAGTTATTTTCTCCAAAGCTCCATTCTGAAACGCAAGTGTTGAGATGCTCATCTTGTGTGCTTGTGGATCTTCGTGTGTGTACTGTGCTTCTCAGGCTGGTCTGGGTTTTTGAAAGTGGGAGCTTTATCTTGCTGCTCCTCTCAAATAGAAACACTTGGCACAGGTGCACACACCTACATGTACAGCAGTGGTTGCTGTTGACCTGCTCTCTGCAAAATAGCAAGCCCTGTACTTGGAGGGGCCGCTGCTGAGTAGTCAATCCCATAGCTATAGCCAGACTGTGGATGCCCTGGCCTGTGCCTGGGAAGTTTGGTTTTGAATAGAATGTGTCTCTACCCACCCCTCATCCATCCCCTCTCTCTTCCTACAGTCAGCTTCTCAAGTTGGGGGGCCCTCATGGTACCTTACGTGCCGCCTGACTTCATCTCCAACTCTAATCCAGGGGAAATGGACTACCACAGAGCAAATGGCACCATTGGATTTTTTCTTTTTTTTATCCTGCAGAAAACTGAGTGTATTGTAGCATACGTTTCCTAATGTCATATCCCCGACTTAAAGTGATAGGTCCTAATATGATCATACGGGTTTCTTTTAAGGGTGTTTCAACAATTCCAAACCGAATGAAGTTTAACAGCCAAGACAATCTGTTCACAAAAGTATTCATAGGTGGCCAGTAGGTACAGCTGACTTTACAGTGAAAGCAAGGCACTAAGAATCCACAGGGGTCACAAGTTCTTCAATTTTCCCATTGCTGTTTGAGGCTACCGGCCACACCACTCTCTGCCGTGGCTTGGTTCACTGAGAGATCGCAGAGAGGAATCCTGATACCCATGAGGCTCTGTGCTGAAGCAAATGTAGATTGAAGGTATGCAGTACTTCCTGCTTAGCCACCCACATCCCTCATGCTTAGTGTGCATTCACACACGTGCGTATGCACACACACAGCACACATACCTGTAGCCTGTGATTAGGCAAATGTGCTCTGTACTCCATGGCAAAGCTATGAAAACCAGTTACGTTAGGGGAGGATTCCGTGCCCTTTGGATTGAAATCATTAAACAGTGAAACACTAGCTATAAGCGTGCAGTGGCTGGGTGATCATAGCCTTTTTATTTTTTCTCATTTTTTTTCCTCAATTTTGCTTAGCACAGTCATCTCTACTAAATCTTGTGCTACAAAGCAAAACAGTAAGCCAAATCGTGCTGCATTATATAGGGCATGATTATTTAGGAGTTCCCCATATCTTCAATCTTCTTACCTCCCACAGTACGCATAGAATTCCTAAAGTGCTTTTAAAACAGATTATGGACTTTTCTCATTGTGCTATGTCAGTTGAGTTTTATCCTTTGACTGGAATAGTAATAACTTTGAAAGGCTTGTATTTACAGTAGGAATGAATACATGTTTAATGAGTGATTTTTCACAATATGAACTTTTAGTGCCCCACACTTATACATTCTGCCATGAATTAAATAACTTGATTTACAGATTAATCCGAGGGTTTCTGTACAAATATTGACTCACATCACTTCCTTGTGGTTAAAAAAAAAAAAAGTTGTTATGAAAGTAAAGGTAATTGGGCATTTCAATGTTTTATGTATTGGTTATAATTAATATGCAACTTTCTGGTTTCGGATTCTTTGGAAATTTGGAGATGCATTTGTTCTTCGGAAATGTAACTGGGATGTGCAGAAATTACTCAGGTTAAACTTATTGAGTTAATGAAGCAAAAGCAGTGTGCGATTTAATGACATTCAGTTTTGTTGCCGTAATCCCCTTCCTTCCTCCTTGTGGTTCCCGGTTTTCCCACCTGGTGGTTGTTTTGTGAGATTTCCTACAGAAGACTTCCTTGTTAGGGAGGCCCCACTGTGCTATTTCCTGCAATTTTAAGAAACAAGGCCCAGTTTGGAAATTTGAGGGAGGAGGTGGGAATTGATGCTGGGATTTGAACCAAGGCCCTTGCGCGTGCTGTGCACACAAGCCCAGCCCTCGTTTGCAAACTTTGATCAGACCATGAACAAGGCTGCTACAACCTTCCACCTCTGACTGTAGAGACAAGATAAGTATATATTAGAACTTTCTTAAAGGCTTTCATTTCTAGAATTATGTTTTTAATCTTTGGAAAGCAGAAGAACCGCTTCCTACTTGGACAGCAGGCTGTTAATCACTTTGAACTTGGCATACAGCTGACCATGGGGAGGAGCAGGCTGGGAGTGGTTATCCGTGTGTGGATGTGCCTGGAATCCTGCCTCAGAATGCCCCTTGACCACACAATCCTGTAACCAGAAACCAGTTCTGCCGACTCAGCAATCTAAGTCCACTTTCTAGTAAAATAAAGGGAAAATTAATGGGTGAATTCACTTGCTCTTGGTTGTTAGTTGATGTTGTAGAAGATAATTTCTCCAAGTGCATCCCTAGGAACATTAGGCTCTAGAGTCTTCTCCAAATCCTGTTGTCAGAGGTGTCCAGGGCAAGACACTTGGAATGTCCTTCATGGGTGACAGCTTCTCCTGGGCCACAGGCCTTGGTATTTCTTGGTCTTTTCCTCCATGACATTTCTCATGGACCAGGTAGCCTCAGATGGCCTCATGTGCTCTCATGTGTCCTGAGATCGCGCTAGCTCATGGCTTGGGAACATCTGGGCTGTCTCATGCTTTCTTTCCACTGATCTTATTGACAAAATAGACATTAACAGTTACGTCCCATTTTTGTAAATGTACCTTGTGGTGTTCTTCCATGTAATTATTTAGAAAAGAATTAAAAGCTAGCAAGCTGTCTTGAAAAATAGCGTATTAATTGTTGAAAGAAGAGAATTCTGCAACAGAATGTAAAATTAGTCTCTCATGAGGTGACTTGTAGGTGAGCCGAGAAACAATGGCAGGGAGGGGCAGTACTCAGGTAGCAAGTCTGAAAGGATGGATTGGGTCCTTCAGAGGAGATACTGGTGAGTTATAAAAATATTCAACAATATTAATATTTTCTATTTCGAGAGTATTGTGGGATGAATGTATGAACTTTGAAGAATTTAATTTTCAGGGCTTCTGAAGGTAGAATTTACTTTTCCTTTCTTTTTTGTCTGTTACTTGTTGTTTTATTTTGTTTTTTTGAGACAGGGTCTCACTGTGTAGTTGAGACTGACCTGGAACTCACTCTGTAGCCCAGGTTGGTTTCGAACTCACAGCGATCCTCCTGCCTCAGCCTCCTGAGTGCTGGGATGACAGGCGTGCGATGTCCCGTTACTTGTTCATTCATTCCTTTGTTCATTGACTCATTCTTTCATTTTGTGATGCTGGAGATTGAACCCAGAGGCACCCTACCGCTGAGCTACATCGCCAGCAAGTTTTGTTTCTTATTTTGAGAGGGGATCTCACTGTTTCCCAGGCTGTCCTCCAAATGGTGATCCTCCTGCCTTAGCCTCCCAAGTTCCTGGAATTACAGGCATGTAACCACGACATCTCTTTTTCAAACTGTTCTTTGTGAGCACCAAAGTCTATGCTGAGCTGCCTAAGTGGCTTGGAAAAAAGTGAATGTAGTAAGACATGTTGTCTAATTCAAAAATAATTTTTTGAAGTGATTTTCTAAGAGATAGGTAGATTAATGGCCCCCAAGGATGTCTGTGCCCTGGTCCCCAGAACCTGTGAATACATTACCTTGTATGCTATAAGGAGTTTTGCAGCAGTGATTAAACTCTAGCTCTAGAGGAGATCATCTTGTATTATCTGGCCCTAGGGTAATCACAAGAGCCCTTACAAGAGGAAAGCAGGAGGACCACAGTTAGTCAGGAGACAAATGGATCTCACAGATTAGGGACCTGACTTCCCTAATCATAGGCTGATAAACAAGTATGCTGTTTGAAGCCACTTAGTGTATGGTCATGTGTTGCAGCAGCAATGTGAATTTAATAGATTGATGAGGAATTGCAGTCAATGGTGGACTCAAACTGAGTGGCTGCTGTGTGCCAGGTTCCAGTGTCCAGCTCACCTGGACCTGACCTTCTGGAAGGACAGAGAATCAATCTGATTACAGAGAATGCTGATTGCTGCTGTGCGAATAGGATCCTCCAAAAGAAGACAGTAAGGAAAGGGCAGGAAGGTGCAGATGGGACTTGTTTTCACTGGGCATTTGGTCCAAGCAGGCCTCATCAGGTGACATTTGGTCTGGCACCCAAATACAGAAAAGAAGCCGCTATCCTGAGCTCTGGGAGCCAAGGATTTCTGGCAAGGGACTCAGGAAGTATCAATATGTGGAGTGACCACCACTGGGCTAGGGGGAAAAAGCTTCTCAGTGTGTGGGACTCCTCTCTGCAATGACCCCGCCCACTCAGATTTAGAGTTTACGGGGTCTGGAGGGGAGGGAGAGAGACCTGGATTTTCTTACTTCTAACCCCGGAGGTGCTCAAGAGGTTCTTTTCGTGCACTGTTCTCACCCAGGAGGGTTGAGTGTGCATGTGGGAGGTATCAGTTAATAGATATCAGTCAATAGAAAGGGCAATCTGTCTCTCTGTCGTTCCTGACACCCTGTGTGGTGGGGGAGTCACAGCCTGTCCTCTGCTGCTTCCTTAGAAAACTTCCTTCCAGAATTCAGTAGGCAGCATCCGGAGCCAGCTTGACTCCCAAGCCCTTCACACAGTGTGTGATGGAGCCAGTACCTTTCCGCTCCCTCCCTTACATTGCAGACAGGCTTTGCAGTGTGGAGCAGGGCACGGCCAGCCCTCCTGGGTGGGGACAGGGTCTCCTGGGACTTCTCCTTGCCCAGCTCTTTGCAGGAAGAGAAGAGAGTATTTCTGTTGCTGGATCATTATGACTAAGCCATGGAGCCCCAAAACTGACAGGTCTTTCTGCTCCCTCATAGTCCCTGCCAATGTGTGTATTATTTTATCTGGATTTCCCAACAGAAGAGCACTCCCCAAAGAGGACATTACCAACACAAGGTAAAAACCTTCCAGGTCCCCACCTGTGCTTCCTGGAGACGTAGGACAGGGCCCTAAAGAACTACTGTGGGGATACTAGCTTTGCTCTGTCTTCCTCCTACATCTCTTAAAAATATGTACCTACCTTGTCTGGCTCTTAATATTTGTGAATTGCTTATAAATAAAAACCAAGAGCATTTTCTGTCTTGTGAAACGTTTTCTTTAATGGTCTTAATTCCTACTCAGATACCAGCTTTTAAAGCCCCTATTATCTCATGCCTTCCAGAATTAGAAGTGCCTGTGACCTTCACTTCCCCTTCCCGAGCCTGATGGCCAGGTCAGGCCCCTGGACTCTGCAAAGGTGTACAGAGGTCCAAGTAGAGTTTGTAAGACCTTGTAATTATATGCAAAGTGGGGTGTTTTGGTTTTCATTTCTTTAACGAGTAGAACTAAGGTAGTTACACTTAGTAATATCCATTCACCTAAAGGAAACGGGGGGGGCAGTGTTAAATCATTGCGTTTTTTTGATGAATGGCTTGTACACCGAAAAATAAATTGGACAAACTGGCATAGAGCTCAGTGAACATGAAATCAGCTATTAGAAGAAAGCTTGTGAACAAATTCTGAGGCAGATATGCATCTTTTGATTAATGCCCTGTCAATCATCCACACAGCTACCTTAGCTAAGTTTTGCCGTAATCATTCATGGTTGCTTTCGGAAACCGTGGCAGAAACTATGGCGCTGAAGAATATTATTAGTGATTCTCCCTAACTTACTGTGAACAATGACTGTTTTCAACCTTGTTTCTGCTTTCTTTTATTAAAGAAATACAATACAGAATGAAAGAAGAGTTCCTCAAAGCCTAGTGAAATTCTCCTAGGATATTCTTAATGATATTCAGTCTTAAATGGGCAGGCTATTGTAATGGAATGTTCTCTGTAGGAATAGTAGTAATGTAACCCCATTGAAGCTGCCTTTTATGGATTGTAGTCAAACAGGCAAAAATGTAGAGCCACATTAATGAACAGAATATATCTCTGGAATTATTACTTAAAGTTGTTGAGTCTGAATTTTGTAATTATTTTATTCTCAGTTAATGCACTTCAACAGCAATAGTAATTAACCCACCAGATTGGAGATTTGCACGAGTCCTACCTTTGACATCCGGAAAAACCTCGATTCTTTCTGAGTATTACACAGCACGATAGGAAGCAGTCTATATATATAATTTATTTCACTGATATTTGTATTTCAAAAATTTTGCATGAATGCAATTATTAGTTTCCCATGCATTTTAAGCCATTAGAAAAATCATCTAAAGCATGTCATTCTTTTAAAAGCAGTGGGTCCCTAATCTGTGCTGCGCAAGGAACAATTGGGTGCTGCCTACTACTTGGGAAATCTTCAGGTAATAGCAGTGCTTTCTCAGAACTTCCTGCAGCCTGGGAAGTACTGCAGGGTAATAAAGTGGTGACAGGCATTAGCATATATTATGGGCGAGGGTAGACATTAATGCTGTGGAGCAGGAGGAGGGAGCTGTGGTCTCCCATTGGGAGATTCCTCCATTGAAGCTCATTGATCACTGATTTCAGTGGGGAAAGGTTAATCCATCAGCTCCTGTAACCAGATGGCGCTGATGGAAATTCTTTAGGTGGCATTCTGGATGAACCAAGCTTTCCATCTTTACAAACAAATGAGTGATATGACAAGCATGGTGTTCAAAACACATTTAACCAATTGATTTTCTTTCCTCTTGTAATAAGATCTGGAGACATATGAAAGCCTGTGGTGTGAGCTAAGATTAAAGGAATTGCTTCATGCCTGAGAACATGTGGAACTCAGAGCCCATAAAAGTACTATAAAGCATGTAGTCACCCATTCTCTTTCTTATATCAAGTTTGTTATTGCAATAAATAGTTATTATTGAGCCTTTTACTTCCGCTTTGCAGAATCTTATTTCAGGTCTGTGGGTGTGTGTGTGCGCACACGTGTGGCTGTCCTCAGTAGTCATCTTACTCTTGGAAGTTTTCAAGATGTTTGGATATAATTATTTCTCCTTTCCCATTTAAACAAACACACCCACTATGATTTGGGATGGTAACGTTGGTATAAAGCAGCAAATATTAAATATCTGTGGTAGTCTCTGAGATCAATGTAAGTGATGGTTGTTCATTTTTTATCTCCCATGTACAGCCCTGCCTTGAGCTTCACCTACCCATCCGCACCTGTCTCTCTCCACATGCATCAACAGATCTTAAGCCGACAGCAAAGCTTAGGCTCGGCCTTTGGACACAGCCCTCCACTCATCCACCCGGCCCCAACTTTTCCAACACAGAGGCCTATTCCAGGGATCCCCACAGTTCTGAACCCCGTCCAAGTCAGCTCTGGCCCTTCCGAGTCCTCACAGGTGAGAGAGACATCTCTATGAGCTGGCTTGTCTTGGTCCACAAGGAGGGCCTTGCCACCACATCTGCTACTAGAATTGCAGTGCCTTGGTTTCCTGCTGGCATCCTGTCCTCTGGCACAAGGTTTCTGTTCTGGTAAATTTCCATTGTGCATGCCCACCGTTAGACAAGAGCATCTTTCCACCGGATCATTTTCTCTTGGGTGGAAAAGCAGGCTGCTTGATCAGGTCTCCCTGGGACCTGGTGCCATCGTAAACCACGTGTGCTGTAAACACTGTGGATGACTGGGCTGCTCTCATCAGGTCCCTGTCCACTCCCTCTGCTGGACCCATGTTGTTACTGAGCATCGCGCAACACCCTAGAGTAAGAACAAAGCTGTGAAGCTGTGCCACGCCCTCTGGCCCCATTGCCAGTCCAATGTCTTTTGAACGAGAATCTGGATGCTCTCACTAAAGAGTTCCACAAACGTTTCATTGTGGCCTCACAGTTCTAGTCTTTGGGCATACAGTGTTGGAGCCATTTAAAGCCTATGAGAGCCATTTGAAGCCTAGGGCCCCAGCTCTATTCCAGCTGTTAAAACCCACAGAGAGTTTATACTCATGAATGAAAAATGAGGAGCAGCCTCATGAATATGCGGTCTAGCTCTGATCACATATCTCTGTCTCCGGGGGTTTGGGGCATTCTCAGTCATTGTTCTGTGGCCAAGTAAGCCTGATGTCTTGAGTTGAAGGTCTTAGTTATGATCCCATTCACTGATCAAAACCTCACTTTTGTCTTTGGCTGCATATGTAACCAGCAGAACAAGCCCACAAGTGAGTCTGCAGTGAGCAGCACTGGTGACCCAATGCACAACAAGCGGTCCAAGATCAAGCCCGACGAAGACCTCCCCAGCCCAGGGGCACGGGGGCAGCAGGTAGGAGACCCCGGCTGTGCGAGCAGTGCTTCCACCCCTCCTTGACTGGAGTCTTGGGGCCAGCATCCCACTGCTTTCTCACACTTCGGTCCTTTCACAGCATTTTCTCACCCAAGGAATTTTTGGCCATGGCCATACCCAGTGTGATAGATGCAAGACCGTGGAGAGAGTGATTGTGGTTGCTCTAGCTCAGAAGCAAACAGGAGCAGTTTGTGTTCCTGATGGTTTAGACCTCTTAGGAGTGTAGCCTACTAGTTCATAGAATTTGTTCCCAAGAGTCTGATCTTCTGGCCCCAAGCTTAAACTAGGGCAGAGCAAATCATGTTGCCTACACTTATCATTTTATCTTTTTTTTGCTGCTTTCCATTTGTAGGAGAGCTGGGAAGGATGGGGGCCCAATGAAACTAATGCTAATTAGGTTCTGGACTCAGTTGCTCATCTCTGGGATCTGTGCTCACCTGAAGAATGTGTAGGCTGTGCACACAATGCCCTGGGTATCTTGCTCCTGATACAGGAAGTGGCTCAATGAAGGCTAATTCTCCAAAATATGTCTAGACAAGTGTCTGTACATCCATGGAATCTCAGCCTTAGGTTCCATGAGATATCCACGGGATCTCATCCATGGGCTCAGTTCGGGTTGCTTCTGCCCAAACTTCAGGCTGCTTTAGTCAAAATTTCCTTTGAAAACTCTAGCAATGGAATGAACTGGTAATATGCATTGGAAATCCATCCTTCTTCTGTATTTTTCTCAAAAATAACCTTCCTGGTCTCACCTTAATGCATATATACAGTTTTTATCACCTGGCCCTGGATTAGAACTCAAATGTACACACCGAATTATTTTCCAGGATTCTACAAATTCTTTGTATTGAATTGCTCCAAAGCTGCCATAGAAGACTAGAAGAGTGGGCCGGGGGGAGAAGGCACTTGCTTAGCAAACAGGAAGACCTGAGTTCAATGCTCAGCACTGCAAAACATAAGCAAACAAAAAATAAAACATGAGGAAGACTGGAAAGGACCATAAGACTGTGCCCTAGGAGAGTTAGATGCTGTGGGTCCTGGGCCTCAGACCAGGAGTATCCTGGAGATTGAACCAGGAAGTTAGTAACCCACAAAGTGCCTCCCACAGCAGTGAAAACAGAGTTGTTAGCACTCATGAATCATTTCTCTGAATTATAAATGTAAGAATAGACAAATCAATACACTGACAAGCATTAAATCAACTAAACAAATTAGAGGACCTGTCTTTGGCCAAATTTAGTTACTTGTCTTAGGGTTTTGTTTTTGGTTTGGGAATTTTATTTTATTTTATTTTATTGGTAGCAGGGATCGAACACAGGCCCTTGGGCTTGTGAGGCAGGCGGCGGCACCACCGAGCTAAATCCCCAGCTCTGTTTGGGCTTTTTAAAAAGATTATGTTTTAGTTTATGTTCAGCTTTATATTCATGGCAGCAAAGTTAGCCTTCAACTTTGTAATCATTACTACTTGAGTTGTTGTTTTGAATCACAAATTTTAAAAAAATCTCAGAAAGCATGTTTGGGAAATCTGAAAAAAATGTTTCCAAATGACTCCAGGTGTTTGACGTCTTCCATTCACAAAACCCAGTTGGTTGACCTGAGCTGTTTTATTTTTGCTTAGAAACTCTTGGGAGAAAGGCAGATCTAAATCAGGTTGCTACTTTCTCTTCTTCTCTTGCTTCCCAACATTTCTGATTTCCCCCCTCTGTATTCCCTTCCCCAAACCCCTGCCTTTCAGGAACAGCCGGAAGGAACAACCCTCGTCAAGGAGGAAGGGGACAAAGATGAAAGCAAACAGGAGCCTGAAGTCATCTACGAGACAAACTGCCACTGGGAAGGCTGCACGAGGGAGTTTGACACCCAGGACCAGCTTGTGCACGTAAGTGACCAGTGCTGGGCACATTGGCCTCAACTGTGTGACCCTTCCTGTGGAGGTCAGCTTCTCTGACCCTGGTAAGGTCAGGTTTCTTAGCTAGCAGTACTGCAGACTAGAGAGCACTTTATGACTTTTTGAGAATAAAGAAAACTCTGAGCCACGGTGCTTGACCTGTTCAGTCAGCTAAAGCTTAGTGTAAAATTCAATAAAGTCTTCAGTAGAGAGTGTAATGACTCTGATCCTGTAAGCCAGAAAACACTATTTTGAGTTAGGGACTTTGATGGTTATTGAGTAATAGTAAGCTGGACATGAATTATTATTAACCTTTTATCCAAGTTTGAGTCCCCTTCCAAAATCCAGTAACAATACAAAAAATTGTAGGAATAGGGAGAGGGGTTCCTTTTCATTTTTATTTTTCCTTCCAGCAAACAGTCTAAGGAATTTCTAATTATTCTACTGAGCAATTAGCACTCTCTATGAAGTTATGTAGATGCTTGGGGTAAACCATTAACTTAATTTTTTTTATTTGAGGGCAACTTCTGTGGGATTAATAGCTTCATGGAAAAAGACTGTATGTGCTTTTAGATGTGTTTAATGATGTGCTTTTGAAAACCACTCATTGGTCAGATTGAGCACCACACTTTCTCTCACCAAGCCCCGTCCAGATATCTTCCCCTAGCTGTCCTTTCTGCTGCTCCAGGTAATACGAGTCACCCCCAGCCCTGCCATACCTCTTCGCTGGTCCTTTGTAGGACTTGACACTTTCTCCAAGGCCAGTGTAGTCTCTCTGGCTGGTAGAACCAAGAGAAGCTGGCACAGAAGGGCATTCAGTGCATCCAGAGTAAAAGCATAGTGTCAGACAACTTCTCTGCTGAGGTGCATGGTCCTATGAAAGCATTAAGGAAGTTTCACCAAATAGGGCAGTTTCTTAAGCTTGTAATAGGATGGAAAATCTTTTTTTTTTTTCAGCTTTAATTGAGTTTATTGGTACATTTTAGGGATACAGTACAGTTACATTCATTGTTGGGATCTTGTACCTCTACATGACAAGTCTTGATTCTCATTTTTTCCCCTTACCCCTGCCCTCCCTTCACCCCCTCCTCCCCTCCCCATCTACAAACACTTTATTTTCATCTTTTCATTCTCTCACATTTTTTTCTTTTCCCTTTTTACTCTTCCCCTACCCATCCCACCTTCCCTACTCCTTTAGCTCCTTTCTTAGGATGGAAAATCTTTAGAGGAGCCCATGCTGTAACTGCCTGTCACACACATTCATTCCTCCCCCTCCATTCTTTTACAGTATCTTGTATTTTTAGATGATCCCTGTGTCTTGATAATTCTCTTCTATGTGGATTAAACATGAAAATTATAAAGTTTCTCTCTCTCATGCTTCCTAAGCTTCGTGAGCTTTTGAAGTATCTTTTGCAACTTAACCCAGCCTGTGTAATACATCTCTTCATATCCCAGTCACAGCAGTGTTAAGTACACAGTTTGCTGGGTTGTGAGCATTGTTATATGCAGAATGTTTTGAGGATTTACTATATCACCAGGATCCCCACTCCCATTTCTTTTTTAATCATGTCTCTTTGTAATTGTATACGAAGAATTATAGGTTTCCAAGCACAGAAGAAAAAGGAAAACACAGTCAAATGTTTTTAATTAAGGTATATTTTCAAATTTTTCCATGAACTTAATTTGATTTTTTTTCCTCTTTAATTTGATGCAAGTATTATTTTTAAACCAAGCCTGGCTTAATGGTCCTTTATTCTTGCTGACTACTTTAATGGAAACCACAAAGATGTAGTAAGACTGTGGGACTAGGAGAGTTGGAATTTTCTTTCTTAATGTGAAGAAATGCTCTCAAAGAATAGCATATGCCATGAATTTCTCAGTGATATCATTAATGAAAAATGGTAATAAAGATAATTGTTTGTGTGAAAGCTTCTATCCTACAAAAGTTGGTTGCAGGGCTACTCCCTTTAAGGTGTCTCTCTGAGGGGCCATGGGTGTGGTTCCGTAGTAGAACGTGTGCTTAGCATGTGCACGGCCTTGGGTTCCATTCCCAGGGTTGAAAAAACTTTTTCTAAAGGAAACATAAATTCTTGGAGGCTGAGTCATTACAGTTTCCGAGGAGTGCTGTGCTACTTGTTCCATCATTAACTGATGAGGGAAAAAACAGAGCTTTGTCTAAGTCCCAGTTTCTAATGAGTGGAATTCCTCACGACCAAATGTTCAAGGAAACATTTTTGGGTGCGAGAGCAATTTAATCTTTGCCCTCTGTCAGTGATGTGAAATCATTTATCAGATAGTGAATATTGCAGGTACTTCTGTTGAACCTCAGTGACAGATATTCCTGTGACATTTCCATAGAGAATCCTGAATAATTTTAAGGGAAGGCTGCTTAACCCAGCACCTGAATGATCACCATGTTTTTCTGTGTCAAGGAAAAGCATCTTTGAAAAAATATGAATGCACACAGATAAGGTAGCATTTTTCCCCAAAATCAGCTAGAAGAAATGTCAGGATTTGAAGATGTTAATTTTCTCTGTGCTAAATTATGAGTTAAGTACATTTAATTAAATGAATTAAAAATCATAATTTACAACAACACAAATAAAGGCACTAGTTCATATCACTTGCATTCCACCTTTTTGCAGGTGTCCTTAGTTTAGAAATCCCAAATTTGTGTGTTGGAATGATTTCACAGTGCAGGATATACAGGTATCTTCCTGCTCTTGGGCATATCTGGTAGCGTTAGCAGTGGCCTGGCATGGAAGGGGTGCTTTCCATTTTGGTGTGACTGAAGGAAGAGCTACTTCAAGTCCACCTAATTACCTTGGTGGCAGATGGGATAAATACCAGTTGCAAAGCCCGTGTTTTTAGGAACAGAGAGAGGCATTAACTGTTTCTGCTCCCATGACTTCCCTGAGTGAGAGGTTTTGTGAATCGGCCGCATTTCCATGCCACATAAAACCAAGAGGCAAGGTGTTAAAGCATTCCGTGCTCTGCCTTATTTATAGCCACGACCCATTCTTTTTCCCCCCTCTTACAGTTAATAGAAAGATTCATGATTCTTCATGGTTGTCTATCTAGTGTCTGACAGTCCCGACTGCCTGCTAAAGCAGGTCACTATCTATAATTGATATCCTTCCGTGGAATAGGGTGCTGGCTGCAATTGAAGGGCTTTGCTGAACGCTCTTAAATCCTGACAAGTTCTCCCCTTGTTCTGGTTCAGTCACTGAGCTGCACGGTTGGAATTCCGGAGTTATTTGAACTTGGTGCAAAAGGGAGACATGTGTTTCACATTAGCAAATCACAAAGTTGAAGAAGAGAATTAGGAACTCGTCTGACTTTGCCAGCCAGGTAGTTTCATTTCCAGCATAATGGGCTCCCTGTACTCTTGAAAAGATTAACTCCTCCATTACTGTCCAAACAGATGAGCTAAATGTGATCTCTCCCTTGCTTTCCACTTTATTTCCAACTTTTGTCCTGTTGCAGTAGGTCTTTGTTTTAGGCTTGCTGTGGGGTTCTTCATCACTGGGCTGTTCAATTAATTTCTCTTTCTAGCAGTATAATTATCACTGCTCTCAAGCGGGTATTAAATTGGCCTTACATTTACTTCTAGGACCACAAGCTAAGAAAGTAGATGTATATTTTTATTAACTGAGTTTTGTTAAGCTTTATTCCTGTCTTGTCAGTTAAAACAAGATGGGATAGATAAGAAAGCAAGAGGGGGGTATATTGTGCAAAAATTAATTTTATGCACACAGCATTGGATTGACCAAATTTATTATTGATTTGTCAAGATGCAAGCATTTTCTCTTCCCCTGACCACGAAGATGAATATTCTAACATCTCAAAATAAGTTGAAAGTCCGTATTTTTGCTTAATATCAAGTTAACCAGATTCTTCGTAGTGCTTTATGTTACTAGAGACATGAAAATTAAGTTTAATGTGTTTCTGAAAGTCAGTTTCAGAGTTAGTATCAGTTTCAAAGTGTATTTGGCTTTGGTTTTGCCATTCTTCTACTGTTTCACTTAGCTTGTATTACTATGTAAAGCAGCTCTGCCTGGCTTCTTTCGTGGAGGAGAGAGACACTTCCTGGCCTTGCTGAGGTCTGTTTTCCTCTTGTTTTAATTTTGTCCAGTGTAAGTGCCAGCCACAACTGTTTGAAGGTTGAGGTGTTTGAAATATTCATAGCATGCTGCACAAGTTCATCTCAGGTTCTCTGAACCTTGCACACTTCGGTTGTGAATGACATCTTGTCTCTACCAGTGTTTTATGAGGCTCTCTGGAATAAATGTGAAGAATGTGCAGCTCAGAGTAGAGTCACCATCACTGTGTGGTTTAGTGATGCTTGAAAACATCACTGCTGAGATCTGAAGGAATGAAAACAATGAGATTGCCATACCTCTTTTCCACCTGTTTGCTTTATCCCACAACTCTTTGTCCTCAATTTCAAGCATTCTGCCCTTTATTTCTGTGCAAGAAAAGACACATATAAAAATCTTCCCAATCATCTTTAATTATTTTTTAACAGTTTTATTCCCCAGCCTGATCTCTTACAGAATGGCCCTGTGGAAGGCCTAGCCATTACACTGGGCAGTGTTTGTTGACTTCTCCCTGTGGGCCTATACTGCACAGAACATGGAGTGTATTCATCATAGTAGCACCCAGCTTCAACTGGGTGGCATTTCAGTCTTTGTAATCCCCCATTTGTATCTTTTAAGCACAGTGTCAAAAATTGCCCTTTTTGTGGAGTGATTAACCACCTACTTGGATTTTAAATGCTTTCATATGCTGCAAAGTTTGATCTCTGAAAGCATGCTGAAGTTTCCTTTATCCAAAGAATACAGTTATAATCACCTTTCCTGCCTCTTAGAAGCATTGTGTTCTATACATCAGCAGCATGAAAACGAAGGACTTTCTTTTTAATGTCATACAGATTTAGATATAAAAGAAGCACATCTAATTTGTGAAGAATTGATGTATCCGTAGAAACACAGGAGAGAGTGAGGGTGTGAAGACATTATTTTCATATTAATACCATGATCTTAAATTTGCATTCTAAATGTTCTCCATCTTATTTCAATCCCTTTGCCAAAGTTGCATTGTAAGTCCTTACCTAGGAGAAAATTGGGTTTAAGATGTGATGGAGGTCTCAGATATGAGGCAGAAATTAGTTTTGTGTGCACATAAAACCTAAAACGAATGAGTGGAGATTTTGATCTTATTTGCCTCTACATGGAGTTGCTAGTTAATTTAGTTACTCTAATTATTTGGAGACATGGCATGTAAAATACAGGCGAAGAATGACAAACTTCAAAGGCATCCTTTGACAGTTTTGCCCTAAGGATCACGTCCTTTGTGAATCTGCTGACTAAATTGTACCTGCAAAAATTGTTCTCATGAAAAGACACTCTGCAGAGAGGATGGAGGGCCAGGGTGAGAGGGCTGTGTGGTCCCAGCTCAAGAGCCCCCAGGCCCAGCTGGAGTTCTGAGTGGCAGCCCCATCTCTGCCCTGACTCTCGGGGTGACCTCCTCAGAACCATCTGACCCTTTGGGACGTTATTTTCTCACTTATCATACTGTGAAACAGCCGTGAAAATAAACGCTGTCCCCGATGTCCAAGGCCATGCGGAGATCACATGCAGTAGGCCTAATGAGAAACAGACAGGGGGTCTGAACGAGGTCACTCCGTCTTGAGTTGTTTTATGTGTTTGTTTTTTGCTGGGCAAAGTGGGGGAGGAGAGCGGAGTTGGGCAGATGGTCTTTGTTGTTTCTGGGGTGTTGGCTTGAAGGCATATTTTATGTTATTGCTGTTCAGTTGGGATGTAGACGTGACTGAAGCCAGGAGACCCGCTTCCCCTACCTGGTGTGTATCTGATGAATGAGGCTCCGGCAAGGCATTTCAACTCCTTGAACCTCAGTTTTTGTCAAACCAAGTGAAGGTGTTGAATAGGAAAATCCTTAGGACAAGGAGGGCAAAAGGGTCTCATCTTAAATGCCACACTGGCTGGCAGCCACCTGGAATGCTGTGTGAGTTCTCTCCCCCCCTTCATCCTGGGAATGAGATTGGTGGAGTCACACAGTCATGTGGGACCTGGGAAGAGGTAATATATGAGATCTGACCAAAATATACAGTGAGTGTTTAATTAAAAATGTACTACCATGAAAAACATTGTCATTAATATCTCTCAACATGATCACCCTCACTTTGAACACACTGATCCCCTTGTTCTTGCCCCTTTCTGAAGCAGTTCTGGAAGTCATCTTTCATGAATGTCCGTACAAGGTGGGGATCAAAAATATGGTGAATGCTGCTGCTGAGTGCCACCCAGTGTGAAAGGCAGACTCATAACAATATTACAGAGCGTTTTCATCCACCTTATTCACTGAATCTGGCACTGTGAAACTTCTAATTCTTTCCAAAGTCAAAATGACCGTGAAAGGGAAATGTTTTGAGTTAATTCGGGACGTGGAGGCAGCTAAGGCAGTGCAACTAACAACACTCATGAAAGAAATGCTTCAGAAAGTGGCAAGAACAGTGGGGTATGTTTGAAGAGACAGGGAGGATTTGAGGCTCTATTAATGGCAATGTGTCTTTTAATGTAAGACATTTTTGAGAAATTTAAAGTCACCACTGTTTCTTATCACATCTCGTTAGTTATTCCCATTGGTTTACCCATTGTATATCTGCTGAAATATTTTATCAACATCTTCACTTGAGTCACTAATTCTGCCATTTGGAGAGCATTTTCCTGTTGAAAGCTTGCTGGTTGATTCAGAATGATCCTGGAAATAAAATTCTGGATTGTGCCAATAATTCAGCTTCTAGAACACTGGGGGTGGAGGCTTCTTATACAAGAGGTCCCCGTGGTCACTCTGAGAAAAACTGCACAGGTCACTTAAAGAAACCTGCCTATAGCAGGTGTTGCTTCGTATCCTTATGTTGATTAGCAAAATAGGGAGCTGACTAACAGGTCAGCCTTCTGGGCAACAGCTCTTTACTAGAAGATGTGCAAAGCCCTGGCAGCACCCAAAGGTCTGGGGACAGTGTAGTACTCACAGCCCTGGCACTGGGTGGGCCCATAACAGCATGACTTAGACCCTCAAGGACTGCTTCATCCAGATACATAGGGAAGAAAAAGCACAGTGAACAGGATGAAGCAGGACAAGAACGATGCCCTTTGGGTGTAGTTCAAGCTCTGGCCCTGACTCTGGCTTGGGGTGGGGTGGTGCTTGAGAGATACCCAGAAAGGCCTTGGAAAGTATGAGCAGGAACACATCATACGAGTAAACTCTGTTCCAGCTGCTGCTGCTGCAGTGGTAAGAAGAAATAGCATCTGATCGGAGAGGATATTTTGCCCTGCAACAGCACCCTGAGTTTCAAAGCTGAGAGACCTGGGCTTCAAGGTCTAAATATAACCCATTATCCTTCTGACCTTCAGTTTCTTCTTGTAAAATAGGCATAGTGTTGACCTCATCAAATGGCTGGGGGGATTAACTACAAATATGAATATTCCATAAAACATTAGTGATTCTCCTTATAAAAGGGAAACATGTGAAGGTATTTATTTAGAGGTTGCTCTGTGATGTCCCCCTTGTCAGAAGCACGATTTAGCTTGGTGTTCAGACGGTTTTCAGGTGAGCACATCAACCTGAAATTAATGATTGCTTGAAGGTGGAGTAGAGTCCTAGTTCAGAAAACCCTCAGAGAGAAGGTTGGAGTGTCCCTGGGGCCCTCCTTGCTGTTGCTCCTGCTGACTTGAGATTCATAATCTCTTCCTCTTCTCCTGCAGTGGAGTTCTGACACACTTCTAGAGATGGTTCAGCAATGAGCCCAACCCTCAGTGTCCCGTCCTCAGCTCCCTGGGGTGAGCCGTTCTCTGTGGTGGGGCCTGTGCTATGCATTGTTTCCCAGCCTTGACCTGACCCACTAGAAGCCAGCTGTACCCATCCCCCATTGTGACCATCAAAAATGTCTCCATATTGTCAACCATCATACATATAATATCTACAGTCTTTTATTTGTGAATAAAAAGAAAAAAATTCTCATACTTCCACACTTTAGAATGTGTAGATTAAAAAAATAGATAACCTGATTCAAAAGTCTCTAAGAAAAGACTAGTCAAACATGTGTGTGTGTGTGTGTGTGTGTTTCTGTAAATTGGTGGAGTTTAGTTTGAAAGCTTTGGTTGCCAAGGGTGGCCACACAGTAGGTCTCAGCAAGACCCATAACCATCCCAGCCCTTTTTCTTGGTAAGAGAAGCCCTGTTATTTTTTTCTTCACTGCCCAAGGGAAGTCACTCAGACTCCCAACTTGTGAGAAGCAGGGCTGGAGATCAGGCACTTGATTTGACATAAAACAGAACTCCAGGAACAGAAAGCAATTTTAAGTTTCTAATACAAGGACTTTTTGAAGATTCAGGGACATTTAGGCTTTGGTGGGATTAGCCAAATACTGCCATGGGTGACTTGTTTCTCTAGAATGACTAATGTCAACCAGAGAGCTTTGAGTGTTTTATCTTCAAAAGACTATGTATAGGCCAAGGCCTTAAATCGAAACCACCCCACCCAATCCCTGGTGAGTGGGGCTAGGGGAGATCTGTGGACTGTGTTCTGAGATCTGTCTTATTCTTACATCAGTCAAACACTGTTTCTGACTTTCAGTGAGTCGCCCTACACCTTTGGTCTCAGTTTCTCATCTATAAATAGATGATTCCTTTCCTCAGGGAATTTTTAAAGTTCCTTTTCTGTTTGTGAGGACAGAGTGAGATTGTGTAATGAAAAAGCTGGGTAAACTGGAAAATATTATTCAAATAAACATGAGGGAAAATGGAATCTGGGAAGTAGTACTGATAAACTCAATTAGGGTTGGGGATGTAGCTCAGTGGCAGTGCTTATCTAGCATGCATGAGCTTCTGGTGTCAATCCTCAGCATAAATAAATAAATAAATAAATAACTGACTGCGGAATGGAAAGATTAAGACGACTTTATGAAAATGATACAGGCGTAACAAGCACGTCATTGATCCGCTATAGCACATCACCACCACCTTGTGCCTGCCTCACAAATTGCAGGAATACTCTCTAGAAGTAAACAGCCTAGTGCATGTCAGACCTGTGGAAGTGGGGTCAAGGGCACTGGAGAGAAAAAGACAGGATACTCATCTTTATGTCTGTCCCTTGGGGAAAGGGGCCCCAACAAGGCAGTTTTCCAGGAGCATTGTAGATGTAGGAGCCGGGAGGGGAGAAAACACATCAGGTGAAGATGTAGAAGAAGGAATGAAAGAAAGGGAAAGGAGCTCTGGGTATTGGATTTAGATGAGATCTTGAGTAAAGGCAGAGAAAGACCTTGTAGGGACATTTTGGGTATTCTATGTTGAGAAGACAGCAGAAGGAATTACTAGCATATGAGAATTTTACCTATGATAATGGCTATTATGATAAATGGCTGTAGCTGTTGACATTTCCTTGGATTAGCAGTATAATTACACAATGATTCACTTTATATTTTTTGATCAACCAGTGGTAAGTCATGCCACATGGCAGAACCAAGGCATGTCTGCCTGGAAGATAGTGGGTAGTGGGGGTGAGATTAGCGTCTTGCTTTTATTATTTATTTATTTTTAGTGTCTTGCTTTTATGATCTGAGTCTCACTGTGTAATGGTCCTAAGAGTCCACTGTCCATTTTTAAGTGTTTACCAGCGCTTGAGCCAGAGGATTATCTCTGATACTTTCTGGAAGATGCTTACCTAGTACACTGCTAGTCGAGTTTTTAGGACCAGTGAGTAATGTTGTTCCTAGGATTATTATCATTCTTCTTTTTCTAGTGTTTTGTTTTCTTGGTGCACCTTGTTTTCTAGCTATGAATGCATAAGCTTGAGTCCCAAAAGTGTCTTCCTCATCAGGACAGTGAAATCTTCTGCTCCAACCCATTGGGTGGGCTTTGCTAACATCACTTGCACGTGTGACATGTCCCTAGAGATGTCCTGGGCAGGCAGGAGAGTTCCGTGTGCAGCTCCACTGACTTTTCGTGAAGGTAGCAGAAGTCCTCACACTTTTCTCTGGTGCCCTTTTCACTACAAGATAAAGTAGCCATGCTGCAAATGAGGCACTTTCTTCCTCCTTGTGTTTAGCAGAGATAAACTTCAGTGGAGACCCAGCACTGAGCCATTTGGCTTCTGGCAGCAGCTTTAATTGGTAAAATGCAGATTTTTTTCTTGATCAAGAAGGGATTATTCCTGTTATCAGTCCAGAGCATCTTATTTCAAGATGAAAAGCCTTTACGGAATTACAGATGCCAGCGCTTGTACAAAGCTTTTTTGGCGATTGACAACTCAAAGAGGAAGTATGATTTATTAGCCTATAATGGCTAACCCTGAGCAATGGTTTAGGTCCTCCTGAATTGTACAATTGCTTAATGCACGCCACCTTTTTATGCCGCCCAAGCTCCACATTATGAAAATAAACGTGGTGTCTACATTGCATAAAATGGTACAGGAGAGGAAAAAAAGAAAAGGAGGTGGGGGGAGGAAAGAGGTAGCCTCTAAAATCCATCTTGGTGGTGCCTTTTACAGTAGTTGGGCTGATAAGCCGGCAGAGGAAAGATTAATAACTAGGCTTGTCGCTATCAGTACCTGCTTGTCGATTCTCTGTAACAGGGCTGTCTGTTCAGCATGGAAATTATTGATTAAATAAAAATTGCTATTAGATTGTGATGTGATCCATAATCACAAACAATGGTAGACATTCCTCTTTCACATCCTCAGCCATGCATCAAGTTGTTTCTTTTTTTCCCCTTGCCGTAATTTATATCGTGGTGACACTTGGCTTCTTTGGTTTATCCTTCCTGTGTATGGAGGCAGCAGCCCGGTGACCTGCAGAGGTGGAGGAGGGAGGGAGGAGTCAAGGACGGCCCAGGATAGGGGTCTGGCTGCCCTGCTCCCTGAGCTAGCGTGGGAGCATGGTGCTTTAATGCACATTACACAGTGTGTGTCATATCCACCTTTGAAATGTGTACTGTTGATCCAGGTATGCTGGTGCACACTTGCAATCCCAGTACTCTGGAAGGCTGAGGCAGGAGGATTGCATGTTCCAGCCCAGTTCAGGAAACTTAGTGACTTAGGGAGACCTTGTCTCAAAATCCGCAAGGCTAGAGAAGGGTCTCGGTGTGAAGGTGTTGGCTTCAATTCCCGGTGTTGCAAAAATAAAAATTAGAGAAGTGTACAATTCCACGGCATTTCCCACATTCACAGTGTTGTACAACCATCTCCTCTGTTCGTTCACAGCCTTTCTGTTATCCTTCATGGCAACGTGTACCCATTGAACAGCTCCCTCTGTCCTCCTTTCTTAGTGCCTGCCAACCACTAATCTGCTTTCTAGCTCTGCAAGTCTGTCTATTCTGGATATTTTCTGTAAGTGGAACCATATCACATGTGACCTCTTACATCTGCCTTCTTTTACTTAGCATGCTGTTTCCAAGTTCATTCATGCTGTGGCGTGTGTTGGTGCTTTGTTCCTTTTTATGGCCAAGCAATATTCCACCGTGTGGTTTTAGCACACTTTCCTTACTCTCATGCATTTGAGCTGGAATGAGCATTAGTGTTGTTTCCGCCTTGTGGCTGTTGTGCCTCTCTGAACAACCATGCGTAAGATTTTGCTTGAACACCTGTTTCCAGCTCTCTGGGTGTAGTCCTTAGAGTATGATGTCTGGGTCTCCTGTTAATCCTATGTTTAACTTACCGAGGAACTGCCAGGTCTGCTGCAGGTTTTAAGCTGTCCCCTGCATGCTCTTCCTTCCTAGGGAGTGTCACCTCCATTTTCATTAGTCTCTTGGAAGCACTCCTGGTCCAGCCTCCCTAGCCCTGCGTGTTCTCCTGGGCCACGGGTCACTTTGGCCTTGTAGACTGTCACAGTGCTGCTCTCTGTGGGCTGCAGGATCGCTGAGTAAAAAGCTTCTAGCACTATGGCCACTTTTCTCCAAACAGGGTGGGACTGTTTCAAGTGTTCAACATATGAGGTCCAGTGGGGCTTGGACAAGTAAGAGGGATGCAGTCAGTTGGTGGAACTTTATTTCTAAGTGGCAATTCTGAGGAATGGGGACCTGGAGCCATGTGAGGAGGAATGAGCACATCTCTGGAGCTGGCTGGTTTGAGTGTCCTCCTCCTCCTCATTAGGCAGTGTGGTTGGGATCCCTTCTAGCAAGTGCAATGAGGAGCAGAGGGCAGAGAAACTTAATTTAAGGTCATGGACTGGTTAGGGAGTGGTGTGTTATCTACTGATTAATTGGTTCACTTATCACAAATCATATTGTTCGTTTGCAACACTGGGAATTGAACCCATGGCCTTCCCACTGAGCTACATCCCCAGCCCTTTTTTAAAATTTATTTTTTATTTTGAGACAAGGTCTTAATGAGGTTCATCATTGCCCAGGCTGGGTCAAACTTGTGATCCTCCTGCCTCCTGTTGTTTTAAATGGTTGCTTGATGCACACAAGGAAGGTTTGGCCTTCAGCCTGGCTTCACTATTCAGTTTTTTTCATTCTATACTATTCTGCGCTCCACCCACCTCACCCCTACCCCCAGCAAAGACAGCCTCCTCCCTCCCTTTCACTCCAAGCCACCTTGGGTTCACTTTTCTGCCTGCATATTTGTTGCATGTTAGATAGCATTGAAAATACATATAACTCTAGATCACCAACTTCAGATTTGGCAAAGCCCAATTGACAATCAGAAGCCTGTCAAGAACTCAGCATGAACTCCAGAATGTGCATATTGTCCTGTGCTATTAAAACTGGAATCCTGGTCCCTGCATTCACCCCATCCAGCTTAAAATGGAGAAGAGCACTGATGGGCCTTCTAGGGTTGGATGGGCAATAAGTCAGCCCTGTGGAGCCTACCATGGTTTCAGCTGCAGAGGTGCAGCTCTAAGTCTGAACCCAGACTTCTTGGTGGGTCTGGCTGAATAACAAGAGAACTTGGAGAAGGTGATGGAAGAGTGTAGGGTCACACAAGAAAAGGACTCTGAGCGATCTCAAAATGTCTAAGGAAGCAAGAACAAACACAAAAAATGCAGGTCCAAGTGGAATTCTTCAATCAAGCAAGATGTAAACTATTTGTACAAAAGATGGGAGGTAGGAGACATAATGTAAAAAACCCATAGTGAATGTTTAAATTAAAACTTTTAAATTTATCGCAGTAAAAGACAGATTGACATTGATCCTCCACAGAATCCTTCCCCTTGCTTCAAACATATATATTCTATCATTCTTGCCACTTTGGGAAGCAGTTCGGGAAAACCTTTTTCCTGAGTGTGCTTTCAGGGCTGACTCGATGTCTTGAATCAGTTTAAAGCATTTACAACTATTTCGG
Organism: Fukomys damarensis; assembly: GCF_012274545.1. NCBI lineage: Eukaryota > Metazoa > Chordata > Mammalia > Rodentia > Bathyergidae > Fukomys > Fukomys damarensis. The sequence continues at coordinate 13,721,674 of NW_022900929.1, read as the reverse complement.
TGAAGTAGAAAATATTACCATGTTCCTTCATTCACTTTATTCAGCGGATCTGGCACTATGTGTCTTTGGCTCCTCTCCAAAGTCAAAAATCATTGTGAACATTAAAGGTTTTCAATCTAAAGGACGTGAATGAAGACAGCCAGGACAGCAGGACTAAAGACATTCAGGAAGGAGGACTCCAGAACTGCTTCAGAAAGTGTCAAGAATAAGGGGGCAAGTGTGTTCCAAGTGAAGGAGAGGCTGTTGGGGGAGATTCATGGCAATGTGTCCTTTACTGTAACAGGATTTTTAAAAATTTAAACACGCACTGTATTTTGTGATCAGATTTTGTGCCTATTGCAAATAAAAAAGATAATGACAAGGACTGGTCAGAGCACATCCAGGCCACTGGAAGCTGGAAGTGTTGACTCATGCTTAAGGCCACAGAGGGGCTCAGTGGGACTCAGGACTGAGCAGGCTGATGGTTTGGAATTGACAAATGTCAAGTGAAAGCCAGCAGCTCACCTCCTGCTGGGTGCTTATCTGTTGTGTCTGAGTGAGCATTCACTCTTTCATGTTTTCATTCATTCGGAACAAGGAACTAACTACATCCATGACACCTGTGAGACCTGTTCTCCTGTGATTTCCCTTCTGGAACAGGGACAATAAGAACAGAAGGACTACCGATCCCACCCAGCAGGGAAGTGTGAAGGGGACCCAAGGCCAACCAAATGGCAGCATTTCTGGAGCAGATAAGATTCTCTCTCTGACCTGGCTAACGGAGATTTCTTATCAGTGTCACCAGGAATCGATACCAGAAATCTTTAATCAATTGTAAAGCAATGGGTGAGGTTCTGGGAGATGAAAAGTGGCGAATGTCATTCTATACTATGGATGGCTCAAGAAGATTCATGTCCAAAATTCTAAGCATAGGCTTTAAAGTCAGTTCTAAAGAAAACGGTACACTTTCGTTGTTAAAATTCATTATCCTGTTGTAAAAGGAAGTGGTAATGACTGGGACCCTCAAGAAAAAGTCACACTAGACTTGGTGCTTTCTTTGTCAGGACCATTAGACTATTTGGTCAAGAAATTGCAGTAAACATGGTGAACTGGGACTCTAGCAAAAGCACTCTGTCAGCAACTATGGCCAAGGCAGAGAAACACGGTAGTGTAAAATGGAAATTAGGAGATACAGTTATTGTATGGACAATAAGTATGGCTTCGCTCGAGCCTAGAAGGAAAGTGTTTCTGTCAGTCTGTACCTGGGGTTGGTCCCCAGCTGTCGTTTGGTTAACGATTTGGTGTGTTTATATCTGGGGTGATGAAGTTATGGAAAACAGTTATCATCCAAGTTGTTCATGAGGAATTTTCATATCCAGTTAATGACAGAACCACAATCTTCAGAGATTCTCAAAATGAAAACATTGAAATAGCTCCAAGGAGATTAAAATTATGATAATAAGATAAAGCCTTTAATTAATTATAAGATCACTACTATTAGAAAATGAGATTTTCCACCATAGGTAGCTAATGTGATTCTCAACTAGAGAAATCGAAGTATACTCTTAGAAACTAATGCCCAAGCCATTTCTAGAAAATATCCCTCAGCTTGGTACTCCACAGTCCAAAAATAAGCTGACCTTTGTCATGGATCGTTCAGAGAATGAACAACACGCCTTGGTCCTTGGTAGTAGTGATTGATAGACTGAGGGAAGAGAGGTTTTAGGGACTGAAGGTGAGCATGATAACTGCCTCCCAGGACTGAAGGTGGTTGGCTTTCTTATGGAGGCTAGATCTGGCTTTCCTTTAATGTGTGTAGTGTGGGTGAAAAACATGGTGAACATTTAAATTTTTAAAACAGTTATTATAGTAAAAGAGACATTGCCATTCATCCTTTCAAGGTACTCCCCCTCGCTTTGCACACACTGGTCTCATCATGATTCACACTTTCTGAAGCAGTTCTGGAAGTCCTCTTTCCTGAGGGCCTTTAGCCGCACCGTGCTCACTGCCTTCATGTCCTGAATTGATTCACACTATTTGCCTTTCATGGTCATTTTGATGTTGAGGAAGACCTAGAAGACACAGAGTGTCCCATCTGGTGACTAAGGTGGATGAGGACACAGTGTCGTGTTTTTACAAGCCTTCTGCTCTTTAGGATTGTACTTGTCGGCAGCACTCACCACATTTTTTATCAAACCTTGTAAAGACTCTGGAAGGAGAAACTCTACAACTGCTTCAGAAAGCAGCAAGAACCACGGGGGAGCAAAGGTGGAGCATTTTGAGGGGGATTCATGGCAATGTGTCTTTTTACTGTAATTTTTAAAAAGTCACACACCCTATATGTCCATCATTCCCTGTATGGCTCCTAGGTCTAAAGCATAGAAACCATAGGGAGATGGTTTTAGGTTTGCTGTGAAGAAAACTGAACAGTGACAGCTAGCCACAGTGCTGTCTAGGAGAATGGGAGTTCCAGGCTTGGAATTCGAGGTACTTTGATGTCCTGGTGGGTGCAGTTACTTTCTTATGCAGCAGTTTCCTGCAAGGCATTTCCATGCCTGTGCTCTAAGGAGGGGCAGATCCGCATTTGTTCTCAACAAAGACCACTGATGTCATCTCAGTTTATAACACATCCAGTGCTCCGTCCTATCCAGTTCAAAGTTTCCCTTTCCTGTTTTCAGAGTTAGGTTATAGAGCATGTTACTAATGAGTAGATTGACGTGCTGTTTGAAAAGATGGAAGCTCTGCAATTGTTGGGTAGGAACTTGGGTGCTATGAAAAGTTGCATCCCAGAGCTTCCTCCGTTCCAAAAACTTTTTGGATTTTTTTTTCTTTTTTTCATTTCATTTTGATGAGACTTGCCATGCTCTGGGTATTAGAAATCAGTCTTATGTGCTAAGTATTTTTGATCCTGCATTTTCTCCAGAGATCTTTTTAGAAGTGTTGGTCTTAATCCCAGTGAGATGTAAACAAACTACTTTGAGAATACCAGAAGAGGGATTTTCCTCTGTAAATACTCCCTCTTGGGCTTGTCCTATAGGTAAGTGGACTAAGTCCTACACAACATGAAGGAGAAACTTAGCCTATATAAATCACTTGTTTTTCAGACTACAGAGTATGTTTCTATCTTGTTTTGTATCAACACATGAGAGATTATACAGTAACCTTCTTACTTTGTTGAATTTGTTTTAATCCTTTCTGTCAAGTGACAAAATGCAGTTGTCACTGGGTTTTCCTCCCTCCCTCCTTCCTTCTTTCTTTTTAAATTTCCTTCCTTAGCTTTGTTTTCTTGATAGTTCACTTCTCTCCATCACCCGTCTCTGGGTAGAGCTAAGTGGCCTTCAGAGGTTCTGGTCACCCTTTGCTAGCAGTTGGGCCTCCTTTCCTCCTATCTTGCAGATTGTGAAAGGCATTGATGGGAAGCAGTCAAGGCCAAACTCCCCGCGTCTGCCATCTGTGAAATCCAGCAACACTTCCATGCCCAACAAACAGCCCAACGCCATTAGTATTTCTGCCTTCATTCTGCTTATATCATCAGGAATTCCTGAAAAGTGTTAAATCTAGAAATTGAGAGATGACTAAAAGAACCAAAATGCTCTGTTCAAATTATTTTGTAAAATGCACTTACCTTTTCCTTTTTCCCCTACAATGTCAGGAACTGAACCCAGAGCCTTTGCACTGAGCTACATCTGCAGCCTCTTTTTGTATTTTTGAGATGGGTTCTTATAAGTTACTCAAGTGGGACTCAAACTTATGATCCTCCCGCCTCAGCCCCTCAGTGTACTGGGATTACAGGTGTGTGCTGCCATGCCTGGCCACCATTATTTGTTTGCCTCTCCCCTGAGGGAGTTGAGTAGAATTAGGGATAATCCAGAAGTGGTGACTCTCCTCGTTGGAGCAACACATTCCCAACTTGGAAATACACTAACCAACTAGAGCCACCCAAACCAAAGTGTTAGTTCTTGGATTTAGTCCATAGTCGACTCCAAGGTACGAAGGGCAAGGTAAAGGTCCAGTGGTGGAAAGATGCTCACATCATGGCAGACAGGAAGCAGAAAGGAAAGGGAGGAAGCAGAGAGGAAAGGGAGGAGCCTGGGAGGGAGATACACCTTTTGAGGTCACACCCCAGGAGTCACCTTTCCCTGACCAGACCCTGCCTCCTAAGAGCACATTCAGCTATGGATTCATCAGTAGATTAATTACTCATGAGCCACTCACCTTCCAAAAGCCTCATCTCTGAACACACAAGCCTCTTGGGAGCTGTTCTGGTCTCAGGCATAACAACAGTCTGTGAGATAGCCTGGATTTTGATGTCCCTGAATGGATGGCTTCTTTCCTCTTCCATTAGTAGGACGTTTTCTGTCCTGTTTGGTTTGTATCTTTCCCCCGGGGCTGTTCTGCTCACCAGTGCACGAGTGGTGCTCGTTTGTTCCTTTGTGATTCGGCAACATCACAGTGTAGCCCAGGTATAACCTGCATCACAGCCACTGCTTATTTCTGAGCGGCAGGCAGGACTTGGTGGAGAGATGGAAAATCTACAAATATAAGCACCAGGATAATGTTGTGCATGTAAAAATCTGAGAGCCACTGAAATATGGGCTATATCAGAGGCCACGTGCACTGTGAGAACTTGAACCAAGACCAGTACATGCAGTAGCACTTCACTCTGGCAAGATTTCCCTGACAGCTCTAGGGTTTCTTTCCTACTTTTTTAAGTAGTGAGGAAGCTGTATTCGAGTTCAGAATCTACTGCCAGCATAATTTCCTAAACTTTTTAAAACATCTTTTGTGTATTGGTGGGGATTGAACCCCGGGCCTTTCACCTGCTAGTCAAGAGCTGTACCACTAAGCCATATCCCCAGATAGGGGAGAGATACTCAAATTAGGAGTAAGTGGTAAAAGAAGTAGAACTTTGTGGTAGAAAGCCTAACTTGGTTTGCTTCTAAGAGGTGTAACCATCATTTCACTTAACGGAGACCATGGTGAACTTGGGGCTTTGACAAAGAATTGCTTTGATTTATTCCGCCCTCGCTCCCCAAATTTCCCTCAGCTGATTCTGTCTCTAGACTTTGGAAGTGGAGATGATTAGAAGAAGGAAATGGGGACTTGAACAGGAAGCCAGAGCAGTGGCGGGAAAAATAAGTAACCTTCAGCTTCATCCCCTTCCCACCCTTTAGCCCTAGGGACTGGTTCTCTGATGGGACAGGAGGCGGCTGTGGTGGTCAGCAGCTGGCTTTTTGTCTGGGAGGCAGGTATTGATTGGTCCATGATGTGTGTGTGTGTGTGTGTGTGTGTGTGTGTGTGTGTGTGCGCAAAAGGACAGCTCTGTCACCAATCCATGAGCCCACAGGACTTAGAGGAGGCCAGTTCCAGACATGGCTCTGATTCACAGCTGTGTCTGCAAACTGCCATTGGAAGACGACCTGTGGGCGCAACTGGGGGCCTGTGGACATTCTGAGTGCTTCTCCTCAGGGTGACTTCTTGGCCATTAGGCACATGAGCCCTCATGTGTGTCACAGAAATAACCAGCACGGCGGGTTATTCATACATTCCTCCCACCAAGGGCTTGTAATGCAGTGGATAATTACAGAGGATGGTGTGGGCTTTGGGCTGCAGCCCTGGATTTTGGTTTCAAAGCTCCCTCGCTTCACCGGAGCTCTTCATCCCATCACCCTCGTGACTCTTGCAGACCTGTAATTTGGCCCTTGGGATTAAGCGCTTTGTCTGCACTCATAAAATGCTGTAAAGCTACTGGCCTCCATACATGCATTAATTCAAAGAGTCATTTGGCTCCAATGTGCTGGAAGTTTCTTCCAGATTTTTAAATTGCAGGGCAGTGTAAAGTTTAAGAGGGTTTGGGGGGTAATTAAACATATGCAATTAATGAAGTGTGTGATGGCCCTTCCTATTAATTTTTACAACTCAAACACTGTTTTCCTTGCATATCCTTTCCAGCCCCTTGGGCCCCTTTACTGTCACTGAGACATCAAGGCTGTGCCCTTTGTAGGACCTTGGTACTTGCCTTGCCTCTGCTGGGTTCTGCCTTCTCACAGAACCCACAGATCCCATTCCTTTGGCTGCTGAAGCTTTCACCTGATCAGGGGCTTCCCTGGCCAGTTCTTAGAAATGGACACCAGTGTGCCCTCCACCATTCCCCTGATCTGGCTATTGATCTTCTTTATTTATGTATTTTCTTACATACCTCATAGCCTAAAACATTACATATTTAAAAATCATTGTTATTGTCCGCTGTCTCCCATGAACCTAAAAGTACCATGAAATGAATAGTTTTATTTATTGTTGTATTCCTAGCACCAGACCATTCTGAAATGTAATGGACACACTGTGTTTATTGTTGAATGAATATTGATTTTTCTCCTTAATACAATAGCTAGAAATATACATGTTCTGTGCGTAGCTCAGGATGAGGAATGGTTTTTTTCTTTTGTTACTAGGGATTGAACCCAGGGCCTTTGCACTGAGCTACATCCCTAACCTACCCCCTTTTTCTTTGAGACAGGGTCTTGCTAAGTCTTCAAGTTGCCCAGGCTGGGCTTGAACTTGCAGTCCTCTTTGTCTGCTTCTCAAAGTGCTAGGGTTACAGATATGCACCACGTGCCAGTGTGAGGAATGATTTTTAATCAGTTAAGCATTTTGCTGTCCATTCATTATACACACACACACACACACACACACACACACACACACAATGATCAAACCTAATGGTGCTTTGTCACAGAGCTACCTCCTCAGTTCCCTCTTCTTAAACTTTAAAACAGGCTTCATTAAATTGCCCAGGTGGCACCTACACTCCCAGTTCTCTTGCTTCAGCCTCCTCTGGTGCTGTGATTATAGGCCTGTGTCACCCTTCCCAGCCATCTGTCCAGTCTGCACGTACATGAGAGTCATAGAGAACAGTGAGCATCACATTACTGTACAGAGGAGCCCTTACAGAGCCCGCACTGACAAAGCATCCGATGAAGGGAAAGAGTCCAGATTACTAGAACAACAGGGAACATTAAAGATCAGATAATTATTAAAGAAAAACAAAAACAAAATAATTCATAATGCCTTCAAAAGCAGTAAAACCCAAGGCAACTTTTATCGGAGTTTTAGTATTTGTTGACGTGTGTTTCTCTGCTTAATGTATTTTTTTAAAAGTGAGACTATACTGTGTTGGCATATAAATTATATTTAGCACCTTACTTTCATCATATGGTTTTCCATAATCATTTAATCATTTTTTGTCATTTTAGAGAATTGCCCCAACATTTTTTCATTATTATAAATAATAAGCAGCTTTGCCTGAGAGGCATTCTGTTCCTAATTTGGATCATTCCCTTCAGATTTAATTTTTAAAGCAAAATAACTGAATTAAAAAAATTAATGTTAGAATGAATTTAACTAAATTTAAAGGGATGTGCCATTGAGATTTTGCTGAAATTTTATTTAAGAATAAATAATTTGGAAAGAATCTTTACTCTCTAAAAATTCAGTTTTCTCAAGTGCTAATGGAGTCTATTTTTTTCATTTGTTTTCTCATGTACTAATGGGGTCTATTTTTTTCATTTATTTTTATTTTTTACTGAGCTTTCCAGTTTGATATCTTTTTTTGTGCACCTTATATTTCTTTCTTTGCTCTATCCTAAATATTTTTCCCTCACTGGTCATTGTTTTTAAGAGAAGGTTCTGAGTTTTTTGCTTATTTTTGTTTTGTATGCACTCAGTTGTCTACATATCTCTATATATTGAATAGGTTTGTATTTTATTATCTTAGATTTTTAAATGGAAGTACAGATCTATCATCCACAATAATAAATATTTTATCTTTTTTGGAACAGATATGTATTTTGTATCTGTCTCATGGTACTAGATAGATTTCCTGAAAGTGTTTGGTAGTTCTGTTGGAGCTATAAGCCCCATTTTGCACCTGGTTTTACTGTTTACTGTTGAGTTTACTGTTCATTTAGAATGGATAATATTGGGGCTTGTGAATGGAGCACCTTTCTTCCTATTCCTAAGAAAGTTCTAGTTTAGGAAATTTTAATCCCAAGTAATTATTGTTACTTTATTAAGCTTTTACCAGTAAAGAGATTACCATGAGATAGAATCCATTCCTATGTTGTAGTCATCTGTTCATCCCCAGAATTTGTCAGGTGGATTATTCTTCTGATGGTTTCTGGGTTTAGGTTGTCCTATTCTACTTATAACTTCTACATTTTCATGATTGAGATTTATATCTTGTTTGTTTCTTTCTGTACTGCTTTGATATTAGAATCATGGCTAATTTTTAAAGAATATTCTGCATTAATTCAATGTTCCTGAGCTTGCAGAGCAAAGTAATCTGCTTCTCATAAAGTTTTAGAGTCAAAAGCTTTTTGGTGTAAAATCCTTTAATAACTTTCTTTTAAATTTTTTGTAACTGGAGACATGTTTAATTTAATCTAAATTATTTTTTGTTTTTCTAGAAATTTCTCCATTTCATTGAGATTTTTGAACTTATTATGAATGTGTGCTTATTTACGCTCTTTTATAATGCTGCCCGTATGCCTCATGGTATCATCTTCTTATTTTCTGTCATTTGTCATTTTTCCTGTTTGCTTCAGTATGTCAGTGGTTACTTCTTTGTTTATTTCATCTTTTCCAGGAGTGAGTGATTAAAATTATTAATTGTACTAGGTGGAAAAATTAATTTTTCTCTTATTTCCGGTTCTCTTGGCCTTAATTTTTTTCCGTTTTTTCTTACACCTTTTAGAATGAAAAGCTTGGGTTTTTTTTTCTTTTTAAATAATAAATGCATGTGAAGATTTTCTCATGCACTTTAATTCAGTTTTGACTCATACATTCCGACAGTCTTCATTCTTTTGATATTTCAAAGTAGGCTATACTTAGGGTTTTATGGCTTTTTCAGTGGATAATAGGTCAGCTTATTCACCAGCAAATATTTTTAGAGCTGCTGCTATATGGCAAGCCCTATCCTAGGTTTCAGAGGTTCATGAACAAACTGCCTGTGTCCCTGTCCTCAGAAAGCTTGCATTCCATTGACAACCACTATGACTTATGACAGCAGCCAGAGCTTCGTTTGTGTTTATAGATTATGCACCACGCTCTGTTCTAACATCATTCACTAGGTTTTTAGCTCACTCCACAGTTGATGGAACCAAGTCACTGAGGTTGTGAATAACGTGTCCTTCTCTCACAGTGCCAGTGAATGCAGGGCCAAGCTGGCCTCCATCACAATGCCAACAGGTGCACCACAATTTTATGTAGCCCTAACACATGGGATAGTGTTGATTAATATTTAAGATTATGTCACTATTTTATAATTTCATCTTGTCAATAGAAGCATGGATATTTTATTGAGGTTACTTTCATGGTGAGATATCCATTTCTTTAAAAAACAGTGTCAGGAAATAAAGATCAGTATATATTATTCATCAACCTCCCAATGCTATTCTGATTCATTTTTTCTATATTTAATGATTTATCTACTTATCCTATCATAAACTGGTATACGTGTATTAAATCTTATGTAGTTATGTTTCTTGCTCTATTCTTCCCAGTTTTAACAGGTTTTATGATAAATATTTTTATGCTTTTGCATTATTCAGGTATAGTTTTTCCTTAGTGATTACTGATTACACTTTTAACAAGAGAAGACTCTTGATTCTCCATCTATATCTTTTGTCCTAAAGTCTAAGTTGTTTATATTTACTATCAAGTTTATCATTGCTAATATATCTACTTGGTCATTCTCTAAGCAATTCTCTACCATTTAGTTGTTAGTGAATCTCTTACAAGGTCTATAATTGTGTCTGTCAGTATCAGAAAGTCTTTGTCCTTATCCATCCCACTCCCTCTTACTAGGTAGGTTTGAATCATTTTTGTTTCAAATGTGGATTTTATCCACTCTCTCGACTCTTTATTTGTGGGTGTTTTGCTACATTTTCCTTATTTTTACCATATTCAATTTGAAGGTAAACATTGTGTTTTAAATGTTAATATGTTTGCCTATGCATTTGTTAAATGCATACTGTTTAATTTCTCATTATAGAAAAATGGTTTCCATACCTTATCATCCAAATGGACTCTTTCCCTTTTAGCCTCTGCATAATGTAAAATAGTGATTACTGATGGTTGGGAAGGCTAGGCGAAGGATGCTGATTCTGATCACTAAATGCATATGGATGCCTTGAAATATCACACTGAAATAAGGGTAATAAGGGAAAAGAAAAAATGTGAGATAATGAAAAGATGAAAATAAAGTGTTTGTAGATGGGGAGGGGAGGAGGGATGAAGGGAGGGCAGAGGTAAGGGGAAAAAATGAGAATCAAGACTTGTCATGTAGAGGTACATGATCCCAACAATGAATGTAACTGTACTGTATCCCTAAAATGTACCAATAAACTCAATTAAAGCTGAAAAAAAAATTCGTAAGGCCAAAGAGGTGACCCCATATCAATAATAATAATAATAATAATAATAATAACAATAAAAATAATAATAATAGCAATAGTTTCAAATACAAAAAGGAGACTAAATCTATAAACCTAAAACAGGACTTCCAAAATGTTGCATTTTAAAAACATTTTTTCTTTTTATTATTTCAACAAATATTTGAGCCTTTATTATGTGACTTGCTATGGTTTTGAATACCTTGGATATATCAATGAAGAAAACAGCTACAATGATTTGCCTAGGGGGGGCTTACATTCTATTAGGAGTAAACCTCAAAGAATAAACACAACACATATTCCAAAAAAAAAAAGAAGTGAAGAGATGGGAAAAAATTATCTCCCTCCTCTTTTCTACCTACATTTGTCACTTCAATTATAGATTAAATTCTTACTTTTACCATGGGAGTCCTGCTTGTGTTTTGTATGTTTACTTTTATAACAGCCCTTTTCACTTTTTCAGATGTTTGCTTGTTCGTTTGACATCGTCTCACGCAATGGCTTCTCTTTTTTCTGAAATCTTCTTTCTCCCTCTTTCTGTCCACAGAAAAACTTAAAAGTGCTGCCTTCCCACATTAGTAGAAACTTCAGTGAGTCAAGAATTTTTGTGGGAAAAAACTTCATTTTGCTCTTACATCATATAATCTCATGTTTCTAAAACGTTTTCTTCAGAACACTGGCTCTGTAGCATGTTGCTCGGTGTGATAAACGGAGAAAAGAAAGTCGATCATTTCTTGCTGCAGGATTTCTCTGGGCCTTTTAGATATCACTGTGTCCTGTGGCTCTTGGAAAGGAGGATGTGGTGAACCTGGCCTCTGAGAATCCTGTGATTCCAGAATCACATTTCTGATTAGCATGTGGCAAAATCGTCTTGGGCTTTCCTCTTTGAAAGGAAACTTCCATAATTTAGTTCTCTTCTTTTGTCTTGAAAATTTTTCATGATGTCAAATATGTCCCCGCCTTTTGACATGGAGCTCACGTCTGGTTTATGCTAAGAAAGCTTAATTTTGCCTCTTTTTTTTTTTTTTTTTTTTTTCTTTTGAGACACATCTGGCCTTCACTCTGCACCTTGATCTGATCTGATTGATTTCCTTGTTGCCCATTCTACTCCCTCTTACTGCTGTCCAGCTTAAACCTGCTTCCTCTTTCCTTCAGCCTCCACCTACCTGCTTCTCCTCTACTTTGCTTTTGCTGTGAGGTTTATTGTTGTTTGATTGTTTTCTTTTCATCTCTTTTGTAGATTTGTGGCTTCTTTTATTTGAGAACGATAGACATGTTGCTACTTTTTTCTAATCATTTTCCAATTTATTGCTTATAAGCTCTGATATTACTGAGTGTCTGGCAGCCCTTTGCTGCTCTTCAGCTAGAAAAGGGTATTCATGGACACCCTGTGAGATGGGTGTTTGGGGCAGCTGCCTACATGGAAGGTTGTGCTACTGGTCCTATTTGGTGGTGGCAGATTTATCATCTGAACTCACAAATTTTTTTTCCCCTCAGTACTGCAGGTTGAACCCAAGACCTTTTCATTAAAGCTATGACCCAGCTCTTTTTTTTTCTTGCTTTCTATTTTGAAACAGGGTCTCACTAAGTCACTAACTTGCCCAGGCTGGACTTTGAACTTATGACCTCCTGCCTCAGCCTCCCAGAATGCTGGGATTATAAGTGTGTACCACCATGTCAGGCTTATTAGTTCATACTTACTAATTTATTTAACGTTACCTTTGTAGAGTTTTGGATTCCAATTAACATAGTAAAAAGAATTATAAAGTGGTAAGAGGCCTATATTGAAAAAAAATCTCCCTCTTTTCATTGTCTCACTTCTGCGTATTTCTTACTTTCTTGTGCAAATTACCTGCTCATAGTATCCATATCTTTCTGGAATAATTCCTTTATGGCTGCACAAGGGAAAATGAACATTAATTCTGTCCTTCCTTCCCTGTTATACCAGAAAAGCTTCCTTTCTGTGCTCTCTGTGGTTAGCACTAGAAGCAGAGGTGTGTGCTTGCCCTGGCCTGAGCCGGTTTCTGTGACTGGCAGGCGTAGAGGAAGCTCCTTTCCTATTCCCATCTAGGTAGGGCAGCATTCTCGACTCAGTTCTTGCTGGTGCACTGTGTCCCTGTGAAGGTCCCTGGACGTGGGGTTTTCCGCAGCAAGGCTGAACAAGGCGCACATGTATTGCCGAGCCTCCCTTCTTGGTGTTGCTACAGAGCTGTAGGGCTCGGGGTGCTCCATGGACAGGGAAGTGATGTGACCCATTAGAAACCTCTGTGGATCGGGCCGGGGATTTAGCTCAGCGGTTTGGTGGCCTGCCTTGCAAGCACAAAGACCCAAGTTCAATCCCCGGTACCAAAAAAGAACAACAACAACAAGAAACCTCTATGGCATTGACACTGCCACCAGTCTGACCCAGAAGAGTAGAATCAGCAGTGGGTCCTCTCACTAAATGGGCTATGGACTCTTTTGGAGTCTGTCAAATGCCCGTGTCACCAGCTGTGCATTGGACACCTGTGGCAGGACCCCGTCCATATCCATTGGCAGAGATGGCAGGAGGTGGACTGGTTCTTCATCATAGCTTCAGAACAATGGATGTGGGTCCTTTGGAGACACCATGCCTCGAATATGGAGAACAGGGGACCCCATGAAGGCAAGAAGAGCTACTATAGATAGAAGACTTTCAAGGAGTTATAGCTAACAGGAATGGACATTTGCCTAATGTGGTCATTGCAGTCTTAGGACCCGGAGCCAATGTGATGCAGTTCTGGTAATCACAGCCCGTTCTGTCTCTGTGGAAGACTGTGAGACCTGGCGTAGATGTTATGTTTCTAGAATGTCACATGACCTAGTGATCATGTGCAGCTGCTGCTTGACTTAGTGACACATCAGTCTGCAGTGTGAGCTTTCAGAGCTGCTATTCTGCCTCTTGAAGGCAGCTCTCGGAGGTCATTTTCATGTTAATGCAGGTGGTTCCAGTAATTTTCCACGATCACTTTTGCCATCCGAGTTGACACTAACTTCCTGTCATGCAGATTTGCCCAGTGGAAAGTGAAGAATATGGCTTAGTGCCATCTCTCCAACAAGAAACCCCACTCATTTCCTTAGGAATAGAAGAATGATTTCCCTTGCATATTAAGGAAATTTCTGACTCTTCAAGTAGTTCAGTACTAAATGTAGAAAACCTTGGATTTTTCACTTGAACAAGATTTAAATTCACGTCTTCATCTCGCCCTTAGAGACTCTAAGGCTATATGAAAGAAAATACAGAAAAGCAAATAGGACATTGAAGTAGTTTAAGGTGAAAAATAATACTTTCAGCAGAAGAGAAAGAACAACATAATCAAAAAGGATAGTTCGTATTTACTTCCTAGCTTTGCCTAACTAAAAGAAGTATTCTGACTGTTGATGTCCAAAGTTAGTGGATAGCTTCATGAGTAATGTAGAGATGAAAATATCCATAGTTTAAGCATTAAGTCTAATGTGTAAGTCTACTCTGTACAGAGCCAGTATTATGTTAACACCGCCAGAGTCTCTGCCAGTAATACTAAGTACTCTATTGAAATACTTTAATTCAGTAGGTTACCTTCTTGCTAAAAGCAATGACATCTGTACTTTGCAGTGTGAGGAGAGGTGTTGAAGTTCAAAATGAAATTTATTTCTGGAGCTTTAAAGAAAGGAAAAATTATATAACTGGTGGCCATGGACCAGGGTCAGTTCATGATTCATTACCTACTTGGGTGACATAACCCAGGTCCTGACAGCGTAAACCTCAGGTTTGAATGGATTTTACAGATTTTCTAGACACACCAGATAAGAAGAGCTATTTTTAAAAAAAATATGTCTAAAGAAGATACAGTGTTCTCCGACAACATACCTGGAATGTGTGCTCGTGGTGTGAGTACCTTAGAAGAGGTGCCACACAGAGATTCCTTCCTCCATCTCTGTTTACTTGTAAAATAAATGAAGTCAGCACTTGGCTCCTCTAATCCCATGTGACCAGGTCTGTCATTCCCGTTTCCAAGCATTACCTTAAAAATGAACTGGTAGAACCAGCTTAATGGCAACGCGTGAGCAAAAAGACTCCTAATCCTTGTCCCCCACAAAATTTTTTTAAATTAAAAAAAAATTATAACAGCTCTGTATTCAGCAGGAGTGCAAGAGATGTCTGCTCCTTAGAGCTCAAGATTCCCTCTGAATTATAGCAAGGAAACACCAGAGTTAGAGTTACGTCGAGGACGTCTTTTCAGTGGACCTGCATGGATGGACAGCCTCGTGCTGGCTACGGTGAAAGACGAGGAAGCAGATTATTGGATCGCTTTCTGTATTCCTGTTGTTCCACTGCACTATGGTTCTTCACACCTGCTGTGTGGAAGTCAAGCTGAGGGCCCTTGGGAGACCTGGCTAATGAGATGAAGTCCCTCTCTTCAGGAAGCTGTCTAGAAGGGATTAGAGCGGTGTTCATGCAAAACAAGTCTAAGTGGAATGCAGAGCAGCAGGCATCACTGAAGAAATTCTAACTTCCTTAACATCCAGTTACCACACCAGCTCATTCTTTCATACTAAATTTGTTTCATTATACACCCCCCACCCCCACCACTCTTGTCTTAGGATACAAAGAGCATTAGTGGCTCTTGTACTCAGATCTGGAATGATCGTTGGATTCTGCCCACATTGCCAGTAGCATTCATTTTCATAAAATGTTGAAATAGACCTAGGTCATAGGCAAACTGAGTGTGAAAGAGCCAGCTTGCAGAGCTGACAAAATCCAGCCACCACAGAGTGACTTTTAAGGATAATGTAAAATTCTTTCCATCAGTAATGTTACAGGCCTAAAAAAAAAGTAGGCGAACTTCTCTCAAAAAATCAAATTTCTATATCAACCTTCCAACACATCATCCAGAGACACCAGCATTTCCTGGAAGATTCCTAGGGTTAGATCATATCATGTATGGAAACATCCAAGAAAGAAACTAAAGCCCTGGTTACAGGAATATATACTTTATATAGTTGTAAAAGGAAAATGCTGAACGCGCACACCACTCAAAACTGAGGCTATGGGAATGTCTCTCCCAGCGCCTTTCCTGTATAATGAAATAAAAATCCCAGTTCTTCTGCCCGTTGTTTTATAGCCACCTTGAGTTGCACAGGAAATCGGAGGAATTCTAAAACACGGCCTCAGAGAGCCCCCTTTTGCCTTACCACACTTGCCACATACAGATGTATCAAATCAAATCAGAACAAGATGTGATCTTACTGAGAAAGAATCCCTATAATATCAGGTTTCCTCCCCCTGAATGTTCCCCCGAGCATGCATAAAATCATGGAGACCTAAAGTGGAATATTGAAGAGAGCCTTTAAGGCCAAAAAAGCAAGCTGCATCTACCTTCCTTGTATCATATTATATGTACATATTACAATTATGTCAGCGATTAAAAGCATTGTCATGCCACATTAGGACCTGTTTTCATGTTTAGGATTTAGACAACTTGCCCCTACTCCTCTTCGGATTCCTTTTATGTCCTGCGGGCAAATCCTTTCTCTCGGGTCAGGAATGTAATAAGGTAGGTTTTTCTCTCTCTGAGATATTGTGTCTGTCTTGCTGTGTTTAAACCAAGGCAGAAAGCTCTTCAGAGCAAAACACAGTATTTTCTTTGTATATGAGCCAGCAGTTGACTAACCCGCAGGGAATTCTCTGGGTTGAGCATTTTAAAGGTAAAGCTTGGGTAGATTTGTGAGGCTGATGTTCCGCAAAGATCCCCCAGGGAACTGGATTAGCTGTGGCCCTGAGAAGAGAGGCCTTCTCTCCTCTCATGTGGTCTCTTCTCTCATGTGGTCTTGCAGGGGGGAATAAGTGTTCTAACCAACAGGTTCTAAGTGATAAAAGAATTCAGGGAAGTCACCCAGCTTATTGTAATAATAACGGTTCAAGACCAAAATAAAGAGGAATTGCAGTTTGTGTAAATGGATGTGTATGTAAGTGAAAGGCATTTAACTACCATAAAGGAATTTCCTAAGCACAAAAGTTCCTGCCCATCAGATGCATGAAGTCTCAACACATCTGTCCTGGGAGTTGAACCACAGGGCCCAGGCCCCATAAACAGCAAATACCACACTTGAACCCCAGAGGAAATTCTCTTAGACCCAGTGATTTTTTCCGGACCACCATTGCCAACCAAAGATAATGTATTTAACCCTTGTAAATTTGGTTCTTGGTTTTAATAGTACCCCAGATTCTGGGACCCTGGGTGCGTGTGTGTGTGTGTGTGTGTGTGTGTGTGTGTGTGTGTGTGTGTGTGTCTGCCCCTGCATGGATGCTGTATTCCTCAGTTTTCTGTTATTATAATGACGTACGAGAGGCAGCCCACTTTATTAGGAAAAGAGGTTTATTTGGCTCACAGTTTGGGTAGATGGAACTCCACACAGCATTGCACAGTTCCAGAGAGGGTCCCCAAGACTGCATCACCTCATTTTGGAGGTACATGTGTATCTATCTATGTCCTGTGCTCCCTTCCTCTCCTTCTAAAGCCAATAGGACTCACTCGTGGAGGCTCTCTGTAGTGATCAAATCAACTAGAATCACTTTCCAAAGTCCCAACTTTGAAACATCATAGTTTCCATCCTGTGAATACTGTTAATTATATGACTTTGGGGATTAAACTTTTCCATGAGTTGGGGGGTTGTATTCAAACCACAGCGGATGGATGTATATGGGACCCTCCTCCCTTCCTTCTTTGCTTTCTTCCTTTCTTTCTATGGGTACACATTACCCTGTCCTGTCTGTGCTTTTTCTGTACTGTTTTATTAAGAGGGACTCAGAAATTTTTTCTTCTGGCAAGCCCTTTGACTCAAAGGTAAAGACTCACTTGATCTTGAATTTACCATATTTTCTTCTCAGTCTTATCTCTGTGATAGGTGAAAAGTTGGTTTCTATCCTTATCAGAGTCATGAAACCACGGTGCCTTCCTGAAATTTTGAGCCTCTCTGAGCACCAGCAAACCCTTCTGTGGGGGATAAAGTACCAGCAGGAATCAGCTAAGGGAAGATGTTCCACAGTAGGTCCGGCAGAATTGAGGCTGAGCAAAAACTGAGTGTGAGTGCAGCCTGCATCGCCGGGAAGAGAGGAAGCAGGAATGTTAACAGCACTGATCCATCATGGATGGTAAGGTCCTGGGTCCAGGTGACCCAGTACCAGGGTGCCCATCTCCACTGTTCCTGACAAACTATTGTCTTGGTGCTTACACTGTGATTGTGTTGCCTGAAGGTTGTAATATAGTAATATCATTTTGCAGCAAAATTAAATAACAAATAACCCACTTTTACTTTAAATATCTAGGTGACAATGTTTAGACCAAACGTTGCCTTTGGGTTACCTTCAGTCTGGTGTATTTTGTCATGCATTACTTTTTCCCTGGAGAGTGCTGAAATTCATAAACTTTTAACCAGTTTCTGTGGTATCATAACCACACTATATTAATATTGTGTTCATATGCAATGTGGAGACCATTATGAAAGCCACAGATATTTTGGAAGCAAATGCTTGAAGGGTCAAAGAAAAGCCTTAAATGAAACTTTTTAAAAGTTGAATGTTTATGCTCTATACACCGGCCAAATATTCCTAAGAAAGTGTGCTTATAAAAGTAAGTTTTATGTAATCAGGTCCTAAATTAAAAACATATTTTAGGAATAAATTAGCACTTCTTGAGGAATAAATTTGGTGAGGAGGTAAAAGGCAAAGCAAAACACAAACAACCAAAAAAGAAATGGCTTAAATTCAAGAGAAGTCCCTCTTCCCCAAGAGTGATTTCATCAAGTGAAGAAAAGTGCTTCCTGTAGGGCAGGCTGTCTGCCCAATTCTCCTTCGTAAGGAGCACAAATCATTCTGCGTTCACACACATTAGCGCATGCACGAGCACATACACATCCTTATTTGTTTTTTCAGATTGCCAAGATTCAACCTGTGTTTCTCTGTAAAATGCCTTCCTTCTGTATTTCTCCAAGGGAAACCCTATAGGCCAACCTTGCTTCCTTGTTTTGGTCTCTTCAAACACTTTAGTCATGGTAGGGGGCAAAATTTCCATTACATTAATGAGATTTCCACAAGCAGATTAAAGAGGAAATATGCCCTTCAGTCCTTTCTTACTTAACAGCATTGCACTGGGAAGAAATTTCTGTATAAACCATCCACAAGAACAATAGCCAGGGGGCAAAATTCCAGTGAGATAGAGTGTAGCCTAATCACAAGAAAGTTGCTCTTTTTTTTCCTGCCCTTCATCTGAAGCTTTATTGAATTATTTCAAGAGAAATCTATTGTAAAATGTCAGATTATTTGTTTTCTGCAGCCAGGGATGTAAGACCGTAAGTTAGGATTGCCATTTCAACGCTGGAGCCTTATTCTAAGTCGTGTCAACCGTGTTACGGTGGACAAAAATAAATTTTACAATTTATAATGAATAGGAGCCAACTAAGATAACTCTGAATTATGTCATTACTAACTCTAAAGTTCAATCTACAATTGCAGCAGAAAAGAAGGCTCTCTTGAATGGACCCCAGTGGCGTCTGTGACGCTGGGTTGATCAGACTGTTGGAAGCAGAACGATCACAGGCAGTTGCCTTTCTTCCCTGTGGCTTCTTGTTCTCCAGGCACAAATCTGAGACAGGTAGCAGAACGGAAGTGTATCATGCTCTCAGACCATACTGGCACCAAACTTGGTACCTCTAGCACACATTTCTAATAACATATTCCTCCAACAAACGGATATTTATTTATTTATTGGTACCGGGGATTGAACTCGGGTCCCTGCGCTTGCAAGGCAGGCCACCGAACCGCTGAGCTAAATCCCCGGCCCCCAACAAACATTTATTGAGTTCCTCCTATATGCTGAGTATTGGTCCATACACTGGGAACACATCATGAAACAGGGTTGATAAAAAGCCCCGCTTTTGTGAAATTTATATTCTAATGGGGGTCAGGGAAGCAGGAAATAAATATTCAGCAATTTTTGTCAGTATGTTTTGATATGTTCGAAGTGATGAGGGTCACAGAGAAAAAGAGAACAGCAGGTTAGAGGGATTGGTCTATAAATGGAATCTTCAGGATCAAGTGGGGTGATAGCCTCAATAATGAGGAGATGTCTAAAGAAGGACATGAAGGAGGTCAAGTTGCCTTAGCTTAGTGACTTTCATCCTCAGTGTGACTCAGGTGATCCAAGTGTCTGCTACTGGGGACTTCCACATTTCCCAGCCTTGGCTGGGGGCACTTTTCTTTATGGCATTAGCTCTGATCTTCCTTGATGGAAAATCAGATAAGTCTCCCGGTCTGTCCCCTCCGGGTCCCTCTCATTCCACATCCTTTCTTTCTGGATGCTGTGTTACAGTTGATCTCTCTGCTCCACTTCTGCAAAATGCATGCCTGTTATATGGACTGAATTTTGCACTCAGCTTGGGAGAAACAGAGTTATCACCATAGCAAACAGCTTAAAAATGGAGATCTATGGATTTGTCTACAGTTTCTTGCCCCCTTCTGGCATGGACATGCCAAATGAGCCACCCTCTCTTCTTAAGCCCACATTCTCCACCATCTTGCTAGACATTTGCTCTCTTTCCTATCTGACTCCTCAAAACTCATGGAAATGGAAGGCTACTAGGGCAGAGAACTTAACCTCTCCATTCCTGAACGTCTTCCGTGGCTGCTATGCCAGAGGCTCCACCAGATATTCCCCGTGGGATGATGTGACCCTCTACAAGGCTGCTTTCTCTCTCCTTTGTTCTCTATTTACCTTTTTGTATCAGTATACTCATCCTTTCCAATTGCTAGTCCTCTTTATCCACTGTACAGTGTCCATAAGTCAAGGATTTTCAAATTGAATTTTCTGAATTTGTTATTCATTGTAAATGCTGGCATGGGGAGAGGGACCAAAGTTAACACAGGGTAGGGAAGAGAAGGAATGGGATCATACTCTTTCTTCAGCTAAGTCCTCCTTAGATGCTTACATTTTTTTAATCATGCTATGGGCATCAAACCTAGAGCCTTATGCACATTGGGCATGTGCCCCACCACTGAGCTACACCCCCACCCCAAATTCTCAAATCATTATGTCCACGCTATATTCTCCACTGGATCTCTTTACAGAGATGTCCTAGTGGCATCTCTTGTGTCTTGTCCTGTACAAAAACAGAACTCCCCCTAGTTCTGTCTGGCCTTCAGTGCTGTTATTGCTTAAGAATCCTTCAAGCCAAAAATTTCAGAGTCTCTTACTACTCCTCCTTCCTCTGAGTCCTCATGCACATATTATTCCAAAATGTCTCTCAAATCTGGGTCTGCTCTCCATCCTCATGGCCACTGCCCTGGTGTGAGCCCACAGCTCTCTTAGATGACTACTGTGGCTCCCTCAATGGATTTCTCTATCTTTGCTTGGCTCCTCTGTGACACAACTAGAATTCTCATTTTCATAGGCTCTGATCTCATCACTGCCTTGCTTAAAGCCATCTCTTGATTGCCTGGAATCTGGGTGCCGTAGAGTACATGCAGTATTCCTTGGAGCTTCCTCAGCCTGTGTGTGTAGCACCCGTCCTATACATGTGCACACACACGCACACACACACACAGAGTCTCTCTCACCCTTCACTTGGTGTCTTTTGTCAATACATATGGTGTTTCTTCATTCTGACCCTCTTTATCTTTTTTCCCTCTTTCTACAGTACACTTCTCTCTTCCTTCTGGATTTAGCTCAGGTCCTTGATTGATGAAGCCTTCCCTTCTTCCCTCTTTCAATAATATCTATCCCATTGTATTTTGACTACTTGTTTATTTTGACTCTTATCTTGGGCACAGTGTCTTACTTATATTTGCTTTGTCCACCAATACACAAGTAATTTGTCTCAACAGCAAAATTCCGAACTTGCGCTCTTACTACTCTTACAGTGGTCTAGGAAATTACAAAGTAGTTGTGGCATGATATTATTAATGTTTACTCATGCTGTATAAGAAATTTATTCCTGTGTACTTAGATGTATCAGCAACAGCAGATATAGACATATAGGAAGGTATGGCACACCATGGTACCTGATGAGTAAGAGTTGGTTGGAAAATAGTAGAGTTAATACTTCTCCATGTTGAAAAGCTTGCTATAGCAAAGATGTCCCCTGGTTCCCCTCCCATCTCGATTTGGTACAACCAAACCGAACAGCCCAGGGCAGTGGACCTACGAGTTCCCGTGATGTAAAGACACCAGAGAAGAAAGCAAGCTATGCATTGCCCCAAGTAGCACACTGTTTCATTGCAAAGCAAAGGTGACCATGATGGGAAGGCTAATTTTTAAACAATATTCCTTTCTCCATTCTGGAAGCCAGTCTTGGATAAGATTCAGTGGACATGTCTCACACAGTCTTGCCTCTCCAGGGTTTGGTGCAGTAAATGGCACAGCCTGAATGAGCTCTGAGTTCACAGTGAATGAATGAGTCAGCTCATCAAGGACTGTGGGCAGATTTCCAAGTGGATAATTTTGCCTGCTTGCTTGCCTCCTTCTATTTTTCTAGTCATTCTTGAAATCGGTCTGTGTTTCTATCAGCAGTCACTACCCTCCTTTTTATACACACACACGCGTGCACACACACACACACACTCACTCACGTGATCCCTTATAACTGCTGAAAGAAGCTTTTCCCAGTGATTTTTGTGTAAGGCCGGCTTTTAGCAACATAATTGGCAGAAGATCTTCAGGGAGAGGCATGGCCAGGGATGTAGTTTAAACTGTGGTTGGTACCAGGTTATCTTTTCTGCCTCCTGCCTTCAAAGGAAATATTTTTGACTTTTCTCCAAATATTAAAAATACGTTATCCAAATCAATTTGAAATCTAGATGCATTCTATTACATGTAATTATTTTAACAAGTATTTTAGTCATCAAAAGTATGATATCAAAGTACAGTGGTACTTTGATTCGTGAACTTAATTTGTTTTATGATTTAGGG
Source organism: Fukomys damarensis (assembly GCF_012274545.1). Classification (NCBI taxonomy): domain Eukaryota; kingdom Metazoa; phylum Chordata; class Mammalia; order Rodentia; family Bathyergidae; genus Fukomys; species Fukomys damarensis. Next base: position 13,699,281 of record NW_022900929.1, on the reverse strand, counting down.
GAAGATAATACATTTGTGTTTGTGTGGGAAAGATGGCCACAGTTGTGCTTGTGTGGGAAGATGGCCACAGCTGTGTTTGTCACCCAATGTGGAGTTTGTGAATGCAAGCAAAATTTGGTCGAATGCTTTTGTTTGAGAACCGAAATGTTTGTGAACCAAGGTGTTTCTGTATGGAAACCAGGATGCAAGTTCAAGGACTAATTGCGGTAATGTTCAGAATCAGGATTTAGTAACAGGGAGGAAGGATGGTTGCTTTTATAAAGAAGTAAAGACAAAGAGCTCCTATTGCAAGTGAGATATCATTTTCCATTCACATTTAGATTTTGAAATCTCTCACCACACTGTATGTTCAGGCCTTTTACAAAGAGTAATATCTATGTGTGCAGCCACCCTGTGGAATACTGAGATTATAAAAATTAGGAAGTCATTAAAGGCTAACATTTTGTGTACCTTCAGATCACGGAACTCTTGAGTGTCTTGGATTTCAAACAGGAAAAAATTGTATTTATGTTTATTATCAGGAAGACTTAAAATCTTCCTCGTTCTCTTTAGGGATAGTAATTGCATATGTCTGCACGTGCGCATGTGTGTGTGTGTGTGTGTGTGTGTGTATTAAACACCTTTAAGTTAGAAGTCCAACATGTGCTATTATATTTATATCATCCAACCTACCTTTCAAAGTTTTATTTACAAAGTAAGAATGTTTTCAACAGTAAATTGAAGAAAGTAACTGCAGTAAAGACACCGGCACACAGGAAAACTGTCTGTTAACCCTCTTTTCTGCTCCTGGCAGAAATCCAAATGTACAACGTTGGAAGATTTTAATGCTCTGGGACACAGTCTGGCTTCTGAAATCTTTCCCTTGGAGATATGTGCAAAATTGCTAAGGATGGTAATGCTTTCCAGATATGCTGGATTTGTGGGAATGATCCACACATAGGAATGACGAATCCATTTGGTCCTTGGGAGAGGTTGGGTTTTATGGCCACTTTCCTGGCCCCACTGGGCTGGCCATTCCTTTAGCTGAGTGTAGGAGCCAGCTGAGGGGCAGGAAGTAGCCTTGTCAGGCATCTCCTTTCTAGTTAGCCCCCAGACCAGGAACCTTGGTGCCATCTCATTATCCATATTGGTTCATGACAAGGAGATGAAATAGGATTTTTGCAGATTGGATTTGCAAATTATTTGATTCCATTACTGTGCAGTTAAAATTATATTGCATGTCTGTGTTTTCTTTTGCTTCTTATTTCTGGAATTTTTACTTGCTTAACTCTGTGTGTCTTTCTTTTTTGGTAACTGAGCCACCAGTTCGTTTGCTTAAGAAGAGTTTGTGTTCGTCATTTTGGCTCAAGACAAGTTCGTAAATAAAGGGATAGAATGATAAAAAATTAAATATGCCCAGTCACTTGTAGAAATGATGTCAACTTTTTAAAAATATATTTTACATGTCTATGTAAAATTTCAGTGGATTTTTGTACTGGTCCTTCCAGAAAAAAGAACTCTGAAATTGTCTTTAACAGTCATCTAATTAAACTGTATGAGAACTCTTAAAGGGAAAAGCCACATGTGTGTTTTACTAAAATAATAATCAGAAAACAAAACTGTAAGAGAAAAAGCATTTTTATAATCTCTACAGGGAATCAGAAGCCCTTATTGTACTTTCAAGCATCAAACGGTTTTCTTTTTACCTAAGTAACATAACTAACATGAACAAGTACTAGTAGTATCTGCTTTTTGCTTCTTAAAAATTTCAAAAACTAAAATGGTATTAAATTGTAGGCCATCCTAATGTTGTCAGTACACTTGTTATTCTACCTGGATCAGATCCTAAAACACAAGCACTCCACTCCTTGGGGTGGAGGAGTGGGACCAGATAGATAAATCATACATTTACTTCGAATTACTTTATAATTCAAAGTAACAGCAAATGGAAATATACATTCTAAATTCAGTGATTGAATTTTGCATGAGTTTTAGTGACTTTTAGAATATATCATGGAACAGAAACTGTCGTGTGTGTGTGTGTGAGAATTATGATTAACATGTAACCCTTATGCTTCCAAAAGTCACTTGTCCCGCCCAGGCCCCCCCCCTTATTCTTTCTGAAGAAGGAGAGATGCCCTTTTGGGGAAGCTCACATCCCAGATCCTGTTTCAACCACTTTTCCTGTTCTTCCTAGAGCCTCTTCAGATCACCAAGTACACATTTGTGGGTTTGGGGGAGAAAGATGTAACACCTTTGAGATACAAAACATATAGCATGGAATTCATCTATTCAAAGTATACAACAGTTTGGTGTATTTGATCCATCCCTGGATTTGTACAACCATCACGATTAAGTCTACATTTTGTCACCCCAAGAAGAAGGCCTATGTCCTTCAGGTGTAATTCCCTAATTTTTCCATTCACCCACAATGATAAGTAACCGTTAGTTAATTTGCTTTCCTTTTCTATAGATTTACCCATTCTGAGCATTAATATAAATACCTCGTATTTGTCCTTTTTTGATTGGCTTCTTCTACTTAGCATGTTGTTGGGGTCTGTCCATGGTATGACATGAGTATGTACTTCATTCATTTTAAGATGCTGTTGTTTCTAAATGTGAGTGATGATAGATTCAGCTTAACGTGGTTGGTTAGGGAGATGAGGGGTTGGCAGTTTTATTTTAAGTTGGTTAATTTCTGTTCTCTAAATTCTGCATTATACAGCCTTCCATTCAAACAAGACATTTGTCTTGTTAAAGAACTTTGTCATTCTTACACATAAAAGAAAATAATCCTGTTACACTTTTGTGTCTAGAATTCAGATAGCTATCAGAGAGGCTCCACTTGCTTATTTGTAATGAAGAAGTCTTTTTTTTTTTGTTTTTCTCTTAATGTGCAAATTGGACATAGAAAATCATTTTCTTTTTATAAAGAAAATGCTATTTTTGTACCCAGAAGTCGAGTCCCTTTGATGTATTTCTGAATGATTTTATAGTCACATCAAAAAAGCTGAAGAATGCTTCAGTATTTTTATTAACCAGCTTTAACTAAAGCCGTCATTCTGTGAAGTCTCTGGGAAGATCCCTCCCACAGCAAGCTGCTATTGCTTTTTAAATAATCTGTTAGGAAGATTGATGGGCGCCACCGAAACGAATTGAAATTATTTTATTTATCTAAAATTAAAGTGCATTTTGAGATATAAGTCCTATTTCAGTCCTGGTAGTCTGTGATTCTTGCTTTTTTTTTTTTTTTTTTTTTTTTTTTTTTCCTTCCTATTTCTGTCTAGTGAAACCTTTAGGAATCCAATCACAGTATGTGCCTAATATAATCCATGTCATGACAGTTGTAAAACTCTTTTTTAAAATGTGGTGTGTATCAAGTGATACGCAAAACAAGAAGGTATAAGCCTTATTTCAAATGGAAAATATCGAGGGATTCTTATGGAGAGGTTTCTTTTAGGTAAAATATTTCAACTTTAATGTTTTAATGTAAATTAAATTCAGTAGATTCTGAATAATTTTTCTCTGTGTCTTGTCTTAATGCCAAAATAGAAAGCTTTCCTAACACTGCTTCACCAGACCCTAGAAGTTTCAAGTGATTGTTTTCTGTTAAATGTATTCGCTTACCCAAGCCCCATTTAGGAGATAAGTGTGTGGCAATGTAAAAAGATTCAGAAAAAAAAAATCAAACATACCCAGTTTGACATGTTGAGAAAGAACTATTCCTCTTTTATTTCCTCCCTTTAGAAAATATGATCATGGTATCAAATGATGGCCTGTTAAAGGAATCCTGATACACAGAAGAATAGCCTTGGTGCGACTCAGTGACAGGCAGAGTGGAGAGCAAGCATTTCAACCTCAGCCAGTACCCCTAAACCAATGAACCTCAGGCCCATTGGCTTGGATATTTATATGTGAAAGGCACTACTCTCTGGCTTTATTTACTTTTCTATTAAAGCAACAAAACTCAGTGGGTGGGGGTAATTTGCATTCACGCATTCTTACATACCTCAGTACTATTCTAAGGACCAGAATTCTTGCCTTCACTTGTACTTTGTGCTATGAAAAACTTGGCTGCGTACTTTGTAGTTGCCTTTTGAGTTGGTGGGAAAGTTCTGTGCTTTTGGACAAGCAGTAGCTGTGTAATGTACAAGGTATGACTGAAAAACACTGTGAATGTTTAAAGTTTTAAACGTAATTACATTAAAAGACACACTGACATTGAATCACCCTCAGTTTCTTCCCCCTCTCTTCAAATACACTTACCCTATTGACCTTTTTGCCCCTTTCTGAGGCAGTGCTGCAAGTCCTCTTTCCTGAGTGTCTTTAGTTCTGCTGTCCTGGCTGCCTCAATGTCCTGAATCGATTCAAAATCTTTACCTTTCATAGTCATTTTAACTGTGGGGAAAAGCCAGAAGTCCCACTATGCCACATCCAGCATATAAGGTGCAAGAAGATGCAGGTAGTGTTTTACGAGCCTACCTTCCTCTTGGATGGCACTTGGTAGCTGCAGTCATGGAATTTTTTTTTTTAATTCCACCTCATAGAGATACTCACAAAAGAAGGTTTCCAGAAATGCTTCAGAAAGTGGCAGAAATGATGGGATAAAAATATCTTCAAAGCAAGGGGTAGTATTTTAAGGGAGATTCACAACAATGTGTCTTTCACCGTAATTATTTTTTTAAAATGAAAGCATTTGCTGTATATGTCCCTGATACATTATATATGCACAGGGAAGCTGAAAAGAAACTGTGGGATATTGTGTTTCCTGTTCATTCTTCTCAGGTGCATTTAAATGTGTGGTTCTCTGGATGGTCCTGGAGGGAGTTTGCCTTCTTGATCTAGGCATCAGGCAGAAGTCAGGGGTGAGCACACTTGGGAGGCAGCCAATGCTTATGGGTTAGTGAATTACCCAAGGTAAGAGTCCGGACACAGATGAGCAGCACGTTGGAGCTACACTGGAAGGAAGGAAGTCACTTAGACTAGAAGCTGCTTCCTGATTCAGGTTTCAGAGGCTGTGTGTTCCGAGTGGGAAGCGAGAGTCTGGCCAAGGGAGAGTGAGGCGGAGAGGCGGAAAGAAAGCAGAAGTGAGTTTCCAGGCTGCGTGAGCCGCTTGAATAGCAGCTTTATTTACTGCGCTGTGGGCAGGGAGCATGGAAGGACGTCGTGCGTGCGTCTTGTCTGACGGTTAGGAAAGCCGCCTGCTCTGAGCTCATGGTGAAATAACGCAGCAAGAAGAAAAGACCCTGATTAGCTCAGTGAAGTCCATTGTGGGCTTTCATTCTGCAGCTTGTGAAAGAAGAGCACCACTCTCGCTTCTCCTGCCCCTCTCCAAGCTGCCAAGGTTGACAATCAAGCCCCTGCTTTCCAAAGAGAACCCCTTTACATAGTCATTCCCCCGCCTCCTCGACTGCCAAGCCCACTGGAGCTTTCTGCCGCCTTCCTCAGCGTGCCCTGAGCCTGGCAGCAGTTGGAAGACATGCCAAAGCAGGGTCTTGGCTCCTTTTGCTGCACACACGATCACAGTTGGGAAATAACTTGGTTTACTCTGGTTTGCTTCGGCGGCCATCCATTTCTGGAGGCAAATGCTTACAGGTTCAGGGAGCATCGTAGGTGACTCGGCCTTTACAGGGGAACTGCTGCTCCCCGGTGTCCCTGTCCTCTTTATTCGCACAGGGAGACTTCTGAGTGGCCCCATGAGTTACCATACAACACTGTAATTTATGCCATCTATCTCTTTCTGGCTCTCAGGGCCTCTGGCAAATTGCATGTCTTTGTGTTGGATTAGTTTAGAATTTAATCATGTGTTATTTTCCCACCAGTTCAATTATTTATGTATTTGATTAACATTTTCACTGTTAGTGAGTTAAATTTTCGTGAAACCACAAACTCAGGCCTGTTGAGTTGTGGGGCCAACTTTGTATAGGACCAGTCTGCTGAATGTGAGAAATTCACTGTGTATTACTCTTTTCAGCTACCTTGGATTTTGGTGAGAAGAGTGTTTTCCACCCAGCTCTGAAAATGATGTAGACAGTGGGGTATCTGACCTAACTCCCTTCCCCTTTTAACCCAGGTTCCTGATTTTTATTCCTTTCTAGGGCTGTTTCTTTTCTCTTTTTTTTTGCAATATAGCTCCTCCTGATTTCAGCTTCTCAGGTTCAAGAGCTAACCTGACAAACATTAGTGCAAGAGCTAAGTGAAATCAGTTAGCCTGGAGATGAACCACATCTAGCCCTCTGTTTGCTTTTGTACAACCCCTGAGCTTGGCCATGAGCTGAGGATAGTTTTTATGCCTTTAAGCCATTTTTTTTTAATTTTAAGGAATGCTTTATGACATGAAAACTTTCCATATCTAAATGAATAGCTACCCTTGTTGATTTACATACTGTCTACAGCTGTCAACAGAGATCTTTGGACCACAGAGCCTAAATATTTACTGTACTGTCTCATACAGAAAATATTGACCCTACGGAGCCTGCTCAGGTGATCTCTCTGAGAAGCCCAAGCAGGTTTTTTAAAGCGAAGCATATATTTACGACATGTAGATAATGTTAAGTCTCTGATTTCTTGGGATTTTAATTTTCACTTGGGAATATAAGTTAGAAACACACTTAAACCACCTACATAGTCAGAAAGATGGGGCAGTAAAGATAAGCAGGATGGACCCTGTCTCACCCTTCCACTGCCCTACAATTTCCTTTACGGAAAAATTCCTGGTGACCTCAGTGTGTTTGAATTCAAGACTTTCGAAAAATGATGAAAGGGCATCAGTTGGGATTCAAGGCCACTCTAACAGCATGAAAAGGAAAAGTCCCATGATGGTACCCTTGCTGAAAGGGAAGCTGCTTTGACTGTCCAGTACAGATCTCTCCCCCTTTCCCCACATGCAGAGGGTTCCCTGTATCAGAGGCCCACAAGAGGTAGACAAAGCTCAGTGAGGTATAAATGTGAAGTGCTTTGGATCTCTGCCCAACTGTCCTCAGGAGCAGCTGCCCATTCTCCCTTCCAACCCACTGGCAGATTCCAAGACCTCCCAGCACTTGTGTTGCTAAAGGGAGTCCAGTTTAGGCCTCTAATGTCATGTTCAATCCACAGCCTGTCCCTTCCTATCACCCAGGAGGGAGGAAGTCTTTTCTCCTACACTCGCCTGAAGGAGCCAGGTCTCAGTGGGTCCTGAACGCCTCTCCCTTCCCTAGAGGCCAGCTCTCCCACTTTGTTGTACCTCACAGGAGGGCAAGGCCAGGGTCTCTTACCTCACCCGACATTACTGGCGCCTCCCCATGTTGCAGTTCTCCTCAGGAGCACCAGGTCCCCTGAGGTCCTCCATCATGGGAATAGGCATTCAAGGGTGGGCTTTCTAGAAGCTGTGATTGAAAAACCCAGTGAAGGTTGAAGTTTTTTAAAATGTGTATTGCAGTAAAAGACATATTACCATTAAATCACCCTCAAAATACTCTCCTTGCTTTGCAAAAAGTGTATCCTATGGTTCTTGCCAGTTTCCGAAGCTTTTCCGGAAGTCCTCTTTCGTGTATATTGTCAGTTATGCTCCTGTGGCTGCCTTGATGTTCTGAATAGATTCAAAATGTTTCCCTTTAATGGTCCTTGGCTCTTTGTGGGACAGCCAGAAGTTGCACAGTGGCAAATCCGGTGAACAAGGTGGATGAGAGCACACCCCCGTGTCTTTAGGAACCTGCCTTGCTGTTGGATGGCACTTGGCAGTCCATTCACTGAATTTTTGATCCTACCTTGTAAAGACACTCAGGAAAGAGGACTTTCAGAATTGCTTCAGAAAGTGCCAAGAAAGGTGGGATCGCTGTGTTCAAAGTGAGAGGAGGTATTCTGAGTGGGATTCATGACAATTTGTCTTTTACTGTAATAAATATTTATGTAAACACTCACCATGTGTTTCCAAGGCACCTGTGATGCTGGGTAGCAGTGGCCCCAGACTTCACTGCAGGGCACCTTGCCCAGAATGCTGCACTTCGGGTGACCCCTGGCAAGCTGGCCCAAAACCGGCCACCTCAGCAGCAGGGTCCATGGGACTTGTGAGAAGTGAGTGCCTTCTCACCACACCCAAGCAGTGGCAGAGCTTGCAGCCTCCAGGTCTGCCTGGCCAGTTCTCTCCAGCCATGTGTGGGCCTCACACTGTCCTCAGCACCACCCGTTGTCCGTCTGCAAATGAGTCCCTTTGTCTCCACTCCCACCTTAGTGACACCTGTAGGGTCTCCATTCAGCTTCCCAGTAGGTCGGTTGTGCTTTTAAGTGCAGGTTCATTTGTGAAGCCACCCTGGGTCCTGAGACTCTATCCTGACTCAGGAGCCTCTGCTATATACCTCTTTATAAAACCCATGATTTCCCTTCACAATGATTATCACAGCTATAATTGTACAGCAATTCTAGTCATTATCTGTTTTCCCCCAGTGGGCCGGAATTTCCTTAGGGCCGGAATTGTGCCCGTCTTACTCCCTCCTGCAGGACCTGGTGAGGGTATGGCTCAGCACATTCTCAGAAACGCTTTGGAGAAGAAGAAATTTTGCAACTGAGTGAAGTGGGACAGGCCTGTAACTCCAGAAATCTGAGAGGCTGCGGCAGGAGGATGGAAGGTTTGAGCCCAGCCAGGGCAGCATAGTGACTTAGCCAGACCTTCTCTCAAAACTGAAAGTTAAAAGGTGAGAGAGAGAAAGATTAGGGAAGTATACCAGTATGCAGGACCTGGGTTCGATCCCCAGTACAAGAGAGAAAGAAGACTGAGAAAGAGGACAGAGGAACAAACGTTTCAATTGAGTGCATTTTTGTTGCATCTAGCAAGAGCAGGCTGATATTCGGGTAGCTTTAGAATAGTTTTTGAATTCTTGAGTGTTTACTACTTCAAAATAGTGAAGTACTTACTATGGGTTAAATTTTTATTGTTTAGGTAGGTGAAATGAAGTTGCATCAGGGATAAAACCGTCCAGTGTAGTTTCTGTTGCCCAGTGAAAGTTTACTCTGCTACATGGGTCAAATAAGTTCAACAAATATTTGTTGAGTATCTGCAAAGAACCAGAAAGCTCTTGCTGAGAATAGGAAATTAAAGACATCTACGGTGAAAAGACTTCTAGGAGTTGGCTCAGCACAAATTGTGATTCTGTTTTCCAATTTCCTTTTTTTTTTTCCTTCTTTCTCCCATCTTTCCTTCCTCCTCCCTGCGTTTCTGCCTGCCCACTTGCCTGCCTGCCTTTCTTCTCTTTCATGAGTAACTACCCAAGGACCCAGTATATTTACTTCCAGTGAGATCGACTCAAGAGCAAGTTTAAGGGAGTAGTTTTATGCCATAATTCGTTTTTCTCCCTGCAAAAGAGAATCCATAGAAGTCCTCCCACTGTGTGAACTTAATTTCAAAGCCAGGGCTTCAGGACCCATTTAGGACTACAGGGAGCATCTGAGACCCCAGGGCACTGGCCATAACGCTGTACCGGAAGGACAGACTTAAAGATAGCATGCTATCCCTGCTCAGCACATCTGTTCTCTTTACAGATGTGTGTGCACCGCCATGGCTTTTAAGAAGCACTGATTCATGGAGCAGTTGGTTGTGACAGGGACTAGCTACAAGGTTGCCGTACACTAACGTACCTGAGTGATTCTTTCAGTGGCCCTGTGGTTTATGCTTCCTATGGGATCACTGGGGTTGTGGTTGCCCTGCTTCTGTAATATGCCAACCACTGTTTTCTGTTCATCCAGCTTTCTGAAAGCCTTTCAAGGAGAGGAAAGAGAATGATAATTTGTTTTCTTTGCTCTCACCCAGTTTTAAGCTCCAGAAACAGCACCAAAAAAAGAAAAAAAAAAAACCAAAAACAAAAAAAAACACCTTACTTTTGTATAAACTTCTTTTCCTGAAGCAGTCAGCCACCTAGTGGAAAAAGCGGGAAAAGGAGGCTCTGATGGTAGAATTTTGCCCGTGGGTCCTGGAGGACCCCTCCCTCAGGAGCCAGAGTCTTAGCTGGCAAGTAATTAGATGTTTTGTCACTGCCTCGGAATGCAGAGAACCAAAGGGAGCGTTCAGTGACTGAACGGTTTTTTTAAATTAATGTGTTTCTGTGTGTGTTTGAGAAAGTTCTCCTGACTGCCTTAAATTAAGGCAAACATAATGCAGGATTACCAGAGAATCAAAACAGGATATAAATCTCCCTGACAGTCAAGAACTGGACATTTAAATAGTGTCCTCGGCTTACTGAGATTGACCTGCTTGTGATCCAGAGGGCCGCCCTCCTCTTCCCCTGCACTCTGGGTATCCCCTGTCGGCCATTAGGAAGACACTTGTCATGTTCATCCAGGAAACCAGGTACAGTGCTGTTCTAAAGCCCCAAACTGAAGAACAATTTGAGAATGTTCAGCTTCATTCTAAAATCTGAATTAATAGGATGTTCAATCTAGAAATGACTTTAGAAACTAGGGAACTCCTTCCTTGTTTTTTTGTTTGTTTGCTTCTTATTTTTGTTTTCTGCTTATTAGGACTGAGGATTGAACCTGGGGCCTTCCCTCTAAGCTACGGCCCCAGCCCTGTTTTCTTTTTCTTTTTCTTTCTTTCTTTCTTTTTTTTTTGGTTTCCTATACTGGGGATCAAACTTGGGTCCTTGGTCTTGTGAGGCAGGTGGCAGAACCACTGAGCTAAATCCCCGGCCCCTATTTTCTTTTTAATTTTGAGACCAGATCTCCTTAAGTCACCAAGTTGCCCAGGCTGGGCTGAAACTTGTCATCCTTAGCTTCCCAGAGTCCTGGGATTACTGGCATGCATCTCCAAGCCTGGCTGCATTCCTTTATTTTGTGCAAGAAAAGAACAAAAGCCCTGAGAGGCTAGATTGCCTGTTGACTAGATCACTTGCTGGTGCAGCTTACTTCTTGTCTTTGGTAGCTAGCTCTTCTGTCTATGATTCTTATCAAGAGAAAATTACTCCAAGCCTGAACTACCACTTAATTTGAAAGGTGCTCTCAGTTTTCTTATTGCTTATAGATTTATGTGTGCGTACATGTGCACTGTGAGTGTGAGAGTTGCAGAACACTTTTGCCATCCTTTACCCGTGATCCTCTCCACACCTGCGTGGCAGATGAGAATTAACAGAGGCCTAGAGAAGTCAAAAACGGCTCACTTTATTTCACGATTAGCTGGTTGCAAACGTAAGAGTTGAACGTGGCTCTTCCAATGTCCATTGTGGTACTTTTTCTGGAACATCAGGCTTCCTCTCCGTAGTGTCATATGACTCTTGCTGGCCAGGAGATATGCAAACCCTGTCAGCAAGAGAAAAATTTGTCCAGGCAGTCTACTAACTACAGTTTCTACAAATCTAGACTTTGGTCAGGTATTCATAGAATCATTATGACTTAAGATTAGGCCGTGTATTTTAGTTCCTTCCCTTGCCTGTGAAATGGAGTAATCTTTCCCTCCCTTCTCCCAACCCCAGCATATCAATAATGACCATATCCATGGCGAGAAGAAGGAGTTTGTGTGCCGGTGGCTCGATTGCTCCAGGGAGCAGAAACCCTTCAAAGCCCAGTACATGTTGGTGGTGCATATGAGGAGACATACGGGCGAGAAGCCTCACAAATGCACTGTGAGTACAAACGTGGGGCACCGGCCCTGGGGTCCCCTGGCACCACTCATGGGTGTCGGATTTCACCTGTGGGTCCTTTCTTGTGCACTCCAGGGTCATGAGTTTAGGGCAAGCATGGTGGATGGAGGCCATAAGGATGGAGTGCAGTCTAGTCGTAGACGCCCTTGTTTTTTAGCTTAACCTAGTCAGACCGGACGACCCTGCGAGAGTGGTGAGTAGACAGACAGCAGGTGACTGGCCCCGGGCTACCAACCTCGCCCCAGCTCCGAAGCGCATTGCAGTGGAGGATCCAGAAGGCAGAGGGATGTGCCAGCCTCCTGCTTCTGTTTGTTGACTTTTTAAAAACCTGACTTCTGCGCAGGTCGAGCACCCCCAGTTAAAGAAGTCCAGCCAAACATGGTGGTGAAGGCTTATAGAATCCCAACACTTTGGAGGCTAAGGCAGGAGGATCAAAAGTTTGAGCTTAGCTTGAGTAACTCAGTCACTCAAAAAAAATAATAAATAAAGGTTGGAGATGTGGGATGTAGCTCAGCGTAAGGCTGTGGGTTTGATTCTCATTGCAAAAAAAGAAAAAAGAAAAGAAAAAAGAAAGAAAGAAAAGCTGCAAAATCTGAGACTTTTGAATGCTGACCTGATTCTACAAGTGGAAAGTTCCACAAAAGGTACCATGTGACAGAGTACAGTCAAAAATATTACATGAAATTACTCTTAAGCTATGTATATAAGGTATATAGGAAACATAAAGGCATTTCATGATTAGACTTGGGCTCCATCCCAGGGATATCTCATTATACATATGTAAACTATCCCAAAATTTTTAAAAAAAATTCAAGATGCTTCTGACCCCAGATGTTTTGAGGAAGGAACTCAACCCGAGTCTACACATGAAGCTTTCCTTTCCAGCCTGCCGAAGGGGCCAGGGTTGCCAGAGGCTGAGCCTTCTCCCAGCTAGGTGCCCACAAGGCACCCTGGGCACTGCTTGGCCCTGGTACTTTACATCTTAAAGCCCCTTCACAAATGTGATCAAATCCCCTGTCTTTGTATGGACACAAAGCCATATTAATGAACTTTGTGCTGAATCTGAAATCAGTGGGAATTCGAGGCGATCAATGAGCAGATAATGAAACCCATTGTCCACAATGAGTGAACTATTAAAAAAAAAAAAAACTTCAGGACTTTTACTGGCACTGAAAAATGCTTTATCTTGAACGGCCCAAGCCCCATCTGAATCCCAATTCATGCAGAGTTTAGTGGAGTTTTTGTTCAGTGGTTTTCAAAAGCTGCTGACCCTTTCGATGTGAGGTTTTTATGTCCTTGGATGGCGGGTTAGGCTAAGTGGTGGCAGGGGCTATTGTGTGGAGTAATCCAGATTTACCTGTTGTCCACAGTTTGAAGGTTGCACAAAAGCCTACTCGAGACTAGAAAACTTGAAAACACACTTGAGATCTCACACTGGAGAGAAACCGTATGTCTGTGAGCATGAAGGATGCAACAAGGCATTCTCAAATGCCTCCGATCGCGCCAAGCACCAAAACAGAACACATTCCAACGAGGTAAGCATCCTCCCGGGGCAGTGTCCCTGGAAAGGCAGGGATGTTCTGTTTTTTTATTTTGTTGGCCATTTTCCACAATGAGTGGGCTCTGACCCTGCAGGTAAAAGCTTGAGCCTCAGAGGGGGGTGCTGAAAATTAGGCTTCCTTTGGAGAGTAATTCAGATGAAAAGGGAATTTCCTGAAACTCCCCGTGAACTTGGTTTCGTGTTATTGGGAAGCGCCACCTATTGGTCAGAAGGGGCGAGTACTGACTTAGAATCCTATCCACTTAACACTGCCCAGGAGAGCATAAACTCAAGTGCAGGCTCGGTGGACAGCCACAGTACACTGGCAGGTGTCAGCTCACTCAGAAACACCCTTCTGTATTTGATTTTGCCGAGCAGCGTCTTCACAGGCATTATATCAGGAGTTTTTAACGGAGCAATCAGCCATGGAGTAAAAAAGCACTTCCAGACATTCTACATTCTAGAGGTCCTTGGAGGATATTCTAGAAACCCAGTTAATTACTGAAGATAATCTGTGGAGGAAAGCTTCCTGGTAGTGAATGGTTTCTGTGGTGTTGCTGTTATGTTGAAGCCACACAAATTGCAGGGAAGTGTAAGAATGAAAATAATTCCCAATTCATTTTGCTTATACTTATTTTGCTTCCAGACTCCCAACTTCTTGCATGTCTGGCTCCAGAGCTGGCTTGTCTGGAAAGCCTTCACTTGAGTGAATCAAGAAAGTAACACCAAGGGTTCCTGTAGTCGGGGTACAAATTGGATAGCTAAATAGAGTTTCACACCACTCTTAGTTCAGCTCTGCAGATTCTCTCCTTTGCTTGAAATGTGCTGTAGGAGGAGCAGTTGGCACAAGTAAGACCTCTAAGAGGCCCTCTTGGTCTCACCAGATGCCAGCTGAACCCACGCATGCTCTTGCAGATAGAGCTGGGGAAAGAGCGCCTGGTAAAAACAAAGCAAGCCATTGCACTCAGAGTCCTTTGGCTGTAAGGTAGGGAAGATGGTCCTCACTCAAGCAGAGCAAAACTGTCTCTAACCAGATAAACCATGCTTACCGCACAACACACGCACACCTGAAAGTCTAGGTACAACAGCTCTTTTTGAAAAGGTCCTGGTGGAATACGGAAACGGGTCATTTGGAATGTATCATTATTGACTGACTGAAGACATTGCAGAGGTTACCACCCATTCTATTTTTTATGTAAGAAATGCTTTTCCTGGGTGCAGCAGCTATAGTATCACTCTTTGCACTTGTTTTGTACAAAATTTTAAGGAGTCTAGGCAAATCCACAGAGACAGAAGACAAATAAGCATTTGTCAGCAGCAAGGGAAAGAAAGAACAGGGGTGAGTGCTATTGGATACAAGGTTTCATTTTGGGGTGATAAAATGTTCTGGAATTAGATACCGGTGATGATTGCGCAATATTAAGAAGGTACAAAGTGCTGCTGAATTGTGCAATTTAATAGCCTTAGTTTGCTTTGTGAATTGTGAGTCCATGTCACATTTTTAAGGGGTTTGATTCACTTTACTTACAGTATAATTACTATATTTTGTATACATACGTCACTAAAAAGGGATATTCATTCTTCTAGACTGAGGACCGACCTCTCTTGTTTTGGAGAAATTCAAATAATGCATGAGTTAGGATGATCAGTGCCCACATGTAAGGACACTTACTGAGCTTTTCATCTTTCTGTGGGCTTAAAATATCTGCACATGTCTGTTTGCTTGAATTAAGCATATTGCAGTTGAGCTTGTGATCTCCTGTAAGGTAAAAATTGGTATTACATGAGGATTGAATATCTATGAGTTCAAAAGATACCTTGATCAATACTATTTTTCACCAGGATCAGGGAGTTTACTTAAATTTTTAACCTTGATCATGAACACATCATTAAACTTTTACTCACAAACATGCAAGTCATTTTTATACATATGTTCTATGCACAAGGTTTCGGCCTCGCAGCATGAAATGATGAACATTTTCAGACACACAGAAGTTAAGTTTGTCCAGGAAATCCAGGGTTATTTAACCACACTAGCCTATGTAAATCAAGGGATTGGCTTACACTCACTGGCTGTCTTATTTGCACCTTCGTTTATTTGCTAGACAATATTGATAGCTTGTTGCCTGCCAGCTCTTTGCCATCCCGGCTGTGACAGAGAACATTATGGCATGGACCAGGAAGGGAACCTAACCTTACCACTTTGGAGGAAGTCAGTCTGGCACTTCTCCATCTCTGTGGCTGTCGTGCCCCTCTAGGGCCACTGGAATGAAGCAGGGGCCAGTGACAGTGCTCCCTACTTCAGAAGCCCGCGTGAGACTGCCATGTGATGTGTGTGGTGTGGTCTTCTGCTAGATGGACCTTTACTTGGGACAGTTCTTGTTTGCATCCTTTTGCCCTCATCCTTTTGCCCTTATTTTATCCCCCAGAATCTTATCCTCTTTTCAGTGCCCAACTAAAATGCCTCCTCCTGATAAAAGCTTATTTATTGAGTGCTTCTGTGTGTTGAGCATCATTTCTGGATGTGATCTTACTTGACACATAGCATAGCCTCAGAAGCTGAGTATTCAACCCAGATTCCAAAATTTAACCCCTCCCAGGACCATCCCAAGTGAAATCTGATTCCTCCTCTGCCAACACCCTCAGCAGTCACACTTTATATTGTAGTTAATTATATGCTGTTGTATTTTTCCTCACAAAAAGTAGGATTTTTATATACAAAATACAAGGATTGCTTTAAGGATTTTTATATTCATTGAGATTAAATCCCGTTGTATACAACTTTATGTTCATAAGCTCGTGCATGGAGCAGCATCATTCACTGTTTATTGAAAACAATTATTTGGAAAAATTCTGCAAAGTCACAAGATTTAGCAACTGCTTTCATATAGTATTTATAAGTGCAGTCGTAACAATCATATCAAAAGTTGAATACCCAGGTGACTCATGTAAGTCTCACGTCTGTCTTGGCCTATAATTATATTTCAGTGGGCCAACACAACCTGAAAGACAAGCTACATAACAGAATTAATGCATTTTGCTGTGAAGTATAGATTTCCTGGACATAATTGTGTTCCCGTGGATTTTTGTAGGTAGATAATGTATGTGTTCACATGCAAAGGCACATGGGTACTGGTGCACCTGTCAGTCTTGGGCATGCAGGTGCTGGCCAGCCTTTCTGTACTCATTACGCACCAGCTGTGTCTGTGTCCACCACTCTAGGCTAATCTGGGTAATTCACATGCATATATTCATAGGAAGGGAAGCCCTTCAAAATACCCTGCAGATCTATCCCAGCTCCGTCTCCCCTCCCCATCCCTACCAACTGCCCCATACATTCCTTTCTGCTGCTTGAGGGACAGACCTGACCCAGCAATGCCCTGAGCACACATAGGTGAGCATAAGGACTCTGTAATGACACTAAACATCCAAAACCATCTTTGGCCCTAGTGAGTAGAATTTGACGTGCTCGTTTCATTACACATGTGCATGTACTGCAAATCACCGAGGTTTCTGAGTAGGCGTAATTCATCTTAATGGGAGTCAGTTCTGCCCAAAGGAATCTCAGATTTGAAAGTGAAGTCTTTCAGGATAATTTTCAGTATCCTTGCTTCACTGCATTAGGACATTTCAGCATTTTAGGTCACAGTCTGTTCTGGGGCTTTTACTGAAAAAGCATCTTTTAGCCATACATTCCATAAGACAGGACATATTTTAAAATGTGGTAGAGACATTATACGAATCTTGCTTTTATGGAGATTGCTTACCAAATAGCTCATCTTCTGATATGCATAGATACAAATGTATACAATCATCTCTTATATCAGCAAGAAATTATTTTCAGGACCCCTGAAGAGCCAAAACCCAAGAATACTCAAGTCTTTGATATAAAATGGTGTAGTAGTTGCACATAATCTACATACACCCTCTGTAAACTTTAGATCATCTAGACTCTAGACTACTCATAATATCTAGTGCAATGTCAACACAGTGTGATTGTAGTTGCTATTGTTTAGGGAATAATGACAAAATCTACATACAGAGCTCAGTACACTTGCAATTTTTGAGAATATTTACAACTGATGGTGGGTCAAATAACCCTTGGATATAAAGGGCTAACTTTACTCCTGAGCACCCATGAGTATATTATTTTGGAAGGCAAGTGAACAAAACCCCAATTTTGATGTTGATTATGAGCAGAGGCCAGCACTCCGATGAATTGAGTAATTACTTAGCAAAAGCTGTATCCAGAGGCTTGCTCACTGTGCTTATAGAAAATAAAATTAGTCTGAATTTATAGATCTAGAGACTCAGGACAAGGGCACAGATCAAAAATCCTGGTTCCCAGCGCACTCTCCACCAGCTCTGAGCAGTGTATGCCCTGCATTCACAGACACTGCGGGGTTGTTTTGAGCCCTGATCACCCCCCGACATGTGGAATGCTGCCTAGAGAAACACATTTTAGTGGCATCTCACATGGCAGAGGTGATAAGCAATTTTTCTATTATGCCTGTGTGCAAATAGCACATTGGCAAAGTGTAGAGTGACATCAGACCACAGAAGCAGGATATCCCTGTGAAATGTCTTCACACACCCTCTCCTGAAAGGTGTGCAGCATTCCCCTGATTAGATGGTGGGGTCTTTTAAGTCCCCACCATCATCATCACAGCACCCTCCTGTATCAGTTGAGCAACTAGCATGCATGGCACTGGGATGCTTCTTCCCACTCAGAGCACAAATGCTTCCGAGAACATAAAGGCAATTTACACCTTCTTAGCTTCCCGGAGCACTCTGTAAAATAATCATCTGTTAAATGAGATTCTGTGGGCCCTGAACAACATCTCAATGGCCTTATTAAGCCGTTAGTTCTTAGAGGTATTTGAATACCTCCAAGCTTTGTAAAAAGCGTTTTTGAAAGAATTAAAAACGTAATGAGCACAAGGGCTGGGGCATAATCACTTCCGTAACAATCTGTCCTCTCACTCTTGCGGCATTTGGCAGAAACCGTATGTGTGCAAAATCCCAGGCTGCACGAAGCGCTACACGGACCCCAGCTCCCTCCGGAAACATGTGAAGACTGTGCATGGCCCCGAGGCGCACGTCACCAAGAAGCAGCGAGGGGACATGCACCCTCGGCCCCCACCCCCCAGGGACTCTGGCAGCCATTCCCAGCCCAGGTCCCCTGGCCGGCCGACTCAGGGAGCACTCGGGGAGCAGAAAGACCTCAGCACCACTACCTCAAAGCGGGAGGAATGCCTCCAGGTGAAGACAGTCAAAGCTGAGAAGCCCATGGTATGTCATTCGCTCTCCTGATTTTCCACAGCCAGCCCAGGGTCATTTAAAAGCACTCAGCAGTGATTTAGAGGGACCAGATGCCCCCATCCTCACTGCATCCAGGCCACTGGGATTCAAGGAGGCCCTGAGCTGATTGCGTCTTCCAAGTTGATCAGTATAGGATAACTCCACCCAGAAAAGAACTTCTAGGTTTCCTAATTCATTTTAAAATTGACCAATGTGCCCATTGTGTGTAGAAAATTGTTCACTGAGTCTTCCCGTAAACAGGTTTTCTGCTTTCTTTTCCTGGTAACCCCAAGGTAAATAAGCTACAGTCCTTATTCTTAGGGGTTTACAGTCTGGTGAGATAGATGGAAAAACTAGTACTCGCCATGCAGGTTGATAGAGGCTCAAACACAGGCCTGTGAAAAGCTCATTCAAGAGAGATCTGATTCTGAGCTCTTGGGGCAGAGGTGACGAGGACAGGAGTCCAGCAGATGAGGGAGGAGGGCAGGCAGAGAGGCCCCAGCCCAGGGCCCTGACCTGTAGAGGAGCTGTGGAGGGGGAAGGGCAGGTTTGCTGGTGACAGGAAAAGGCACAGCATGGTAGAATTTCAGACACAGCTCCAGTATCAGATTCAACATTATAAAACCTGGAGACCATTTGCACGTTTGTGCCTGAGCACACGAGGTGGGAAACAAAGAAGGATTTCGAAAAAGTCTTAGAGGCTAACACTGATTTAGTTTGGATTATGCTACAACTTACTCCTTCCAGCTGCTTGCAAACTGAACTCAATTCTTTTCCTTCACGTATGTGCTCTGATCAAACACCTAAAGATTTCAGAGGACATAGAGAAAAATTAAAGGAGTGGACATTAGAGGAAATGGAGTACATTTCTGTTTGGTCGTGTGTACAACGGATTTAACTAAGTGAGCATGTTGGGTCCTAGTTTGTTACTCTCAACTGTAGAAGGAATGTACTACATAGGATTTTCATGCTTAGATTTCTGGGCACACAGAAATGCTTGGAGAGGCAGATTAATATTCGGTTTGAGGAAATCAGAGGAGTCTAGCTATGGGACAGGCATTCTTTGAATTCCTGAGTGATGACATCAGGGTGAAGAGGCCTCTGTGGGCAGGAAGTTGGGCACAGGCCAGTCAGCACTGGCTGGGTGGGGAGCTACATTAGTTTACTGGGTTTGTCTTTTGAACTCTTCTAAGTCTTACAAAGTGACATGAATTCTAGCCAGAAATAATGCAAGTAAGCTGACAAGCATTAGACATTGGTTCTCACTGTGTAGCTAAACTTTGCTTTTATAAAGCACCTTAGTCAATATTTATATCTTACAACTGACCCCTGTGTTTTTAAATAAGTCAGTTCTTAAGCTGCGTTTCATATATTTTTGGAGGTGACCATGTATCTATTTCCTAAAATATAGGCTTCCTGTATAGTATTCTTGCAAAACATTCAACAGTTTCTTCTTCAGTATAGAACAAAAAAAAAGGGAAAATGAGTTTGTGGTCCCCTGGATTATGTCATGGAATGACAATGACTTATTTTCTTGTAACGCGCTAAGAACCCAGAGTCTCTCATGCCTTTCTATGTATCTCTAGCTCAAGAAAATATATTTTCTTCTTTCCGGACACACATTATTTAAGAAGAAAATTGGTAGGAATACACATTTATAGTGATTTGACAGTTGAGGCACCACCATTGAGATGTCTGAAATATTTTCTAAAGTAATTATATTGTAGAAATAAAGAACTAAAGGGAAACTATAGAGCTCAAGACTGGGCCCCACATTTTCCTGCAATTGAATTTCCCTGAGTGCACATAGACTATCACGTGTGTTTATGTACTCACACGGTTAAATATAAGTAGATATCTTCACAGCCTTTACTAATGACCATGAAATTTACATTTCTAATATTTCATTTAAAAACATGTCTTTAATTTGATCGTCATGCTATAAATTAAATTCTTTCTTCTTTTTTCTTATTGCAACATCTCTTCTTTCTAATGCTCCTAAATGTCTTGTTCTCACTTCCTAAGGACAGTGGGTAATAAGGTGAGGGGATTTTGTCTTCTGTGTTCTTTTAGTTGTTGTTTTGTTTGCATTTTAACATTCAACATTTTTTTTTCCCATTTCATTTTCTTTAGTTTTTGTGGTTTTGTGACATCTTTGGTAGTGAACATCACTCGGCCATGTTTCAAGTATAAAAGCAATGTGTTTTGAATGTTCAGCATGAGGGAAATGTGGTGTTAGGTGTTGAAATTCATTGTTCTGTTTGTCTAGATTTTCATAATAGATCACACTGGGACCAACCAAGCAGACATTCTCAAATTTTATTAAATTATTAGTATAAATTCTTAGACCAGATATCCTCCACCTTCTTTGAGGAAGCTGTGGATATACATTGTTAGCGATTTAATCTGTTTAAATGGGTGAGCTCATCGTAGCAGTTTTCTAACCATAAGTCCATGTGTACCTTGTCACACTCGGTATGGAAGTATATGCCTGCATGTGTGTCTACACTCACACACACAAATTCGTTCTCACACGCATTCTGAATTGACAGTCCAGGAGTTCAGGAGTGTAAGACATCCCGAGCTCTGGAAACTCGGTGCCTCAGGAAGGAGAAAGTAGCCTGCAATTTAGGGCTCTACTGAGGCAAAAAATTCAGCTTCACAAATTCAAGATTTGCCTGTCTCCCTTTGCTCTGCTTGGTTGCCCAGGGTGAAGTTAGCATCCCATGGGGTCCTCACTTAGAAAGTGTCCATTGCTTGGATATGTGCACCGTGACAGCAGAAAAGGTATAAAGGGTTCCAAGAGGAAGCCTTATCTCACAGACCCCTTCCAGGCAGCCTCGTGCATCCCACCTGAGATCTCACTGCACAGTCTCCTTGAGTTGGTGAACTTCCTGGAAATATTCTTTCTGCCGCATCTTTGGCTCCAGTTTTTGTAGTAACAATAGAGAAGGACCCAGCTGGTCACCCCCTGCACTTTGTGACTTTGGGCAGTCATGAACTTCCCTGGACATTGTTTTCTTATCCTTCCGAAAGGATTTGCCTGTTTATCAGCCAGGACATTGTTGAAATTTTATGTAGAACAGTTAGGTAGAATTGTTTAGGTAGAACAGTTAGGTAGAACAGTTCAGTTATATGTTGTGCCTACTGTCCTGGAAATTGCAGACTGTTTTTTGGAGTGATTTTCAGACACTGGACTGGCTGGGCTTTCTTCCATTCCCTATTTCCAGGAGCCCTGGAGTGGGAGGCCTGATTTAGAACCATATACTGGACTAAGTTTCCATTAGTGGCCAACTTTTCTTACAGAGCCCACTCAGTTGGGGGTATGAGGACCATTTCCCAGTTCTCCTGGAGAAATGCTAGGGTAACACTAAGGTGAAGAGTAAAACCATTCCAGAGGTCCAGGACATCGCACCTCCAGAAATGGCACAAGCAAAATGACTTTTTACCTCTTACCCCTGCCTTCATCTTCAATCTGGTTGAAGCTGCCCAGCAGCAGGAATATCTAGGAGGAAGAAAAGGTTATAGAAAGTTTGGGTACCAGCACTGGGGAGCCTAGAGAGGGCCTTGCTGGAGAGAAAGTTATGTATCCTATGGAACATATCTTAAATTTTTGTTTTAGCCCCACAAAAGGAGCCCTAAAATTAAACCACCTAGATAGTAATAATTGTTAGTGCCTTGTCAACTAGTTGTTACTACTGCTGTGGTCTTTTTTGTACTTGCATGCTCTGTGAACTTCACATTAATTCCCCAGAGCAATCCTTAAAATAAAAGATGCCCACTTTGCAGATAAGGAAATTGAGGTTGGGAGTGGCTAAGTAATTTACTCAAAGAAGAAAGCCCTGGAGAAAGGATTGGAAAAGAGGAAGTATATTTGCAGAGTTGATACTTGGGACAGGATCCCATGGCTGCTTTCATGCTGGCCACCTTACTTCTAGCATCTTCTGTTGTCCATTGCCTCCCCCTGCACTTTGGCCTGGTGGCCCCCTCAGTCATTCTGGTCCCAAAGGCCACCGCCATCCACCAGAGCCTAGGTCTTGATACGCATGAACTGACATCATGGTCGCCCTCCCTTCACCCTTCCCGGTGACGTTTCTTTCCTTTCCCTCGATGCCTGCAGACATCTCAGCCAAGCCCTGGTGGTCAGTCTTCATGCAGCAGCCAACAGTCCCCCATCAGCAGCTATCCCAACAGTGGGCTCGAGCTTCCTCTGACCGATGGAGGTAGTGTTGCAGACCTCAGTGCCATCGACGAAACCCCAATCATGGACTCGACCATTTCCACTGCCACCACAGCCCTTGCTTTGCAAACCAGGAGGAATCCAGCAGGGACCAAATGGATGGAGCACGTCAAACTAGAAAGGCTGAAGCAAGTGAATGGAATGCTTCCTCGATTGAACCCCATCCTACCCCCTAAAGCCCCTGCGGTCTCTCCTCTCATAGGAAATGGTGAGTCCCCGTTGGATCACGTGCCTGCTTAGGGGTTTTTGTTTTTTTCATGTTCTTTCACATGGGGCCAGAACCTCTCAAAATGCTCCTTAGTTTTTCCACCGATCCTAACAGTATACCATAAACCCACCCACCCATCCTGAAATGGAGCCCACTTGAGTTGCCTTTCTGAAGGGCCCAGATAAACAATAGCAGAATAATTCTACAACAGAAAAGAACGCCACGAATGACACGTATCCTGATCGTGAAATCATTTCCACGGTGGACACACTGTGGTGAACACCCCATCTCTGATTTCTAAAACCTAGGACCCAGAGATTAGCAAGCACTTGTAGTTTGCTACATTCAAGGAAAGACAAGCAACCTTTCCCATGAGTGGCTCCCAGAGATTAGGCTTTGCTTCTGAAGTGGCGCTGGAGGAGCCAGTGACCTGAAGCACAATATCTGGACCCCATCCAAAAGGTGCTGCTCTCTGTCTCCTGTTCATGGGCTGTGAAATAAACAGGAAGCCCTGACTGTGCATGTGAAACCCAGGAGCACTTCTGCATAGAACTTGGGTGCTGTGTCTATGTCCCAAAAGTTTTTTCTCCTTGTGCTGTGCCTGTGGAGGAGCTTCACTAAATTGAGGGAGCAGTTGACATTCCTTTGAGCCAGGGTTCAGCACGCTGCAGCCTGGGAGCCATATACAGCCTGTCACTGCACCCATTCATTCATTCTCTGTTGTCTGTGGCCACTGGGGTTCGGGACTGCAGAGCTGAATGGTTGTATCAGAGACCACAGAGGCTTGGGAAGATGAAAGCGGCTGCTAGCTGGCACCTTGAACACCTGGCTAAAGGCACCATCAGATTCACAACCTTTCTCCCTCTCTTCCCTCCCCTCTTCCTCTGCAGGCACACAGTCCAGTAACAGCTGCAGTTCGGGTGGGCCTGTGACTCTTCTCCCAAACAGAGGCGACTTCTCCGGGGTGGACCTCAGCATGCTGAACACGCTCACCCGGAGGGATAGCAACACCAGCACCATCAGCTCTGCCTACCTGAGCAGCCGCCGCTCCTCGGGCATCTCCCCGTGCTTCTCCAGCCGCAGGTCCAGCGAGGCGTCACAAGCCGAGGGCCGGCCCCAGAATGTGAGCGTGGCTGATTCCTAT
The DNA here is from genome assembly GCF_012274545.1 of Fukomys damarensis. NCBI lineage: Eukaryota > Metazoa > Chordata > Mammalia > Rodentia > Bathyergidae > Fukomys > Fukomys damarensis. The sequence goes on along the minus strand of NW_022900929.1, from coordinate 13,675,266 downwards.
GACCCCATCTCCACCGATGCCTCGCGCAGGTCCAGCGAGGCCAGCCAGGGGGACGGGCTGCCCAGCCTGCTCAGCCTCACGCCTGCCCAGCAGTACCGTCTCAAGGCCAAGTATGCCGCGGCCACTGGAGGACCACCGCCCACGCCGCTGCCACACATGGAGAGGCTGAGCCTGAAGACCAGGATGGCTCTGCTCGGGGACAGCCGGGAGTCTGGGGTGACCTTGCCTCCCGTGCCCCCTCCCCGGAGATGCAGTGACGGGGGAGCCCACAGTTACGGCCGGCGCCACCTGCTCCCTCTTGACGTCCTGGGGAACAGTGTAAGGAGGGCCAGCGACCCAGTGAGGACGGCCTCAGACAGCCTGCCAGCCCCCAGGGTCCCTCGCTTCAGCAGTCTCAACAGCTTCAGCCCTCCATCTGCAGAAAAGCGGAGCCTGGTGCTGCAGAACTACACCCGGCCTGAAGGCAGCCAGCCCCATCCCTTCCACGCATCCCCCTGTCCTCCCAGCATCACGGAGAATGTCACCCTGGAGGCCCTGACCGTGGACACTGATGCCAACTTGAACGATGAGGATTTCTTGCCCGATGACGTGGTGCAGTATTTAAATTCCCAGAACCAAGCAGGGTACGGGCAGCCCTTGCAGAGTGCTATCTCAGAGGACAGCAAAGGGCCCCACAGGCTGGGTGACTTCGACCCAACTGGGCTGCCAGACAGCCAGTTCCATTCCCTGGAGCAGACGGGCGCTGAAGGCAGCAAAAGCGACCTGCCCATTCAGTGGAATGAAGTGAGCTCGGGAAGTGTCGACCTGCCCTCCTCCAAGCTGAAATGCAGCCAGCGCTCCGCAGTGCAGCAGGCTCGGGCCTTCGGGCTGTACAGCAGCATGGTGGTCCCCCCACAGAACCCTTGGAGGGTTGGCATGGGCCTGGCCGGGGGATATCAGGGCCTCGGAGACAATGGCAGCACCTACAGTAGTGGCCCGGAGCATTTGGCCATCCCTGGTGACACCAGCACCAGCCCAGGTGGAAACGCCTTCCACACACAGCCCTATAAAGCCCAGCAGTATGTAAACTGTCTGGCCAGGCAGCCAGCAGCCTCTGGGTCTCTAGACAGTGCCTGTGGTGCTGGGGTGCAAGGGTCCAAGCTGAAGAGTTCCACCGTGCAAGGGAATGGGGGTCCCCTGGATTTTGACGTGCCAGTGGCACCAAATGAGTCAGCTGGCATCACAGTGAGTGGCATGCAGACCCCGGACCCGATGGGACTCCTCACGGATGCCATGCCGCAGCAGCACCAGGGGACAGGCCGTGCTGGGCAGCAGATGCTCGGGCAGGTCAGTGCTACCTCACACATCAGCTCCTACCAAGGGCCAGAGGGCTGCCTGCCTGGGACCCATGGCGTCAGCTGCCAGCCGTCGGGCCTGGTGGGGGTCAGGGGATACCAGCCCTGTGCCGGCTATGGGGGCAGTCGGCGGCAGGCTGTCCCAAGGTCTGGCCTCACACTGCAGCAAGGACAGCTCAGTGACAGGAGTCAGACCTGCAGGGTGAATGGCATCAAGATGGAGATGCCCGGGCAGCCCTCGCAGCTCTGTGCAAATGTGCAGAATTACTCTGGTCAGTTCTATGACCAAACCATGGGCTTCAGTCCACAAGACATGAAAGCTGGCTCATTCTCCATGCCCGGGGCCAGCTGCCTGCTACAGGGGGCCGGTGCTGAAAACTCTGAGTTACTCTCCCCAGGTGCTAACCAGGTGACAAGTACCGTTGACAGCCTCGCCAGCCATGACCTTGAAGGGGTACAGATAGATTTCGATGCCATCATAGATGACGGGGACCATGCCAGCCTGATGTCAGGGGCCCTGAGCCCGAGTATCACTCAGAACCTTTCCCATAGCTCCTCCCGCCTCACCACACCACGAGCCTCCCTCCCATTCCCAGCCCTGTCTGTGAGCACCACCAACATGGCCATTGGGGACATGAGCTCTTTGCTGACCTCGCTTGCGGAAGAAAGCAAATTCCTTGCGGTTATGCAATAGGCATTAGGCAAGAAGGACTGCGAACAGATGTAAAATTATAGGAGTTGAAAGACTGAACTGACTCCGTTTTGGCTGTTTTTTTTGTTTTTGTTTTTGTTTAAGTTCTGTGTGTATTTTAGCAATCTCATCTCACCTAACTGGGATGTGTTTCAAGTATATTCCTTTTATGGAAAAGGACTCTGAAAACCCCTAAGGTATTCTAGGGAGAAACTGTCTTCCATTTCAGTTTTAAATCAGTATTGTTACACTAAAACCACCCTCTTTTTTTTTTTAACTGTAAACCCTCCCCTTTTTTAGTAAACCTATGTAAATGCATTATGTGCAGATTCTTTCTTTTAGTAGAGAGGTCAAATTTGAAAGGGTTTGACACGTTTCTTTATTACTCCAAGGAACTAGGAGTTGTGCTTGTGACCACAGGGTTACATGTCCAGGCTTTTTGTAATTTTCCTTTACATAAGCTCAATGTCTTGCGGATGTGTGTGTGTGTGTGTGTGTGTGTGTGTGTGTGTGTGT
>NW_022900929.1:13664233-13672587 GCF_012274545.1 Fukomys damarensis | reverse complement strand
CTCAATGTCTCGGATGTGTGTGTGTGTGTGTGTGTGTGTGTGTGTGTGTGTGTGTTCTGAATTCCCACATTGGGCACAAGAATCAGAATATGGATAGTGAGTTTGAGAATCATTTCAGGGTACACAAATAGATTTTTCTGTGCTCTCACCGCAGTGTAATTCAGGGCGTATTCTTGACAGGGGCATAGAAGTGGACAGCTGGGGTTCTTGCAAATGAAATCCTTGGCTCACCCTTTGTATTTTCAGTTCTTCAAGCCCAGAAGGCTGCTTTGGGTGGTTTTCTCTATATAATCAGTTATCAGTTCCCTCTTTTCCTTCACTCTGTACCTTGATGAATGTTTGGGGCTGTTGAGCACTGCAGTGAGAGGGGACAGGCAGTTCATGACAGTATGTTGCTACTTTAATCTGTTCTACTAAAATGTTAGATGACAGATTGAAGCAACTGGGTAGCATTAGTTTGGGGAATATTTGTGGGTTGGCTGTATTGATTAGTTTCATCTCTTTCCCGCTGTCCTTGATAACTGGGAGTTGATTATCGATAGCTCTATGTATATAGGTATTCAAACAACCACACAACTGGCTATACATCGACATGTATTAATTCCAGTACAGTGCAGGAGCCTGTCTATTCTAAGTGGCCTTTTTTTAAAGGATCTTTAAAACTTAGTTGTCAAAGGCAAAGCTCACATACATTGATACTGAGACTAAATCAGTTCAACCAATTTTATTATTTAAGCAGTTAGCCAAGAAGATATTTAGTAACTGTGGGGGTACCATTGTTTACATTCTATCCACTGAGTTCTGCATGCATTTAGAAGTCCAGTGTTACACACAGTTCTTGATATGGACTGGTATCTGTGCTTCTGTTTTAGGTTAAAACATTTAAAGATCCAAGAAGTACAGCTACTTCCCATGTGCAGTTGATACACATGAAAGCCATCCTCTGTGTGCTCAAAGAGTATGTGGACTATCCAGCACACTACTTTAAAACTTTGTAAGCTTTTAAAGTATTAATATGCAAACTACCTGCAGTATTCTATCCCTATCAATCTTTGGAGTTTAATTTATCCAAAGTGATTCATGATCCAGTTGTGTGGTTGTTTCCTGCCCCCCTTAATTCCTGTCATTTAAATTACTAGTAGACAAAAGTCAAATCAAAGAAAGTGCTACAGAAAGACTGTTAGCAGCAGCCCATTTTTCTCATGTTTGCTTTCTCCAGTTTGAGCCAAGAATTGCGACATGGAAGTAAAGTTGCCGTGCAGGACTTTGTGGCTAAGTCTGTAAGGTTTGCTCTCGACTCGATTCTCCTGGTTTCAGCAGAGTTACTCTGTGAATCCTCCTCTGCACCCTGCCATCTTCCCCAGGGAGCCCCTTTTAAATCAAAGGATGTACCCCATTTGGAACAGTCAACCAGCAAAAGACAGCTGCTGATCTGAGCTCCGGAGAGTAGAATCTCTGCCACTTTTCATCTAAAAAGCAAGACTTTTCATCTTTTCCTCAAAACAGGTCACCCTCTCTTCACAGTATCAGCACTGCATACCTTGAATCTCATTGTCCCAAGAACCTCAGAGCTCTTGGCTCTCACATGCTTTTAGGTTTGGCCTGAGCTCTTTCCTCCCCTGGGTTTGTCCCTCTGGTTTCAGGTTATCCTCCAGGTTTACCTCTTTGATTTTTCATTTTTCTTTCTCATCCTGGTTTTCCTTTCTGCTGCCCTTTGGATTGCAGGAGACACTTTTCAGCTCGATAGTTGGCTTTTCTCAATGTGGACATTTCAGAAGGAAGCAAGAAAGGAGGGAGGGAAGAAGAAAATGGACTTTCCCTGGGTTGCGGTGATCCGCGTGACCATGCATTGGAAGGAAAGTCTTTTGTGGTCACTTAGAAGTATCACCATGGGGACAGAGGACCTCTGTGCACCTGCTGTCTCCTATCGTGAGACCCACCCTTGGCCTCAGCCTTCTCTGCAGTTCTCTGACCTATGCATCTAGGAAACTACATAGCACTGACTCACTAAGGTCGCTGTTTACTCTTTAATAAAAGATGCAGGCTCATACACGGTACTCTTGTTTAACATCTGTTAAACTTGTTTTTATCTTTGCAGCCATTTTTATTTTTATAAAGAATGAATTAAACCACCCCCTGCTCCCCACACATAGGCTTGACCTGTTGAGCCACTAAGTTTTGATTCTTGCTATATATGTGCCTTATTTTATGTTAAAATTGTCGATGAGTGGGACCAGTTGGTGTCACCCAGCCAACACTTCCAGGCCTTGTGCCCAGCATCTGATGAGGAGAGGGAGGGTGTGCAGGCTTGGGGCCATCGGAGCTGTCTCGTATCCTGGTTTCCTGTGTTGCTTTGAACTGATAGGATGTTCTTTTCTGACAAGCTACCCCTTGTGCATCCTGCCAATGTGTAAGATAAAATAAAGTTCTTTGTTTTTCACCTTTTTTAGATTTTTTAAAAAATAAAATGTGTAATCCTTTTTAAAAAGAAACATGTGTAAATACATTTAAGTATTGTAGGCATAGTGTTCAGATGTGACGAGCCCGGGCCATTGTTGGAGAATCCTGCAGCCCCGGATGCTGGGTGCCCAGCTCCAGACCCGGGAGCTGCAGCCCAGACACTCGTGAACTTGTGTGAACTTGACTTTGGCTTTCAGAACCACTTAGTCCTTTTGTAACAAAGAAGAAACACAATGTTTCTTACAATGTCAATAAAAATTCTTTGTACTGAAATTTCTCTTGGATGGCGTATTTAATTCATAGCTGGATAAAGAAAGCATTTTCTTTGGAAAAGTCCAGGGCCTATGTTTGGGTCCATAGCTCCCCTCATGCACACTGGGGAGTTTTACCTGGGACATGGATTCCACTCCCCCAGATGGAGACTAAGCTGCTAGGATACAGCATTTGTGGTATTGTGAGGTGTGTACTTCACACATGCAAGAAGATAGGGGTGGGCCATTTTAATCATTAACCTCTGTCTTTTTGTTTGGGAGTTGCTTATTATTATTACTTTCATTTTGTTTTGGAGACAGTACTGAGGATTTAACTCAGGGTTTCCTGAATGTCAGTCTCCTTCCCCCACCCCAGCAGCCTTGATTTCCCTAGGTAGAACCTGGGTTGGTTGGCCTCAACCTTGGTAATCCCCCTTCCTCAGCTTCCTGAGTGCTGGAGCTTACAAATGTGTACAACCACATCTAGCTCTGATTATTTTTACTTTCATCACTTTTTCAAGCTAATAAGAAGGGCAGTCACACAGTTTAAGATCTAACAACTTAACCTGACCTTTTATGTGCATTATCCTGTCACTTTACAGATACCCTAGCACGCTAAAAGAAAATCTGCTATGGTGAAGACTTCCCTTAGTGTTGTGTTTAATGACCAACACCTTACCTCGGTCAGAAATTTTAGTCATTTTGTTTGCCTTTCTGGTATATTAGTCACTTTTCCCATTGCTTGACACAATACTGACACTCACGCTGTAAAGGAGGAGAGGTTTAATTTGGCTCATGGTTTTAGTGATTCAGTCAATGGTTCCAAGGCAGAAACATGGCGGAAGGGAGGGTGGGACAAAGAAGCTTAGTTCATGGCAAGAAACAGAGCAGAACAGTGCCAGAAAGGAAGGAGCAAGGGACCAGACTATACCCTATGGTGACACATCCATGACACCCAGACACACCGAGGAGCATGCTTTACTAATCTATTCAGCATTTCTTAATCCCATGAAGTTGATGTATCAGAATTAAGGATCATGCCGTGTCATCTTGCAGTGCTATTCTTGACATCATCAGAAATTACTCCAGAAAGGGTTCCTTTCTTTCCCCTTTGTCAGCAACATCTGATCTTTGGAGCCACCTCTTGGGACTGAGAAGGGCTAGGGTACAGGCTTTGGACATCTCAGAGTCACAGGAGAAGTGGGGCCCTTGTGCAAGAACACAGGTACATGCACATGCAGGCACACACAGGTGACATCCACTCCCATCTTCTGGGGGCCTTAGCCTGTCCATGACAAATGCTTGCTCTCCTGTCACCTTGCAGGGTTTCTCCAATTATTAAGAATGCTTCCTGCTTTCCTGACTCATGGGAAAGAATTTCTTCCCATCCGTCCAGAAGGCTTTGCTTTCACACCAAGATCCCTCGTGTAAGGTGTCTAAGGGAATTCGGGAAAAAATAAGAAAATACAAATTTATACCCAGCCTCAAGTATGAATTGTCAGTTCCAAAAGATGCCTGCCATATAGCATGCTAAGCTAAAAGAAATCAAAAGTGATGAGGCTGCTAAGAAGCAAAGGCAGAATAAAGGATGTCCCCAGGAATGAGTCATAGAATGTAGGTGCCTTTAGTCCCCATGAGCTGGTGGTAGGTATGGCTCATGGCTTTGCTTTAGAAAATGCCTTCTTTGGAGGACATGGGAAAGAAGCAAGGTTTGAGGTAAAGTGAAGAAGCTAAAGTTTATTTAATAGTTCATTTTAAAATTAAATTTTTTAGTAATTTTTTGAATTTAAAAACATACTCAAACAAGAATATAATAGAGGGCTAAAATGACCCACTATTAAATCTTCTTCTTTTCCCCCCTCCAAGGTTTTCTAGCAATTTATTGATTGGTTCATGAGTTGATTGATTCTCCTCCAATTTAGCTTCAGAGCATATGTCCAATTTCAATCAGAACTTGGGCTCATCTTACCTTTAATATTTTATTTTTAAAAATTCATTTTTTACCAACAAAGATCTTGTTTATGCTTTCTCTAGGTAGTCACACTCTTAGCAGTTTTTAGAATTAATAATGGAATCTAAATGCTTTTGTTTTCTTTCCACACATTTTGCTTGTAGTCACCCAACAGAGGTACAGGATCTCAGGCCTTTCAGATTTTTCTCCCCTCTGTGTCTTAACCTCCTGCACCTCCATCTTTCCCAGCACTAAGTTAGTGGTAGGTTTTGATGGTTTCCGGAGATGAGGAAGAAAACGGCCTGTCAGCAGCTCCTGGGTACAGACAGACATACACACACAAAGGTGGTGGCGTGTAGGACAGAGGATGTTCAAAGCAAAGTTAAGCTCCAGGCATGTCCTGTCAGAAGGGCTTGCTGCAGGGACCCTTAGACTTGGTAGCAACTGTTGGCATTTTCGGGTAGGCGGTTGTTTAAGGACACTGCTGTGTGTACTCTAGGACAGAGTGGTGGCGTTCTGAGTCAGTACTAGAGAGATGACTGGTGTCCCTCCAGGTTGTGAAGCCCAAAACACCTCCAGTTACCGCCAAAGTCCAACAGGGAAAAATTCTCTCTGGATTGAAAACTCGGCTTTATGGAGTGGAAATACACAGATGTACTGAAGGCAGCGGCCCAGGAAGGAATTCTGCACTTGGGAGGCTTTGGTCTGTGTAAGCACCATTGCTGGACACAGGAGTAGCGTGGAAAAAAAGATTGAGCAACACCAATCTTAGGGATCAAGAGACAGGCAACGAACATTGAGGAAGACGAGGGAAGAAAAGAGGAGGGAGTAGACAAAAGGAGGACAATGGGAATTTAATGGCCTCTCGCAAGCAGCCTGCTACACTGCATAGCACCAAGATGCCAGCCCTAGTGAGGCGCCAGTTTCTCCTCCATGCTCCTCCTATGAAGGAAAAGCCCACCCAATTAAACCATGGCGTGATGCTTGGATGCTCTAGAAGAGACCACAGTTTCAGCTAACGTGGAGAAATTGTACCTCAGAGGGGGTGGCATGCATTATTTCCCAATGAAAGAGAAGAAATAGCAGGTCAAGGACAGGGAGGGACATAGAAAAGCTGAATTTTTAAATGGTTGTCTCCTCCCCTTTGCCCTCCTCCTCCTCCTCCTCTTTTTCTTCTATTCTTCATTTTCCTCCTCTTCTCCTTTGCCTCCTTCTTCCCTCTCCTCTTTGCTCTTCTCTTTCCTTCCTCCTTCCCTCCCTTCCCCCTCCCCCACAGCGTGTGCAAGGGACTTGACTGTTAATCAGCCAACAGGAAGAAGTAGAGGAGAGGAAAGACTGGCATTGCAGTACTCAGAGCAGGCCTGGGAACTACCCGGATCCATGAGAAAGAACATCTGGAAGAGGAGGGCGGGTAGCAGAGCCAGAGCAGGTGTGGATGGGCCAGAGGAAGAACAGGTCGTGCAGCTCAGAGAATGCAAGAGCGATTTAGACCTATGAGGACGGAGCAGAAGGCATGCAGGGTGGGGGCTGCAGAGGGTACAGGGTGCTGCTTCTGTGCTGCGCTAGCCTGGCCCCTACAAAGGGGAAACAGTACTGTAGTGGGGCCCTCACACCACCAGCAGTGAACACAGCAAGTAAGCAAGAAACTGCATGGAAATCCTAGTTAACCTTGTCTAAAGGCTATTATTATATATACTTTTTTACATTCCAGGGAGAGATTAATAAAGCAACATTGGGCCGGGGATTTAGCTCAGTCGTTCCGCTGCCTGCCTTGCAAGTGCAAGGACCTGAGTTCGATCCCCGGTACCAAATAAATAAATAAATGAATAAATAGAAAGAAAGAGAGAGAGAGAGGTAGAGAGAGAAAAAGAAAGAAAGAGTCGCATCCTGGGTCTCTCCACCCCGCCACAGCTCTGGGGGTTCAGCTCACACTTGCCTCTTGCCCCACATCCTTTCTCCTCCTTAAGGTTTCCCCAGTTGTGGCTGAGTCAGTTAAAAGAGAGGTGGCACTGCCAGCACGCCGATCACAGCAGGTGGGGCCATGCAAATGTACCCCTAGCCTTTCCTGCAGCCTCCCCTCAGGATAGAGAGCTTCCGGTTTAGCTAATCATTTACCAAGATGTTGCATGTGAGCATGCGCGGACTGTTGGTTTTCCCAAACTGCTTACCAGGCTACTTTTTCATTGCCCTATCTAAAGAAAAGTTCTCAAACTAGAGATAATGATTACCTGACCACATCTTTGCTTTGGTAAAAAAGTCAAACCTTGGAATGATAGTGGCGAGAGAGATATCCCAGCAATTATGTCCATCCTGGTTCCAGGTGCTAGAGCAATCAAAATAACCCCAAATAGAAGGGGTAATAAAAATACAGTATGTACTTACATAAAAAAGTTATTTCAGTAAAAGTTTGCCATGAGTTCTCCCTCTCACTTTCAACACACTTACTTGACCATTCCTGCCACTTTCAGAAGCAGTATTCTAGGTTCTCTTTCACGAGTGTCGTTATGTGGTCGAAAATGTGGTGAATGCTGCTGCCCAATGCCGTCCCAGTGGAGGGGCTCGTGAAAACATGACAGTGCATTCTCCACGACTTTATTCACTGGATCTGGCACAGTCCAACTTCTGGCTCTTCTCCAAAGTCACAACGACAATGAAAGATTGAGAGTTTGAATGGACTCAGGACATGGAGATAGCCAGGACAGCACAATTAAAGACACTCACAAAAGAGGGGTACCAGAACTGCTTCCGAAAGCGGCCGGAAGGATGGAGTAAGTGTGTCTGAAATGAGAAGTTATTCTGAGGGGGATTCATAGCAGTGTGTTTTTTACTGTAATAATTTTTTAAAATTTAAACACACACCATGTTTTCAGTCACACTTTGTATGCATTAGGTCCTATTTATGAGCCAGGGCAACACTCTTGGCATTTTACTAACATCCTGCCTGACAGCTGAAGAGCTTATATAACAGAGGGCTCCCTTCTCTGGGATCACAAGGGAGGAGAAGCAGGACAGGGCCAAGAGTGTCTGTGGTTTCCCTGCTTCCCTACCTGCAAGAATCTTTGCTCCCTGAGGGCCCCTAAGGAGCAGGGGGAAGAGAAAGTGCTTGCCTGTCCCAAGGAGCAGCACACAGCCCAGTTTGAACACTGCCCTGTTCTGGATGAGTGCTCTTCCCCTGCAGCTGGGAAGCCTCCTGCACTGAGAAATTCCAGGGGCCGACATGATCTATGCTCAGAAGTTGGTCTGCGGCTCCGGGTAGCTGGCAGACACAAGCCTCCAGTACTTCAGGGCTGGTGGAGCCAAACGCACTGCGGAGGTGTGACTCACTGAATTCCCAGAGGAAGGGGACTGAGCCAGCTGGCAGAGGATTACTGAACAGCCAGGCCAAGGAATTCCGTTGCTGTTTGGATGGAGACGAGCATTCAGCTACCTCCCTTCTCCTCCTCCTGGCTGAGGCGGGGAGCTGGACACCAGCCAGGGCCTGCGGGGAAGGAAACAAGGAACAGATCGGCTTCACTTAGGATGGAGAGAAGAGGTCTTTGGCTGATATCTCTAGTGACTCAAGACAAGAAATACTTGCATGTTCTTTTGAAGATGGTTCTGATGTACCTTCCCAAAAACCTACCCTAAATACAGTCGTACACTCAGGGAATTGTTTTAATAAGCAACTCTCTCTCTCTCTCTCTCTCTCTCTC
>NW_022900929.1:13591668-13664142 GCF_012274545.1 Fukomys damarensis | reverse complement strand
ATATATATATATATAATCTCCTACCTCAAGATGGTCTTATGTGCCCAGAGTAAGAGATTTCTTTTCCCTGTACCTCTGGTACCTCAAGATCTCTGGATGATAAGTTATAGATTTATTGCTCAACTGTTCTTAACCATGCTACTCTTAGGAAATTCTTTGGGCCATGAACTCAGGCTCCCATTTGACCCTCATTCTTCCAAAGATGAAATCATGAAATATCACGATAAATATTTCCATTGAAGTTCATGCGAAGAACAAAGACCAAGGATCCTATCCAAGCTTCCTCCCCCATCAGCTTAGATCAATGTGTCACCTGAACTGAGGTAACAGCCAGCACCCTTTGTCACCTGCCTCTGACTTTCTCTCACGCACCTTCAAAATGGAGGGGAGAAGAACATGTCCCTGACCTACAAGGAGGAAGTTCAAGGAGCAAATGTTCCTTAGGTTGCCCGGACCTTTCTCCACTTGCTGTGTGCTTTGAAATAATCTGCCTTCCCAGTGCTCTGCCTGAATACCCAGCAGCTTCTAATATGGCCATGATTCCAGCTTGTTTGAACTGCATTCTGAGGCCATGCTAAATCAAAGCCAAAGGAAGGCCTTGGGGAATAAGATGATTATCATCCAGCCTTACCAGCCATGTGCAGCCCAAACTCTGCTTTGTTCAGGAGAAAGATTTTCTCGTCTAAGAAGGAATGCAAAGAGCACCAAGCCAAAGGGCTGCTCTGATACCAGCCCCAACTTGTGTCCTGCCGTCCAATTCCGGCACTAACCCTCTGGACAAGAGTGTGAGTGTGGACCTCACCAATTAAAATCATCCTCCACAAGGCCAGCCCAGATTAAGATGCCAAGTCTGGGGTGGTGATCCCTAGGCCATTCACACTTCTTATCAATTGGCTCTAAATTCAGAAATTCCCATGACCCACCGAGGTTGATAACTCTCAAGAATTATTCACATAACCTAATAAATAGCTATCCTTATGTTTGCAAACATTATAAATACTACAAGTAAGGAACAGTCAAAGAAATGGGAGCACATTTCTGGCTATGTCGGTGGGTCATGGAGGTGTGACTTTGGGTACCATGTTTAGTCTCTGGCCCCTTCCTTTCTGGCACTTGTCCCTGCTCTGCTTCCTGGCCACCATGAACTAAGCAGCTTTGCTCCCTCACATCCTTCCACCGGGATAGTCTTGCCTGGGAGCCCACTGACCACGCACTGTATCCTCGGGGATTGTGAGTCAGATTAAACTTTTCCTTTAAGGCGTGGGTGTCACATATTGTGTGCCCACAACAGGAAAGCTGATTAAAACAGAGGAAATGCATAGGGTGAGATCTGGGAAAGTCCTACACTCCGTTTCCAGGCCCTCCCTTTGTGGAGTCAGGCTGTGTCACCTTGAGGCACCTCTATGCATTTGCCAGCCAAGAAGCTCCAGGAGTCTTAGCATCCAGAGGTTTCATTGGGGTTTTGTTTGTAGGCACAATTGATTAAATCATTGGCCACATAACTGAACTCCATCTCTAGCTCCTTCCTCTCCCTGGAATTCAGGCTTCCTCGCTATGGAACCCTCTAATCCACGGTGCCTCCTATCTTGAAGCTCCTTTCGAGCCCAGTGTGAGTCATCTCATTAGTATAATAAACTCAGGTGAGATCCAAAGATCTTTTACTAACGAAGATACTGCAATCATCGGGGAAATCCCAAGAGTTTTAGCGTCTCTCTTCCAGCAGCTAGAGACACAGATCAGCCACAGGAAGCTTCTCCTTGGAAACGAACATGTCCAGAACTGAGGGAGGAGAATGGATGAGAGAAGAGTGGTGTTTGGAGCTGTGGGGTCCAGTGCTCTGGAGAAGCCCTGACACTGGATGGCAGTCACAGAGGGTCCACACCCTCTCCTGCAGCGGGATATGAGATTTACTCACTTCTTGAGCTTCAAAATTCTCATCTGGGAAGCAGCATTTGAGATGGCAGTTACCAAATGCCTGGCATGCACTGCTTTCAGAAGGTGCTCAACACAAGCTTTTATTTCTGCTATTTCTTTTCCTTTAGTCTAGAAGTGATTGGGTGCAAATGGAGTATGGAGAAAGCAGTGCACAATAAACAGAAAGGCAGAGGCAGATGCCCTAACAAAGCTACCAGCATTTAGGGCCATCCTCACCATTCAGTCTCCCTGCAGGTCTGTTCTTGAACTTGCATTTTAGGAGGTAAGAAGAGAGCCAGGGTGGGGGTTCCAAACCCCAGAGCCACAAAAAGAGTGTGAGAACAGCGCACTCTAAAGATATCTTCAATCAGATGTAGCTTATGGAAATAAAAAAGTTCAAAGCAGTCAATCCCTTAGATGATATTTTATTCTAATGCCCACCAAGGTATATTTGGTTCGTGACAAATAGTAATTCTAGAACTTAGATTTCTGAATGCAAGACTAACAAGAATGCAATGTATTTTAGAAGGCATTTTACTATCACAGCAATATGTGTCCCTGTTCTCACCCAGTTCGGATGCACTCTGCAGCAGTCTGCTCTTTGCCCCTGCCCTGTTCAGCCTGTGTCCCACTTGCTGTCACCACAGGAGTTGATAATCCCTATTTCACTCCACGGAACATGACAGCGAATTCTTCTTCAGTGATTCAATTGGTGTGGTTTTGAAAACGCACAATCATTTAACACTTATCTGTCATGAAGTTTGTTTATGGATGCTTCAAGTATTTTCAATATAGGATTAATTATCTTCTATAGAAATCAAGAATATTATCCTGTTGCAAGTCTGATTATTAGAAATACAGAGTTCTGTGCAGAGACCTATGCTCTTAATATTTTGGAGAATTAGCTTTCAGTCTTGAAGCAATTTCCCCAAATAGTATTAGTTTTCTTTTCATAGTATAAACACATAATCCTTTTGAAACTAGAGGAAAGTAGCATGAATAAATAAATAAATAAATAAGAGTGACCTGTCATTCAACCACCAGAGATAAATGGTTTATATTACATGCTGTAGTTTAGGTCTTCCCTTTACAAATAACATTTAATGAGTATTGTTTTCCATGTCGTGCAGAATTCTTCAAAGCCACATGGATGATATAACTTCAGATCTGAGCTTATCATGACTCCTGCTTTGCTCTTGTTGCTCAGGACTGCTTTGGCTATTCTGGATCTTTTCTGGCTCCAAATGAATTTTGGGATTGTGTTTTCTTATTCTGTGATGAATGCTCTTGATATTTCTATGGGGATTGCACTAAATCTATGTATAAGTTTTGATAATATAGCCATTTGACAATATTTCCTCTGTCTGTCCTGGTACAGTGGATAATGGTACAGTGATAAAAATATATGGTTCTGACTGACACAAAAACAGACATGCAGATCAATGGAACAGAAGTAAAGATGCAGAGATGATGACCCCAGGGGCATTGAGCAATCTGATCTTCCACAAAAGGACCGAAAAACACATACTGGGGAAGAGATAGCCACTTTAGCAAACAGTGGGGATGGGGGAGTTATTACCATGCAGAAAAATGAATCTAGAACCATATCTCTCATCTTACACTAAAATCAAGTCAAAATAAATCAAACACCGAGATATCAAAACAGGAATACTGAATTTATTAAAAGGTAGAACAGGTAATATTTTTTAACACATAGGCACAGGCAAAGGCTTTCTGAATGGAATTCCAATTGCATAAGAAATAACGGTAGCACCAAGAATCAACAAATGGAATTATACCAAAATTAGAAGACTCTGTACAGCCAAGAAAACAAACAATAGAGTGAAGAGACAATCTACAGAACAGGGAAAATTTTTTGCTTGCTACTCCTCAGACAAAGGACTAATATCTAGACTACATAAAGAACTCAAGCTGGGGATTTAGCTCAGCGGTTCAGTGGCCTGCCTTGCAAGCACAAGGACCTGCGTTCAATCCCTGGTAAAAACAAAACAAAACAAAACAAAACAAAAAAACCAAAAAACTAGATGTCCCCAAATAAAAGATCCAATCAAAAATGGGCAATTGAAATGAATAATTATTTCTCAAAAGAAGTACAAATGGCCAATGGGTACATGAAAAATGTTCAACAACTCTGGCTAGTAGAGAAATGCCAGTCAAAACAACACTGAGATTTGGCCTCATTCTGATAAGAACAACTACCATGGAGAACACAGAAAACAACAAATGCTGGCGAGCTTGTGGGACAAAAAGGAATCCTACCTTGATAGTGGGACCATAAATGAGAACATACAGCTACTATGGAAATCAGTTTGGAGATTCTTCAAAAAAACTAAAACTAGAAATTTAGCTTGACACAGCTATACTCCTTGTGGGCATCTTGGAAAAGTTAAAGACTTTATGTTACAGTGATGCCTACCCATGTTAACAGCACCACACCACACAGTAGTCTAAATCAGTTTATATGCCCATCAACAGCGGAATGGACAATGAAAATCTGGCTGTTATGGCTGGGTCTAGATATCCTCCCAAAGCCTCAGGCAGTGGTCAGTGGGGCTTTTACAGAAGTGGCTGGACCTAGAGTGTGTGATGCTGGAACCGATTCATGGTGCAATGTTAGGATCAAGCTCCCTAGGATTAAGAGTGAAAGTGCTCCCCACCCTTAGGTGAGGTAGCCTGGATAAGATATAAGGGACAGAAAAGGCTGTGGTTGTCCCTTGTTGCTTTTGCTGTGTTCTGCCTGCCACAAGCCACTCTGCCTTAGAGTCGGCCAACTATGGACTGAAATCTCTACAAACTGTGAGCTAAATAAACCTTTCCCCCCTTTAACTTTGGTGTCAGGTATTTTGTGTCAGCAACGAGAGAAAAGTAACTAAGACATGCACATATATAAATATATTAAAATATAAAATATATTTAAAATATTAAATATATATATAATATATGAAGCATATATATATATATTACATTAAGTCTGCTTAAAAATAGTGTTCACAATTTGCTAGTGACTTGCAAACTTCAAATGATGGATATTTATTAAATATGAAGATTATCTCTAGGTGAGAAAGTTGTATGACATTCATTACTCAATTAAGTTTAAACTGAAATGCTTTTGGCTTCTTCTTTTTACTTTTTTTTGTTTTTTGTACCAGGGATTGAACTTGGGTCATTGCACTTGCAAGGCAGGCGGCGGCACAACTGAGCTAAGTCCTGGGCCTGGCTTCTTCCGTTTAAAGAAAAACTAAAGATATTTAGGCTTCTTGATAGACTTTTGGGGGCCTAATTGAAAAACTATACTTCAGGAAGCATATAAAATGTATGAAATAGTATATTTATAAGCTTTGCTGTCCATTACAGAATGCTGGTATATAACAGTTTACAATTACTCTAGTTTTCTATGTAAAACTAAGATTATTAATGATAAAATTAATTATAATAAATATATGTAAATGAAACTACTAGAAATCATAAGGAAGATGGAAAATGGCATTGTATCAAAATTCTACAAGCAATGTAGGATTATTTTTGTTAAAAGAAAAAGAGAAAGCAATTTTGTCCTAATGTAAACCAACGGGGAGAGAACAAAATCTGAATGGGTACAGAAAGCTGTAGAAGGTTTGTGAAGAAATCATTTTGTTTCTGTGTTGTCAAAGCTGGCTCTGGTGGGATTGCTCCGGGGTTGCTTATACTGATTTCTTTAAATGAACTTCAGAGGTAATAGCGCTAAATTGGAAACCTAAAGTTTCCTTTTCTCGCTGTTCAAACAATAGTTTTCTTAGGTTATCAGTCTGCTCTTAATAAAATATTTGAGAAGGTTTTCCTTCCACTTTTGAGGAATCCTTCCAGGAAAATAAGATTCCTTGTCTTAGTAATTCTTAGTAATTTCATGTGATCCATGTTGATTTAAGCACATGCTTGGCTAATTTTTTCTTTTTGGTGCCGGGGATTAAACTCAGGTCCTTGTGCTTGCAAGGCAGGTCACCGAACCACTGAGCTAAATCCCCAGCCAATGCTTGGTTAATTAAGAGAATGAGTCTTCTCACTTTTTCAAAAGCTCTCTCTCTTTTTTTTTTAACAATCATATTACCTCCTACATTTATTTTTAAACCTTACGCTGTCACTTCAGTTAAATAGATAACTAAGTGTAATTTTACAGTAATTTATGATCCTATTTAAACAGTTATTCAACCCTTTGGACATTTTGCTACAAATATTTTGAATATTTTAAATTTTGTTTTTATTATCTACTTCTCTATCTATCTGTACTGGTTTTGGTTTTCTAAAATAGGGTCTTCCTGCCTGTTTCAAGCTGATCTTCAACTCAAAGCCATCCTCCTGCCTCAGCCTCCCAGTGCTGGGGTCACAAGTGTGAGCCACCACACCTGGCAATAAGAGTATGTTAAATATTTTCAAATATAAATATATTAATATTTGCTTTCCTAATAAACCCTAAGTGAAATATTTATTTCAGACTGACTTTCAGATTTTTCAACCTCTGGAAAATCTGAAAGGAGGGCTTGTTTCGCCCTGTTGAAAGAGAAGTCTTAAAATTAATTACAAAAATTGATTAAACTGGTGAATTTATGTTAGAAGCATTGCCAGATGAGGGATGCATAATCCTCCTTGGTTATATTTGTATGGGCAAATGTTATCAATGTAAACATTTCCAGGTTATGCAGTTAGTTCCCAAAGTTTGTCATAGCTGTGGGTGCCCAGGATATGCCCTGGAATAAGATTGTACCCATGGCCCAATTTGTACTTGAAATGTTGGATGTCCCCAGAATGACCCAATTACCTTGTCAATGATGGGTTTTTATAAAAACTCATTGGCCCTTTAATCATGGCCATTGGAAGTTTCTGTCCACACGTAGCTGCCATCTCAACCTGATGTACCCACAAGGCAGAGGCATCGTCTGCCACAGAAGGGACTATCTGGGAGGTCACGGCAGGAATCACAGCAGCTACTCTGGGGCCCAGGGTTCATGGGCGATGCCTCAACAGCTTTGAAATTGTGCCAACAGCCTGAGCAAAGGTTCCTAGGATCAAGTGCAGAAGCTGAGGACCCGCAGTGCTGCCAGCACAAGCCGAACAAGAATTCCTCACAGGAGATAAAGCGTGGTAATGGGGGATGACAATCATAATTTTTATGGCTTTGTTTGGGATATTGCTGGTTCTTTAAAATTCTATTTTTGAAGCCGGCTATGGTGGTGCACACCTGTAATCGCAGCACTGGGAAGGCTGAAGCAGGAGGATGGCTGTAAGTTAGAGACCAGCCTGGGCTACATAGTGGGTTCCGGGTCAGTCTCAACTACATAGTGAGACCCTGTCTCAACCCCCCCACCAAAAAAACCAAAAAACCAAAAAACAAAAAACAATTCTATTTTTGAGGAACACGAGGGACCCTTTTTCTCTTCTCTATAACTAATAATAATTTATCAGATTATATCCTATAAATAAAAATTAAACATTTGTCTTTCCTCTCTTCTTACTTGACCCCTCCAGAATCTGGGGCCCTATTTTCCTACTGGTCCTATTTTCTCAGTAGTGTAATTATCTGTGCAGGTTCAATAAGAATCTTTTCCTGTAAACAGACATAACTGGAGATCCTGGATGTACAAGCAAGTCCTTGATTACAACGCCGTATTTGAGAATGAAGCACACAGAGTCAGATGGGGCCAGTTTTAAGAAGCTAAAGCTGACATTATGCAGGCCATACCTGCAAAACTCTCTTGGATACGCTGGATGGTCTGCCTTACAGGTGACTTAGCAAGGCCCAGAAAGGCCCAAGCAGGGTAAGGTATTGTGAGGGTAACTTGAAGAGAGAGGAATTTACCCAAATCCATAGGCATCGCAGATGAAGTCTGGTTGGAAGGTTCCCGGCTGGGTTTCCTAGCCTCCAGTGGCTTTTAGAAGTCCCATCTGAGATTCGTTATGAAAACCCCAGGAAAGCAAACTTCAGAAGACCTGCGTGCTCAGTTACCATTCTTACTAAGCTTATGTAAGTGCTCTGGCCCTGTCACATGAGACCAGACTTGGTTTGTACAGTGACAATTCTACGTGATCAGAGAGGGAAGGGACTGTGAAGAGAAGTCTTGTATATTGAAAGAGTGCTAGATCACATCTCTGAGGTTTCCTTAGGTATCCTAAGTGGCTCTGGATCCTGCCATTTGTAATACTTGCTGTTTTTGCTAAAATTGAAATTCTCCTACTTTCCCTACATAGCTGGCTACAGCCCTCCAAGTTCATGTATCCTATTTCTTCCAAATGCCAGACTTGGTGTCTCTGAGAGCTAAACCCTGACTTTCCCGACCAATTAGGGCCTCGATATCATCCTGTCACCAAGAAAAATATTTTTAAAAAATATGAAAGACCTCCATGAGCCGAAGCCAGGCAACCTCAGAGCTTATCTCAGGTATGATCAAAACATACAGTGAGTGTTTCGATTTTTAAGTACTTACTGAAGTAAAGGACACACACACTGTCATGAACCACTCTCTAAATACTCTCCCTGGCTTTAAACACACTCAGCTCATCACTCTCATCTTTCTGGAGCAGTTCTGGACGTCCTCTTTCGTAAGTGTCTTTGTGAGGCTGTGGCAGCCTCATCGTCCTGAATTGATTCAAAACACGTACCTTTTGTGCTCCTTTTGACTGGAGAAGAGCCAGCAGTTGCACAGTGCCATCTCTGGTGAATAAGGCAGATGAGGACACAACATCATGTTTCCCAAGCCAGCCTTTCTGCTGGATGCCATTTACCACCTAAAAAAGAAAGAAAGGAAGAAAGACTATGTCTCATAAAGGCACTCAGGAAAGAGGACTTCCAGAGTTGCTTCAGAAAGGAGGGAGAAGGATGAGGTAAGCGCGGTCAGATGGAGGAGCAGTATTCTGAGAGGATTCATGGCACTTTTTACTGTAATATGTTTCTAAACGTTTAAACATTCACCCCGAGTATCACCGGGCTGTGAATGGACAGCCGTGTCTCAGGCACTGTCCCATGGGCCACTCCCGACCTTCCCCAGCAGCAGCCCTTTCTCCTCCACACTCCACTCCAGGAAACACCCCGAGGCCCAGAGCTGGTTCCTTTATAACAGAAGACGAGAACAGCGCACAGGGAATGGCACTAAATGCCCTGTTCTCTCTCTCTCGTGTCTGTTTACAACTGCCAGTCCCCCGGCCTCAGAACTGACTTGAGTGTCCGCTCTGAACATCAATCTTTTTCTTTCCTTATTCTAACCCAGGTGCCTCTTTCCTCTTGCACACCCACTTTCCTCCTAATTTCTGACGCAGCCATCACCCCAGAAACGATGCGAGGGAGGTTTATTAGATCTTCCACCCAGGGAAGCCCTAGCCAAGGTGGCAGATAAACTTTAATCTCCTTCTACTCTTAAGTCGCTCCTTCCTGAGCGCTCTGGTTCCTATGTGAACAGACTTTCTCTTTGCTTCCACTCATCTAGCCGCTGTCATCGGATTTTCAGGCCCCAGCCCTGAAGCCACATGACGGTAGAGGAAAGGGTTTGCAGCCAAACACTCAAGTTTGGAGTTTACACTTCTGAAAAACTGTGCCAAAGCCCACTCCCATCGTGAGATACAGAAGAAGTAGCAAAAGCTGCAAAACACTAGGAAAGGGAAAGGTTTGGTGCTGCTGACTCTGCGAATTGAAGGTAAGGCAGGGACGCGGTTTGGTCAAACCCTGAGGGTGCTTTCAGCTGCGCGGGAGACTCTGTTGAGTGAGCTCGGCACAGCCTGCTGGGAGCAGAGTGGAGACCCAGGAAGAGCGCTGGTCTCAGGTCCCAGAGCAGCGGGGTGAACCAACGTGAACCCACATCGCCTTGCTGTGTGTCTCTGAGCGGGTTACCTAAGCTTATCCCAAACCCGACAGCAAGCTGAGAGGCTGTGCGTCTTCCCTGAAGCTACATCGGTAGCACTGGGCTGGGGTTGTGCAGCGCTGGTACAGGAACCCAGACCTCGGTGATGGGAAACAGTGACCTGTATTCCTCGCGCTGTGGCCCACCTCCCAGCAAGGGTGCGCAGGGCTTTGTCCAGCGCTGCCCGGCAGGGGGCGCACTCTGCCCCACACCCGCTTCTGCAGTCCCGGTGGCTGGCAGAGGGAAGAGGTGGGTGATGGCCAAGCCGGTACAGGCAGAACTCCTTCGGTCAGAGTCTTCACTGGAAGCCTCCTGCTCAGTCTTGTGTTTCTTTCTAGCTACGTTAGGTCTCCGCCTCGAGTTTGAATAGTAGTTGGAGGATGGGCTGAGTAAGGACCAGGGCTGAGATCACGGTAAAGGGGTTGGTCTTTCTCCTGGGTGACCCAGGACTGTGTGTGCAGCGGGCCCCGAGCCCCTCAGTGTCTGCCTCTGATTGTAGCCTTCACCTCTGTTACAGATGATCAGAAAGGCTGAAGACACTGAGGGGCCTTACCTGGTATACAGACCATAATCAAAAAAACAATATGGTTTAAATTTTAAAAATTGCTTACATTAAAAGTCATAGTGCCACGAGTCCCCCTCAGAATGCTCCTCCTCATTTCAGACACACTGATCCCATAGTTCTGGCCACTTTCTGATGCAGTTCTGGAAGTCCTCTTTCTTGAGTGTCTGTATAAGGTGTGATATGAAATACGGTGAATACTGCCACCAAGTGCCAGCCAGTGGAAAGGCAGGCTGGTAAGAACATCACAGGGTGTCCTCATTCACCCTATTCACAGACACTGGTGGCACCCTGGGACTTCCGGCTCTTCCCCCAAGTCAAAATGACCATGGAAGATAAATGTTTTGAATTGATCCAGGACATGGAGGCAGCCATGACAGTGTAGCTTAAAACCCTCATGAATAAAGGACTTCCAGAACTGCTTCGGAAAGTGTCAAGAGCCATGGGCTAAGTGTATTCGAAGTAAGAGGGTATCGTGACAATACGTGTCTTACTGTAATCAGTTTTTTAAAAAATATAAGCATACAAGGAGCCAGGGATTTAGCTCAGTGGTTCCTCAGCCTGCCTGGCAAGCGCAAGGACCCGAGATCGATCCCCAGTACGAAAAAAGTAAGCACACACTGTCCTTTCCATCATACCTCCCAGAATACTGGCACACAAACATTGGTTTAGAACTTCTTTATAATGAAAGCATCATGAGATGGCCCCTAACTACAGTCAGGCTTTGACCTGACCTGTGCCTGGGTGCCTGGGGCCCTTGTCCCCCCTCACCCTGACCACATTCTGTTCTCTGCCTGTGCCGTTCAGACTGGGCCTGAGAGGCTGCTGCGCAATGGTGGCTCTCAGTGCCCCAGCCCTCAACTCAAAGTTGCCATCCCCTGGAGAGAGCCGTTCTTCCTCGGCATCAACTGCAAAATTCCTGAGAGAAGGTCTAGGAATGATTCGCTCAGGTCTGGATGTTGGGAGCAGCCAGGCCACCGGCGTGTGGGGTTAACTCATGCGAATGGAAGAGACTGGCAGGTCCTCCCCATTGTGAGGGTAGAGTCCTCGGGAGCCAGCGTGCACCCTGGAACCACTGCAGGCTGACCAGTGAGGGGAAGAGGGTCTTTCAGAGGGAGGTGTTCTCCGAAAACTACAGGAGGCTCCATGGACCCCAGTTGGCTCCATGTGAACCAGACGCAGCAATCGCAGGCAAAGGTCAGAAGCAAGCCCCAAAGCCCCGGGACTGATCCTCTCTGGAGGCAGTGTCACAGAAGGGGCTCCTCTAGTATTTCTTAGGAAGTCTGAATCCTGGCTTCTCCAGCCTCAACCTCTCCACTCACAGCATTGGACGTTGCGGTGTGTATTTGAGAACTTCAACAGCACCCTTGCGCTTTGGGTACGTGTATTCGTGTTTCTGGAGTGACCAAAACTGAGTTCCTGGCACTGGGATTCTGTGACCGAGAGACAGCTACCAAGTCCGCCAACTCTACAGTGGGAGTCACTGTTATCATCACCATCACCGCTTTGACCAGAGAAGGGAGGGAGGGAGGACAAGTCACCTGCCTGGATTCACTCTTCCGGCGGTGTCAGGGTGGGGATTTTCCGATGTCTCCTTCTTTACTTCTCCATGTTTCCTCTCTGAGACAGGAAGACGCAGTCATAACCGGTCACAGAGCAGCACGGTGGCACAGCTCCACTCACCCTGCAGTTCCAAGGCAGGAGATGAGTGGTCTTCTCCGGGACAGTGATTTGCCGTCCCCTTCCCCCAGGACTTAATTTAGCTGCAGGACCTCGGGCAAGCTGACTTCAGGGAGCCTTGGTGCTTAGTAGGCTGAGGAGGCTCTGGGAGCAAGGAGCAGGCAGGGCTGTGAGTGCTGGCAGGCACCAGGTGAGGGTCGCATCTTAGGATCAAGGTTGCAGGACATGAGTTAAGCATTGGGAGAGGGTTGCCAACCTTCAGAGGTGGGGGAAGAGGAAAGTGAAGGAAGTGGGTGTGTCTGGAAAGAGCACCAGGACAAAGCAGCAGGAAGGAAAGTTTGGCTGAGGGGACCTGGCAGGAGTGCAGGGGTGACTGCAGGTCCAATGGGGCTCTCTCTCTCTCTCTCTCTCTCTCTCTCTCTCTCTCTCTCTCTTTCTTTCCTTCCTTCCTTCCCTCCCTCCCTCCTTTCTTTCTTTCTTTTATGTTTAGTGGATCGAACAGAGGCCCTTCTGAACGTCACCGAGCTACATTCCCAGCCCTTGATATTTGCACCCTCCTGCCTCAGCTTCCACAGAATGCTGCAAATTACAGGCTTGCACCACCACATCCAGTATGAAGAACGTTTTTTAAGGAGAGAGAGGAAAGAAGCCCGAGGAAGCCAGAGATGCTTCTTCCACACTTTTTGGCTTCTGTGGGCAAGGGAGCCTCACAGAATGAGAACAGGCCTGGCCTTGTGCAGTAGTGAGTATAACCGCAGGGCCGGTACTGTCCACGTGAGAAAAAACTGACCTCTTTCTGTAGTTTCCGTGTCTACGAGAGGAGAGAAAGCCAAGCATATTTCCAGAAAATTCAGTCATTATACAGAAATTTAAGACCCGACAGCACCGCCCCCCTCGTCCTCCCCTCATTTCGGGGATGGGGGCGACGAGCGAGCGAATCCAGCAAGGACCACGGCTTCCTTCTTCCGTGCTGCTGCTGCCACTGCGTGGCAGACACTGGAATTGCACCCGCTGTCTCCATTAGCTTCTTGGGCGGATTCCGGAGGAATCCCAGGGATCCGCCTCTGGGCGGGACATTTTCGTTTTACGTGTTGTAACGGGAAATTGGACACCACGTGAAAAAGAGTCTCTTTGGAGCAGAGCTCAAACAGTTCAAATAAGAGAGCGATTGCACATTTTAGAATCAGCGAGGAGTTCCTGTCGAGGACGTCTCCTGCTGCAGTGGCTTCTTTGGATCTGAGCCAGACACTGTTTAAAATTATTATTAAATGTAAATAGACGAGGGAATCCCGGTCAAGAAACATGTGCGGTGACCGCTGGGCTATTGCCTACTGCACCCACCCAGGCCCTGCTAATTCAGTCAAACATCTTCCAGCGGTCTGGCAGGCCCCAGAGTGTCCTGCTGTGTTTGTAATTTCGTTTCTCTCTTAAAAGAGGGTGTGCTTTATTTCAAAGGCCCATCGGGATGCCTTCCATCTGGGTCTTCGTGGAAGGCTCTGCAAGAGTTCCTGGGCCCTCTGGGAGCTCATTTCCTCATCTGTGCCAGAGACTAAGCTGTGCCTGGCAGAGGGGAGTAAAGGTTAAATGAGGTGTCCTAACCCTTTATTCTACTCCACCCCATTTGGAAAAACACAGTGCAGCTCACTGCCAAATTCCATTTCATTTCCAGAGACTGAGAATTGCTCTGCTTTGTAAATGGAAACAGCACTACTAAAAACGATGGAAACAAAAGACGTCTTTGGTTTCCCAAGACAATGGCTATACTAGACCAAGGCAAAAAATGTATTTCACGGCAAACTCGGACTGCGACCCTCGAGTTATCTGCGGGTAAACACTGCAGCGGCAAGTGTCGCCCTGGGGACGGTTGGGGCGAAGCAGAAATGGGAATGAATCGTGGGGTGGGGACCCCTGGATCCCTGCCCAGGCAGCCACTGGGCATAGGGGCTCCCAGGGACCTGACGCTGGGATCTGAGAGGTAGAAGGGGAGAGGGAGTGAAGCAAGTGTCCAGGGCCGCCCGCTTGGTCAGTGGCAGAGCTGGGACTGGTGAACGGCAGCCCTGGGCGACCCCAGAGGACTGCAGGGTGGGCGCAGCGTTCCTGACTCTGCAGCTGGGGGTCCTTTTCCGGGAGCCCGGATGGGGGGACAGGGACAAGAGCCAGACAAAGGCACGGACAAAGGCTGGGTGAGGGCAGCTCCGTGCTCTTGATGGGAGGTGTGGGGTCACGGCCTGAGCAGGTCGTGCTGAATGCCTGGGTAGCACCCTGTCCGTGAGCCGATATCCCGGAGCTTGGAGTTTGCAAGCCTGTGCGGGGGCGCCTCTATTTGGAGTTCCGACGGCCCTGATCCATTTCCTAAGCAGAAATGATTTCCTTGCTGGTGAAAGGAGTGACCAAGACAGAATAACGTAACAGAGTGTCCCAGAGGGTACTCAGGGTTCTCGGGCACCCTGGGTCCATCGGCGGCTTAAATTCTGTGACTCTGATTCTGTACCTTGCTCGCTATCCAGGCAGTAAATGCGGTTTTCCTGGAGCCAAGAATCGCTCAGACTTTAACAGGTGTGGACACTCAGGTGAGCGAATTCGGTTTTATCACTTCAGGCGAGTCCCCGTGGAGAGAGGCCACCGAGGCTGTGACTTCAAAACGAGCTTTACCGGAAAGCACTGCTTGCCCACGGTCGGCTACCTGATGAGGAACGGCGATCTCACACCTCCCCCTGGTGTTCACCAGCATTTACTGCACCCTGGCCACTCCGCTGTGCCTTCCTTTGCAAACCTCTTCCTCCCCTTGCTTTTCGGTCCGGCAAGTTTATCAGCATTTGCATACTTGGTTACACACACAGAGAGAAAATGTCACAGGGGAGGAGAAGCGGGCTCAGGACTTCTCGCTGCCTTGATTCTGCTGCAGCCCATCTGGCAGGAGGTTCTCGTTCTGGTTACAAAGCACAAGGGGCGTGGTGATTCAGCCCGGTGGGTGGGGGTGGGGGGACTGAGGCAGGAGGATAACGAGTTCAAGCCCAGTCTACGCAATGTAGTAACTCAGGGAAAATCTATCTCACACAATAAGAAAGAAGGGTTGGGCAATTGCCTCGGTGCAACCATCTTGAGTTCAATCCCCTGTACTGGTTAAAAAAAAAAAAAAAAAAAAAAGCAATCACATAATAGTTCATAGTAATTTACAGGTGGATGGTATACATCTAGATACAGAGGTAGAAGTTCACTTTTACAATGTTTCACTAATACACATATACCAAATTCAAGGCACAAATAGTTTGCTATTTCCGTAGACGGTCAAACCCACATAATAGCGGTGTGAACAGAATGCGCAGAGTGGGCAGATTAATCAGGCTTCCTTTGAGTTGACACCCAAGTGATCTTCACCCTTAGTAGCTGGGGTTTGGTTGGGGGGACTTTGGCCATAGGGGCCTTCTCGATTTTTAAGAGCCTCAAGAAAACCAAGCGCAAAACAAAACAACAGAACTTTCAGGTTTTAGTTACTTTCTTATGGCTGGGACACAATACCCAACACCACAACTTCAAGGAGGAGAGGCTTATTTTGGCTCACGGGTTCCCTCCGTGGTCCACCTGCTCCTAGGCAGAGCCAGCATGATGGAGGAGTCTGGTGGGGGAAAGCTGCTCGGGTCCTGGTGGTCAGGAAACAGAGGGCAAACAGAGGAGACAGGGAGGGAGTTGTGCCCTCCTAGGTTGCGTCCTCACCAATCTGCCTCTTCTGAGCATACCCCACCTCCTAATAGCACGTTCGACTATGGATTATTCATCACTGGGTTGATCCGGAGGTGCATATAGCTCTCATGTGATCCAATCACCTCCAAGGCCCAATCTGTGAACACATGAGAATTTGGGAGGGGTCTAGATTTAAACCATTACTCTTCACTAGAAGCAAGAACTGGGGACACCCACATTGTTCCATGAGGGAAGGTACGAGCCAAAGATGAAATAACATGGATAAATTATTTAGTGCAGTGTCTACCACACACGAAGCAATAAATGAGAGTTATCAGGTTTCCAGAGGGAACTTTCTGATTGGGCGCAGCGCTAGGTTTGGGGACAGGGTGCAGGAAGGGAGTGGTGTTCTAGGAGAGGGATTGTATAGACCAGCCGGTCCAATGGAAATAGAATGAAAAACAGATTTGAGCCACAAATGTAATTTTTAATTTTCTAGTAGACTCATTAAAGAAGTTTAAAGAAACAAAGTTAATCTTATGGTATCTTTGGTATCTTCAAATAATTGCAGTAAGTCATCAATGCGAAAATTGTATTCTTGAAACCTTTTACATTTGTGTGTGTGTGTGTGTGTGTGTGTGTGCGTGTGTGTGGTGGGTGTATTGTATAATGCAGCTCTCAGACGTGTTCCCAAGCTCTAAAAAAATGTGGCAGAAGGACAAAACACCGATTTGGTGCCTCAGTCCTGCGCGTGAGCTGGGATTTATCTTACTGGCTCTTACTGTGTGCTTCACTCCAGAAGATGTTAAATCAGGGGTTACTAGAGGAGGCTCTGAGATCATCCACTGTGGAATCCTTTGGGCTGCTTTGCAAACAAGAAAACAGATTCCTTGATCTTGTCCTAGCCCAGTGGCTGGAGCTCAGAAATTCCCATTGTAAATCACCAGACGTCTACATCTTGAGCTTGCACTTTCCAGACTCCTAGGACATCGGGGTGTGCTAGCAATGAGTAAGAGGTGTGAAGCTTGGATACGGCGTGTAATAACATGTTATAGGTTGTTAAGACGAAGAATACGGATGTTCTACCTCAGGCCAGGTCGAGACTCTGAAGGAGGGATCTGTAACCTAGGATATACCTGTCAACATCCAGTCAAAATCCACCATGGAGTTAAGATTATTTCTCATTGCAATGAGAGAGAACAAGTAATATGGAAAATTGTGGGGTGTGTTCACGAGAAAGTCTTATAAAGGGTCTATTATAGGTACTCAGGCTTTTGTAGGATGGATTTGAAAAAAGTTTAAGAAAGCAGAGTTCAAGCTGGGTTGAATACTCTCCACTCACAGGTCCATTAACTGACAAATTGATAAAAAAAAAGGTGGTATATCCATGCAAGTGAATGTTATTTTTCCATAAAAGAAATGATGTACTGATGAATGCTACAAGAATGAACCAAAAAACAAAACAAAAAACCCCAACACAAAACTAAACAAAAAACAAAAAGCAAAAAACCACTTCAATAACTGAAAAAAATATAATCACATACACCAAGAAAGACTACACTGTATAGGTAAGATTGATTTATGGGAAAAATTCAGGATGGGAAAACCCAACCAGAAAGTAGATAAGTAGTTGCTTAGTGATGGAGAAATGGGCAGATCATGGTGACAGAGAAGATGCAGCGGGCTTCCTTTTATAAATAATGACAATTTTCTAAAATGGATTGTTATAATAGTCATGACTCTGAATGTACTACGGCCACTGAGTGGAAAATTTCAAAGAGGTGAGTTGTGTACAATGTGAAATATTCCTTGTACTGACGTACAAGATACGTCAGTAAAAATAATAACAAAGAAAGTGGGTCAACTGTATGGCTGAGGATCTGAAAACATCCCCTGCACACAGGAGAGAGGAGAACAGTGACACAGCTGTAGCTGATAGGGGTGCTTAGAAGGCAGTCGTATTTGTGGAGAGGGGCTAGGCAGTGCTTGTTAGTGGCCCAGCAACCTTGTTTTTGTGCTTATGTTGAGATGGCTTTGTCTTCCAGCAGTGAGCCTGGCTCCACTGGTTGTAGGAATCCCCAGGGGCTGGGGCTGCTTTGCTTTTTCGGACATCAGCTCTCCGCCGTGTGAGGAGGTCACTTCAGTGGACTTGAGTTTCCCAAGCTTCTGTGCAATATTTCAGGTGGCCAGGGTGAGTTCTGAAGTAGGAAAATCCCCAGAACACATCAGAACTGGGCTCTCACCAGACAAGGGTATAAATCACGGGTCTGAATTAAAAAGTAGAAAAGACTAAAAATGCAACTGAAACTCCGGAGATACTAGGAGCAGTTGGAAAAAGAGGAAAATGGGGAGAGAAAGAGGAGAGAAACCAAGAGTGATCAGTTATTACCTGAAGGCCCCGGAGGAGGCTCTCAAGGGGGCAGTGCTGTGAGAGCCATGGAAAGGTTGAGACTAAACTGAGGTCAGTCAACAGTCAGCTCTTGAGGCTGAGCCACCAATGAAGAAACTATCATGGGAGCTATTTCTGTCAGAAAGTAGGCATTCATTCATTCCCACAAGAGTTTAGTCACGGACCTGCAGCACGGAATACCTAGGCTTTGAGGGTGCCTTGGGTCTAAGAGGCTGTCAGGACCCAGGGGTCTGTGGTCTCCATGAGTTACTGAAAAAGCAAGCAAGAGTCTGTGAGTCTTCCCCAGGTCTGCTATCCCCAAACCAGCTCCCTGACTCATCCCTCAGTGTACTCTGGGTACTAAAAATGAGTGGAAAATTTTTAAATTCCCAACTGCATGTTTTCAGACACTTTCACCAAGGAAACAGGAAGTTGCTCACCTCATCAGCCTGTGTCTCTGGTTGATGAGTGTGCTCTCTCCTCTCAGCCAGGAAGAGCTTGCTCACTGCTCTGTTGGAGCTGGAAAAAGCCAGAGATGACTTTTCCTGAACTATAGCGGCGTCTTCCTGTTCCTCCTCACTGTGACACACGTCTCTGCCTACCTGCATCCGATGCCCTTGGGAAATGTGTGCCTGGGGAGCGGGGTGGCGGGGATGGTTAGTGATCCATGACTGTAGCTGGGATACTTTGTCACCAGCTCAAAGCCTCTCACTATGGCTAGAGAGCCAGATTCCAGATGGGAATCTGTTCCTTAAAATCAAGATTTGAGAAAGATAATGTAGAAATAGTCATGGTAACAGCTAGTATTTAGTGAATACTTGCTATTTTCCAAGTGTGTAGTTGACAGATACCAGCTCGTGTAATCTATATAATTCTATCCTAAGCGCTGTTATTATCATCATTGTACAAATGAGACGGAGGCATGGATAATTTAAGTATTCCTAACACTGTACTTATTATCTGTTGCATAGATATTACAAAAATGTTTAATAAAGAACGCCGTTATGTCAATGCCATTCTGTTGGTATCTGTTCAATAAATACTATTATCATGCCCATTTTATAGAAAAGAAAGTGAGACACAGGGAATTTTATTGACTTGCCCATTGTCAGACCGCAGAAGCGCTAAGAAAAAGGTAGCTGCTGTCCTTTGGTATCCAGATCTTACTTGTCATTAGCAGGGCCTTGTTGACCGTTACTAACCTTCGTACCAGGTACCGGAGGTTCAAAATTAACCAAGAGTGTCTCTGGTCAGCTGATCTGTGGCTGGATGGAGCAAAGACACCATTTGTAATCTAAAGAGAATTTCTGCTTGTTCAAGGAGCTAGAAGATTGTGGTCGTGGTGAGAGGGGACGGGGGCAAGGTTCATGGGGTGGGTAGGCTAGGAGAGAGGCTGCATCTTCCGAGTTCCAGTTTGATTCGTGGATGTGCAGACCTTGAAAGACAGACAGCTTTGGGGAGGGCAGAGTCGCCCACTGGGTTCTTCGCAACTGGGCTCAGAGTCCATGGTGGAGAAGACAGTGAGGGCTGTTGACTCTTTGGCTTTTCCTCACTTTTTTTTGACACCTCTGGGCTCACGGGCCCCCCCATGTAGAGTTCTCTTCTGTTGTGCAACTCCTCCTATGGCTCTGCATGAAAATATTTAGTGTTATCAAACTGCAGGATCTACAAAACCGTTTTATATTAGATCAAGAAAGTTGTCTTCCTGGGCCACTGACTCCATCAGTACTAAAACATGATTAATCAGAGGCAGAGTCATCCCGCTATCGAGGATGGGTGGCGGTCCTGGGGAGGGTGGGTGGGAGGGGGCTGCTCCTGTCAGGGCGTCTTCAGAGCACCCTTGCATCCTGGTATCTTCCCTTCGCTCTGCTTATCGCGTCCCCCTGTGAGTGGGAGTGGGGTGGCTATCATTCCACTGAATGTTCCATTCTAGTTTTGATCTGTTGAGTGTTCCAATTATGCAAACCTTAGCTTAGCATCTAAAAGCTGTTAATAAAACTGTCAGACATAATCATAATACTGACAGCTAAGTGTGTGTGTGTGTGTGGTGTGTGAAAATATCCATGGACTCAGCTTTGAAAGTCCTGTGAGGCTAATACTGACTGAGGTATCAGGACATCAGCAGAGGTACCTAAAACAGACACCCCTTGGAAACAGAGGACTTGGGGAAAACATACATACAACATATATGTAGCATATATGTCCCATATACGACACACATGGCATATATGGGATATATATGTAAGCTGCTATGGAAATACAGAGAAAAAGCCAATAGCTTGTCAATACCACCCAGGAGAGTGACATATGTTCCTAAGCAACAGTGCTAGGAACTGTGCTACTTCTACCTGTTAATCCAGGTGGACAGGGGTGACAGAGGCCAAGGGACATTCAGTATAGAAAATGTGGGTTTGAAAGTTTCCATCACAGCACCATGCAGAATTCCAGTTGTCATTTTCAATTGACTTAAGTTCCCCCAATCAGGATAATATTCTTTTTCTTGCCTGTTTTGTCAAATTTTGAGTAATAGCAGTTGGAACCAGGTTAGAACAAAGCTTGGTAAATGTGAAGCCGTGTAGCTGTTACGGCCCCATAGAAACCTCTTACGATGCCTTAATGAATGCCCAGCCTAGAATAAGACCACAGTGTCACTGTCCCTCGAGAAGGGCAGCATGTTGATTTTTCTAGGTCACTGGGAAAGTGGAAACGGGAAATATGGAAGCCTAGGGTGATGGGCTTGGGTCAAAGGCTCCATCTTCCCTGGTCCATTGAGATAACTCAATTATGCTGTCTTTGGGAAATACCACAAAAGGTGAAGTGCCTCAGAAGTGATGACGACAGCAGAGGCCCTGGTACATGTCCATAATCTTTGAGTTTCTTCCACGACATTCCTGGCACTATCTCTCAGGAAGACTTCCCAATAGCTCAGATAACAATCAAACTGGTGCATCTTGCTCCAAAGCCAGCCAGGGTCCCAATGGAAACTTTTCTCTTAAGAAAACTGGAGTCTCTCTGAATCTGAGGCCACAAGCTGATGTTCCGTGCCCATCAGGGTGAGTAAATCTTCTGCTGATGACTGTTCAAAGGCGGCGGAGGAAGACATTGGTCAAGCTGGGACGCTCCCAGGAGACACATCCGTCTGTAATCATAGCCCACAGCAGACATCCTTAGACTGGCTCAATGACTGTTCAGTAGACACATGGAAGACATAAGTCATAGCGTGTGCATAGGAGTGAAAACTAGGAGAAAACATATGTTCAAGAATAAACAGCCCAAGCAACATTCATTTAAAGATAAAGAGGTGCTTTTTAAAAGTTCTAAGTGTTGTTGGAAAGACTTTATATTCTGTATTTCTTGCATTTGAGGCTCCATATTAGATTAAATTGGGCTACTCTGTGAGATCTAGGAATAGAACTGGTCAAAAACTCTTCCTCTTATGTAGTGATTTGTAGGCTTAAACTATTGATTACTGATAGGATTGTGTCAAACTCTTCACTGGCTTTCCATCATCTTCTGCTTTTGTTAATTTAGGATTTTTATATTTTGAGGATTTTGGATGCATACATTTATGATGATTTAACTGCATGATAACAGGTCTCTTACTATTATGTTGAGCCTCCTGTTTATTAAGATGTATTGCCTTACCATAAATTTTATCAGATATTAATACTATGATGTCATCTGGCTTGGGATTGTGGCTGTAAGGATATATGTATTCCTTCTTCCAATTTTGCCTTTCTGTATATTTTAGCTGTTAGTGCATATCTTGTAAGCTGCATCTTGGATCCTGTTTTCTTTTACCTAACATGCCAATTTCTGCCTTTCAGTTGTTAAGTGTAAACTGTACATATATAGTGTGATTATATTCAATTCGTTCTAACCGTGTGACTGTATATGGTCTTTAGAAGATTTTATACTGTTTTGTAATGTTTTCTCCTTTCCTGTGTTCCATCTAGTCAAACAGTTTTTATTTTTGAAACTTTCATTTTATTTTTTTGAAGTATTGGAGATTGAACATAGGGCTTTTGGACTGAGCCTTCAACCCAAGTCCTTAATATTTATTTATTTATTTATTTTGAGAGAGGGTCTTTCTAAGCTGCTAAGTTGCGAAGGCTGGACTTGAACTTGTGATCCTCCCGTCTCTGTCTCTCAGACTGCTGAAATTACAGGTGTGCACCACCGTTTTTTAAAAAAAATGTATTTCTCAATTGGTTGGGCTGAAGTATGCAGATTAGACTTTTACTCTTTTTGTGATTATATTAAATTCTTAATACACATTTGATTATTATCCTAATTTATTTTTTGGAAAATGATTGCGAAGTTTATTTAATTTCGAGAAAACAATATAAATATGGTACCCCAAGGAAACAAAGATAGCAGTTATTACTTCTTTGTCATCAAGGAAGGTTTGTCAGAGTACCTAGTGTTTGTATTTGGACTTTTGTTAAGTACAATGGTATTACTGGCAGTTGGAATGGGAAAAGTGATACAGCATAGGAATTAATTTTTAACTGCCTTATAGATAGTTTGAACTTGAGTTTGACAAGGGGAATGATGAAAGCATAGCCACACCAAATCTATATTTTGGCTCAGTCCTGTTTCCGTCTTCCAACTTATATTCTTCAGCTCCACTTAGAAGCACAGAGAAAACATTCAGTGCATCTTAACCTGAACACATATACTTTCATCCCTTCCCTCTTTCCCACTCCCTAGTAAGCTCTTACTCTTTTTCTATATATAGCATTAACCAGATTTTTCTAAGGTAGAAATCTAAACTTTTTTAAAAGTTCCTTTCCCCTCCCCAATATTCAAAATAGTCATGTTGATTTTACCTTGTTATCAATTTCTATGCATTTCCAACAGCTACCACCCAGCACTGTGCTTAAGAATACAAACTTGGGTTCTGTGTAGACTCTATATTTTACTGTGACCTTGGGAAAGTTATGCAACCTTTCCATGTCTCATTTCTATGTCTCAGATGTTTTTTCTCATTGAGTTTATTGGTACATTTAAGGTATACAGTACAGTTACATTCATTATTGTGATCTTGTACCTTTACATGACAGGTGGTCTTGGTTCTCATTTTTCCCCTTGTCCCTGCCCTCCCTTCACCTCCTCCTCCCCTCCCCATTTACAAACACTTTATTTCCATTTTTTCATTTTCTTGTATTTTTTCCCCTTAATACCTTTCCCCTACCCTTCCCACTTTCCCTACATCTTTAGCCCTTTTCTTCCCATTTCACAATGTCAGTTATCTCATTAGGATCTTATGTACTATTACAGTTTATTCACACCAGAGAAAGTATTCAGTATTTACACATGTGTGACTTATTTATCCTAAAAAATTTGAAGGTTTCTGTTTATTCCCCCCTCCTAGGTACTACTATGTATGTAGATCCTTATGAACTTTGACCTCCTATTCTCTATTCTCATTGTCTAGAGTTTAACTTTGCCCTTTAGAAATTAGAATTTTTTCCATCAGAAGATCATAAATATAAAAAATAATATAAATAACAAACAAAAACAAATAATAAAATGATAAGCAGAGATTATTTATTTATTTATTTATTTGGTACCGGGGATTGAACTCGGGTCCTTGCGCTTGCAAGGCAGGCCATCAAACCCCTGAGCTAAATCCTTGGCCCAAGTACAGACAATTTAGAAGACGAAAAATATTTAATAAGACGTGGCCACTGTTATTTGTTAAATTTTATTTTAATATCTCTACTTTTGGTTTTCTTTATTCAGAAGCACATTCCTTTGTAGTTCTTCTGGGAGCTCTTAGCCTGGTCAACTTTCAAAATCTTTACAAGTTTGAAAATGCTATATGCTTTCTCTCATTTTTTAGCAAAAAATTAGCTGAGTGTGAACCCCAAGTTCGATGAGCAGTTTCTCCTTACTGTTTGAAGAAGATTACTCTGAGAAGTCTGCAATCCATTCTTCATTCCTTTCTAATTTCTTTTTATTGCCCTCAAAACTTGTAAAATTTTCTCATAATCTGGTTTTATTTTATTTAATATGCTAAAATGATATTGGTTTCTGTGAGCTTATCTTCACTGATACAAATGAGAACTTTTTCTTTTGGAATTTGGAGTTTATTTTCCATCTATGGGCTTATTATTTTTCACTTCTGAAAATCCCCTTCTTATACTCTGCTGTTCTATTTCTGCCATTACTTTTCATAGAACTTCTTTTAGATACATTGAATATTTAAGTTATCATCCTAGTATCTGAGAGGGGCTGTCATTTTCATTTTTCATTTTAAACTCTGTATCTTCCTCAGGCATGTTCAAATTTTAATCCTGTTATATGATGAGGGTGGTATCTTGACCCTTTACAGATATGGAGTTATCAGCAACCTACAGCTCTCCTGTTTTCACAGGAAAATAAAGCATGTTTCTGCTGAACATGGGAGGCTTTCTGCTACAAAATGGAATTCCTTATTGAGCAAATGTGTTGCATGATAAACTCAATTAACTCTAAAAGCCACATGGGAATCATTCCCATCTGACCCAGGACTTCTAGCTACACTTTTTCAAACTTGCACACCGCTTTCTTGGTGCACACTTACAGTATTTCTTCATGTCTCTGAATCTTTGCAGATATTTCTTTCTCCTGGGACAACTGAATGTCTTTTAAGATCTACTTCAAAACCAACAATTTAAAGTGCAGTGAGTTAGCAGTGAAGTAGGACCATCCAGTAATCATCTCCCCACAGAAACATGAGTTGGAACAGCTATGTTCAAAATAGCTAGTAAACCAGTTGAGAGCTCACCGTACCTGGATTTTAGTATAATAATAAGAAAAGAGAGTTGGTGCAGTGCTGTGTTCCCAGAACACTGGAGGCTGAGGCAGGAGAATCATGAGTTCAAGGTAAACTGGTGTTACATAGTTAAAGTTTGTATTAAAACAAAACAAAACAGAAACAGCCAATCAAACCAACAAAGACGTAGGAGAGAATCGCCTGATCACACCTTCTCTAGTGCAGCATGGAGTTTCTTCCTTCTTGGGTAAGGAGAGTACAAATAAT
Source organism: Fukomys damarensis (assembly GCF_012274545.1). NCBI lineage: Eukaryota > Metazoa > Chordata > Mammalia > Rodentia > Bathyergidae > Fukomys > Fukomys damarensis. The sequence goes on along the minus strand of NW_022900929.1, from coordinate 13,639,003 downwards.
TCAGGCAGCATTAGACTTGAAATCCAGTACTAGACTTGCCAGAGGGAAACCGAGTATCAGGCAGATTCCCCAGGCCCTATGCTCCATGTCCTCAGGACAGCATCCTCAGATGGATGTGTATTTTTAGCCAGGTGACCAGGGTCTTGCTTCCAACATCTCTACCCCAACCTCTGATAATACAGCAAGGAGTAAAACTCTATCAGCTGGGAAACAGGACAGGAAAGTAAGCAAAGAATTTGGGCTTGGAAATTGATGCCAGGACAGCAAAATCCAACACTGGATGGATTCCAGTAGGCCCTGTGGTGTGCATGGTGCCTCTGGACCCACCCCAGTGTGCCAAGGGTAGAGGAACTGCCTGCATCACATCTTCTCCAGTGTAATATGGAGGTACTTACTATTCAGGGAAGGAGAGAAAATAGTTCAGGCCTTAGACTTGAAACCCAGTACTTGACTTTCCAGAGTGGAACTGAGTACCAAGCAGATTCCATGACCCTGGTCCGTGAGACTTCTGTTTTGTTTAGCATCATCTCTGGATAGTTGCAGTGGTTTGGAGCTATGAGTACACCTAAGCAGCAGGCATGAGCTGCACAGGTATTGATGGGCTGTGGGCTCCAGGTTTGATCCAGTATTGCAGTGCTGTTGGCAGTGAGACTGCTTACCCAATACTTCCCCTAACTCCAGGCAGCACAGTATCGTTGGAGCATTTGCCCAGTTGGGAGCAGAATAAAGTTGGTACCAAGTACTGCATAGGGACCTGGTGCTGATTGTCCCTTCTTAATGAACAGAGCCAGGAAGAATCCCCTAGTACCTGACCACTGGCCAGTGTCTATAAATGAGGTGTTTGCACTCATCCTGGCCCCAGGCAGAGGCTTGAGTGGGCAGATTACATAAACCAGTCACATTTCCATTGTTGGAACAAAATACTTGACACAACCTAAATAGAAAAGGTTATTTTGGTTCATGGTTTCAGAAGTCTCATCCACGGTCAGCTGGCTCCAAGACAGAAACATCATAGCAAAGGGTGTGGAAAAGGAAAGCTTCTCTTTTCATGGTAACCAAGAAATAGCGGAAAGAAAGAAGAGAGGAAAGAGCCTGGGTTCAGATACAGTTCTCAAGGTCATGCCTCCATAGTTCACTCAACCATACCCAGAAATATGCTTTACTAATTAATGCATCTAAGGTCAATCACGTTGATGAAGATTAACCATCACACTCCCCTTTTTATGCCCTACCCCAGACATGCTGAAAAACTGGATTTGGGCCAACTGAGATTGAGATGCTCTCTAGTGGTGACATAGTGACAACACAACACAACAAGAGACTTGTGGAAAATTTGGACTTAGGACACCATCTAATGCTGGTGGGGTGAATAGGACCATAAACTCAGAAATAATAAGCAGGCTGCTTAGAATTTCTGGAAGAACAGGCACAAACAAATTGAGACTATGGACAGGAATAGATATCGAATTCTTCAATTCATAAATAAAATTTTAGACCAAGAAGCATTAAAAATTTTCAGGGAAACATGACTTCACATGATGAAAAAAATATGGTGCTAGAAAACACCATAGAGCAACTGATGTGTGCAAAATCTTGAACAGAAAATTCAAAAAAAAGCTGTTTTAAGGAAATTCAATAAGCTTCAAGAAAAGATGGTATTTAGTGCTCTGTTAGGTAAACTTACAGTGATTAAAGTAAGTTTAAAAAAATCAAACAAAAATCCTCAAGATGAAAAACACACTAAACAAAATTTAAAATGTAATTGAAGGTATCAATAACAAAGTGGACGAAACAAAGAACAGGCAAGCTCAAAGAGATTATTTGAAAAAGACTTGAGAAGAATGAAGAAACTTGACAGGAAATTCAAGACAACTTTAAGGAGAAAATATTTGATTTTTTGGTGTGTGTTCAAAGAATGCCAGATAAATAGAAAATTTATTCAAAGAACTAGTAACAGAAAACATCTAAAAGGACAAAAATGCACAAATATGAAAGGTCAAAGGCAACCAGTGAGATTCCACTCAACCAACACATATTATAATCAGACTCTCAAAAGTTATCAGTAAAGAAGGGATTCTCAAAGAGGCAGGTAAAAAACAAATACAAATAGCCAAAAAGCTGTTTCAATTTACCTGAAAGAGAGATTTCTCTGCAAAAGCTTTATAGGCCAACAGGGAATGGGATGATAATTTCTGTGCTGAAGCCAAAATTTGCCAGCCAAAAATACTATACCCAGCAAAGATAGCCTTTAGAAATAAAAAGCAGATTAATAGATCTCCAAGTAAATAAAAGCTGAGATAATTTATCACCATGAGGATTGTACTGAGAAATACTAAAGGAAAATTTTCAAACTGAAAGAAAGAAAAATTTGTAAATAGAAACATCAGAAAGTGTAAAAGTCACTGGTAGGAGTAACTATAAAGACAAATTCAAGGGCTGGGGGTTTAGCTCAGTGGTTCCGTCGCCTGCCTCGCAAGTGCAAGGACCTGAGTTTGATCCCTGGTACCAAAAAGAAAATATAAAAGACAAATTCAGGAGGCTCCTATCCCATAAATATGGTGTAAAAATAATTTATATTTTAATATGAAGACTAAATGTAACAATAAAAATGATATTAACTAGATCACTATATTAAGAGGTAGGCAATATGGAAAGATGCAAAATGAATATCAAAAAATTGAGATGTGTAGAGAAATGTAGTATATAAGTGTACAGTTTTTATATCAGTTTATTTTCCATTTCTTTTTCTATTTTTATAATCAATGTTAAGTGACTGTCAATTTATAATAGCTTTTTTATTCATTAAGTTTATTGGTATATTTTAGGTATACAATATGATGACTTTCACCACTGGGAATTTGTACCTTTACATGATATATTATAATAGCTTTTCATAATCAAAAGATTTTTGGGGAAGCCTCATAATAGTAACCACAAAGCAATTCTATAAGGCAAATAGCAAGCATAATAAGCAAGTAAGGAATGAGAGCACAAAAGAAGATGATAAGGAAGGGAGGGAGAAGGAAAAAAGTAAAACAAAATGGAAATAACAAACCTTAGATAAATACCTTAAATGTAAAAAACAAATGAGAGAAAAAAAATCCCAAATAATCCACCACTAATAAGCAATGACTGAAACAATACTAAAATATCTCTTATCAAAGAGAAGCCTAGGATCAGCTGGTATCACTGCTAAATTCTACCATACATTTAAAGAAAAAAATATTAATTTTTCCTGAATTATTTAAAAAATTAAAGCAGAGGAAGTTCTGCCCAATTCATTCTTCAAAGCCATCATTATGATACCAAAACAGAGGGACACATGCACACACAAAGCCCAAGAAATATCCTCATGAACACTGATGCAAATATCCTAAATAAAATACTAACAAACCAAGTCCAATAACACATTGAAATGATTATTCAGAATGATAAAATGAGTTTTATCTCATGGATACAAAGATGCGTCAACTTATACAAATCAATAAAAATGATGAACAGCAACAGAATGAAAGAAAACACTCGCATAATTATCTCCAGACATGCAGAAAAGGCCCTTGATAAATTTAACATCACTTTCATGATTAAAAAAAAAAAAACTCTCCAGAATTTTCTATAGAGTGAAAATACTTCAATATAATAAAGGCCATAGAGAGGAAGGCAACAGCTACCATTATACAGAATGGGGAGTACCAAAAGCTTTTCTTCTAAGATCTGGAACAAGACAAGGGTAGCTAATAATGTCATTTTGCTAAACATAGTACTTGAAGCACCTATTCAGAGCAAGCAGCCCCCAAAAGGAAAAAAAGGGCATCTAAACTGAGCTAAAGGAACTCAAAGTATCACTGTTTGCAGATAAAATGTTCTTATGCATAAAAAACTCTAAAAACATTCAAATGTGTAGAAAACTCTAAAAAACTTTGCAACTAATAAATGAATTTTACAAATTTTAGCATAAAAATCAAAATTCAAAAATCAAGTGTTATTATATTACCAATAGTGAATAATCTGTAAAAGACATTAAGAAGGTAATGCCATTAAAATATAGCTATAAAATTATAAGGTTTAAATAAAAAGTGAAAGATCTTTACAGTGAATGCTTTCAGACTGATGAAATAAACTGAGGAACATACACAGAAAAAAAAAGTGGAAAGATATCCCAATTCAGGGACTGAAATAATCAATATTGTTAAAATATCAATACTTCCCAAGTGATCCATAGATTCAATGCAATTCTCAACAATTATATCAATTATATCCTGAATGAAGCTAGAAAAAAATAATTCTACAATTCATACAGAACCACAAAACAACAAAATAGTTAATTCAATCTTGAACACAAAAGAACAAAACAGGACAGATTATTGTACCCAACTTCAATATACGCTACAGTATAGTAATCAAAACAACATGATATTACCATAAGGACAGATATACAGACAGAATGGGCAGCCTAGAAACAAATCCACAAATCTACAACCAGCAGATCTTCAGAAAAAGTATAAAAGTCGTACAGGAGGAAGAGCAGTGTCCCTGTACATGATGCTAGGAAGATCAGCTATCTGTATGCAGAAGAATGAAACGACACCCCTATTTCTCACCATATGTAAATGTCAACTCAAAATGGATTTGAGACGAAATATAAGATCCTAAACTATGAAATTACTAGCAAATGAAATAGGGGAAATGCTTCAGGGATTTGAAATGGGAAAGGATTTCTTTTTTAAAATTAAGATACTGAAACACAAGAAAAAGAGCAAAAATGAACACATGATATTACCCCCCAATTAAAGAGCTTAGGCACAGAAACAGAAACAACAGAGAGAAGACACAATCTGTACAATGGGAGAAAATATTTGCAATGTATACATCTTGCAAGGAGTCAATATCTAGAAGAGTTAATATCTAGTATAAAGAACTCAGTTGCAAAAGAACAAATAATCTGATTTTAAAATGGGCAATGGACCTTAGACATTTCTAAAAGATGAAATACAAGTACTCAACACCACTAATCGTCAGGGAAATGCACATCAAAGCTGCAGTGAGATACCACTTCACTCCAGTCAGAGTGCCTGTTATGAAAAGAAATAAGTAGCAAGCAGTAGCAAGGATGTGGAGAAAGGGAATTTCTATATACCATAGGTAGGAATGTAAATTAATAGAGACATTATGGGAAAACAGTCTGGATAAATACTAAATATTAAAAAATAGATTTATTATGTTATCCAGCATTCTCATGATTGCGCATACAGTATATCCAAAGGAAATGTAAATATGGAAGAGACACTACACTACCATGTTTATGGAGGTGATATTCATAAAGGCCAAAAAATGAAAAAAAAAAACCTATCTGTGGGTTGATAAGTGGATAACAAAAATATATATGGATACTAGGACAAGAGATTCAATACATATACACAATGGAATATTATTCAGCCATAAAAAGAATGAAGTCCTGTTGTTTGTATCAACATTGGTAGAAGTGGAGGACATTTTGTTAAGCGAAGTCATCTAGGTATAAGAAGACAAGTACTTCAGGGTTTCACTCGTATGCAGAATCTAAAAAAATTGATCTCTTGGAAGTTTAGAGTAGAATAGGGTTACAAGAGCCTTGGGAGGTTAAGGGTATGTGTGAGATGGGGAAATATTGATCGATAGGTATTAAGTTATAGATAGACAGGAGAAATAAATTCTGTCTATCACACAGTAGAGTGGCTGTAGATAATAATGTACTGTATATTTCAAAAGAGCTAGAAAAAAAAAAAGATTTGGAATGGTTTTCACCGCAAAAGATGATAAGTGTTTGAGGACATATATTTACCCTGATTTGAGCATTATGTATATGTGTAAGGACCCATCATGTTGTAGCGCATAAATATGCATGTATACATGCATTATATTTGCCTTTGGCAGTGCAGAGGAGTGGAACCCATGTTAGGCAAACACTCTGAGCTACACTGAGCTACATCCACTGAGCTACATCCCCAGCCCAATAAGTCTCATCTTTACATGTCAATTGAAAAAAAAATTGAAAATGAAAACAAAAACAAAAACAAAAAAAACACAACAATTCTGCAAGACCTTTCCCAGAATTAGCATTTCTGTCCTTTGAATTCTGTAAAATTACAATATGTTGTAATTATCTACTCCCAAGTCCATTTCTCCAAGGAGAGTTTAAGAGCTTTTTGAGGGCAAGAAATAATTGTCTCTAGATGTCAAACTTTCAGATCATTGCCTGTCAAAAGTTGTCATGACATGTTTTTTTGGGATGAATTTTCAATGACAAAAAGAATTCATTATGGTTTAAAACTAATCTCTCCTTTGAAGTTTTTATTCTGGATCACCCTCCGCTGACAGTTGGAGCTGTTTTGATTTGGTATTGTTCAATTTTTTTTTTTTCTCTCCCAGAAGGTTGCAATCATAGCCTGCAAAAAGGGACAAGAAGAGAAAGCAGCTCTGTGCTCTCATTATATGGACTTGGTGACATTCTTTTACAAATGACAGGGTTCAGCAAGTTCTCAGCCATATCCAGCAATGGCACTTCCTCTGCTGCATTTTGAAGCCAACCCGGGAAAGACAAGCTGTCTGTATTTGGTTGGTTAACACTTAACTCGTCAAAAATATGTTTTATAACACATAGTCCAGGTCCAAGAGGTCTTGCAAGATTTCCAAAGCTTTTCCCACACTCTTTTTCTTCTCACCCTCAAAAAAAGAAACAGTGTTTTGCCAAAAACAAATTATCCCAATTCTCAAAAAGGACTGTTCTTGCACAGGAATCTTCAAGCCACAAGAGTTCATTTTAGGCCTAATCTTGGCCAATACTGCCTCCGTGGAGTTTGCACGTAGTATCTAATTTGACTCTTGAACTGCCTCCTCCCCTGACCCCCAGGCCTGTCAGCCTTGAGTAAGAGTGGGTTGGAGGTGGCCCACTTCTGGGGAAGAGAGATTGGGGAAAAGTATGGGATTTACATACCATGCTTCCCAAGACAGCTGAGGTCAGAAGCTACCACAAGGCAGGGAAAGATTCTTCTTTTTTTTTAAGCAAAACTTGACTGGACCTCACTTCAAATTTTACCTTATCACTAAGTTGATCCGGATTATAGGATCAGGGAGGAGACAAAATTTAAATAAAGAACTTCCTTTTTATTAATAACTGAAGCAATTTCATGTAAAGTCTGAGGTGGAATACTTCTTGTTTGAGCAAGGAAATAGCTTTAAAATGATTTTGTTGGAACACACACACAAACACAAATTGGAAATGCATATAACTTGTAGAAATCCAAAAAGTGACTTAACCATCTCAGATACATTTTAAGTATTATAACTTGGATTCTGAACACTTCTTTTTCTCTAAGGAAGGTCAAATGGACCATTATGTTTTGGCCATTCTCACCCACTACGCCAGCCCTTTTGACAATGTCAGAAAACATTTTCTGGAACATTCCGTGAGCCTTTGGCAATTTAATCTGGCAGTTTGATCTCTACTGCTGTTGGGGAACTTGATCTCAAGTGCGGACCTGAGAGGTCATACTGGTCTGGTATTAATTTTTTGTAGTTCCTTACTTAATATGTCTTTCCTTAACCCTGGGGCTCATCACACTTTGTTGTGTCACACACAGGATTCCACATGCAGCCAATCGCCATTCCTGAGGACCAAGATACAGAAAACAGCTTGCCATAAAACCACTAACAAGTCAAGGCAGTATAGCTAAAACAGCAGAGGAAGGAACAGTAAAGGGAAGTACATAGGGATGTTTACAGAAAGAGACAACAAGAATAGTGCTGAAATCCCCTTGTTAAACAGGTTAAATGGCAGGGACTGATGATCGAATCAGTGAACTGAAAGAGCAGACAAACTCACCTAGAAAGCGTCACAAAGAGATGAAGTGAAGATGTTAAGAGATCCGGGAAAGAGAAAATCCCACTTTTATCAATCTAGTAGTAATTCTCCAAAGAACTAGTATGTGGAGAGAGTTAGGGGGAGGCAAATTTGTGACGATTGAGGTTGAGAAATTCCCAGAATCGAAGGAATGTACAAATTACCGAGACTGAAGAACCACGGCTTCAAGAATATAAGCAGAGACAAATTTTTAAAAAATCATACATATAGATATTGTAATAAAGCTATAGAATCACTAAACAGAAAAATTGTAGCATCAGAGAGGGAAGACACTACCTAGAAAAGAAGAAAAATGGACTAAGAGGGAGCTGCTTATCAACAAAAGAGAACCAATGAGTGAGAACAAAATTTCATAATATAAAGAGAAAGTAACTGTCATTTTAAAATTCTATACCCTATGACATCATAAATGCGACAGAAAAATAAAGACGTTTTGAAGACTGAGAATATTCGACTTTTGACTGAATGTATTTTAGTAAGAAATTAATTTAGTTCAAAGGAGGTGAAGAGGTAAACTGGAAAGAGCCTTTAGAAGTGGAGACTACATTTCCTATAAAGAGAAAGTCCCATTAGATCGGTGGCAAATATACTCTTGGGAAAATTTATTAGAAATTTTGGTTTCATTTTCTCCTATCATTGTTTCAATATTTTGTCTATGATAATCAGAAATAAGTGAGAATTTATTCCTCCCTTAGCACACTGACTAGATGCCCCCAGTAAGATTTTGGAATTAATTAAAAGAGGATATTTTGTAGCAAGGTATCCCCTGAAGGGTGTAATTTAATTAAATTCTGCAAATATCTGAACAGCATCCATTTATGGCAAAATTCTGGTTCTTCCTTTTTTGTTTCTGTGTTCTAAACTTTATCATCTACTTGTAAGTCTTGCAAGGATTATTTTAGGGATCATTTTATCATTAACAGGATGTAGAAAAAGCATGAATAAGCAAAGCTATTTCAAGTCTCTGGATACCAGCAAGTGGCTTAACTTCTATGAACTATAGCACTTTTCATCTGGAAAATGCAGAGCATGATCACTTCCTCTCTGAGTTACAATGGTGATTAAGGGGACTAAGATAAGTGCACTTTTAAACTACATGTTATATCTGAAAAGATAACAGTGCCCAGCAGGAGAGTTGCTCCCTGGGATATAAAAGTGTAAGAGTGTGAACTTGACCTTTGAATGAATGAACAGCAGCTCCCTGTCCTATCCACCCCTTTCAAAAACCTGAGATTTCAGCTCAGGAGGACTGGATGGATCCCAGGGCACCGCCCTTGACTCTCTATGGACCTAATCCATAAGGTACAGTCTTGGCGTGTAGCAAAAGAAGACATCTTCTGCAGTGAGCATTTTCCAGACAATTTCTGGTCATGGGCACCATTCATCCTAACCTTCTGAGAATCTCACCCCTTGGAGTGTGTCATAGAAGTGTGGCTGTCCTTTTTTCTGGTCAGTGAATTTCCTCCATAGTGTCTGTGACTAGTAAAAATAGTATACATGTTCCTCTCACGGGAAGTAATGCTCACTCTGCCCTCAGTTGTACTTTGGCTAAGCTGATGATTAATATAAGTGTCTTAGCTTTTTGAGCAGAAGCAAGTTAGATAACTCATATAGTTGCAGGGGAAGACATTCTCCTGGACCTTATTTTTGCTCTATGATTATGCCCAGAACTATGGAGAAACTATCTGGAACCCAAATAGTCCTGTGGGTGTCATATATAAATGGGACTGGAAGGGTCCCTTTGCCTCTTCTCTTGCTTCATGATGAGAAAAAAATATTTTAAAAAATATGATATAAAAAGACATTAAGGAAAAAGGACAGAGGAAATGAAAGGAAGAGCCCAGTGTATATTTTGCACAGTTTGTGCTGGGTGCTCTGCTCCCATTTTACAGGTGATGAATCAGCCACTCAAAGACATCATGCAACTTGTCATGCAACAGTCTTAATGCTGTATATCCAGCACTTAAAAAACAATATTTAAACATTGCCTAGCATATCCAAGGTCCTCCCAGAAGGATGTACTGTGTCATGTCACCTGGGAAGCCTTCACTGGTGGAACCCTGGTGAGAGTTAGCATCTTACAGTGACCCCAAGATCACTTTTGCCATTCTTCCCCGGCAGACCAAGGGCTCCTCTACCCACATCTGTAGTCCTCATGATGGTGAGAACCATGACCGCCACACACTGTGGCGATTGTTCTGATGTGCTCATTGACTCCCGCAACACAAAGAGCTATTCTATGGAGCAAGGAGTGGAAGGCACAGGGTGATTAGAAAAGTCTGGCAGAGATATCCTGGTGGGATGCTGTGGAGGAGAAGGTCAGCCGTGTGGATCTGGAAAGGTCCGGTCTGGGCATGGAGGAGAGACAAGTGCCTCAGAGCATTAGGGTATAGAGGTGAAAGGGGCCTTGGATCTTATCTAGTCCTGCTCTTCATTACCTGTTTCATAGAGCCCTGGTCCCACAAGATACTCAAGGATAAGAAATCTCCAGTCAATGTTTGGAAAATGTTTTGGAAAGTACACTCCCTAGGAAAGTACACTGTAGTAAAGCACTGCTCAGTGCATTTGGGAAATCTTCTTGTACAGACTCGCGAGAACCGCGATTCTCCAAATGCAGTGTGGCCGTGAACATGGCTCTTCGTCGTCACACAGTGCTAATGTTCCAGAGAATTCACCTGGAGAATCAAGAGCCTCACCTGTACATGTCACCAGGAGTAAACTGAGGCTACCAGGAGTGGAGAGAAACAGAACTAAAGACCTCACTCCTGACTGCAGTGTACTTTGCAGAATGGCCTTTACCACTTTACATGTTAAAAAAGGAGGCTATATAACTATAATCTGTATAATGTAATTCAATATTATTTATCCTATTACTATCTACCCACCAAAGCATTAAAGCCATGCACTTGAAAAGACATCTAACAATTAAAAGAATTTTTAAAAACTATCTTTTATTCCAGTAGCAACTCCCATCCCCACACGTACGCCAGATACCAACGTTATAGTTGAAAAGTTTGCTCTCTCAGCTTACAATGTTGGCATAGAGAGCTCTATATTTATTTTATATGTAGATCTACATTTGTGATGTTAACGTTATTAAACCTGATGTTTTAGGAACTAGGTGAAGGGCTTTGTATACATAGCCCAGTTAATTTTAACGACAGGTCTATGGGTCAGTCGACATTACTGCCCCATTTAAAGCTGAAGAAGCTGAGACTTGAGAGATAGCAGGAAACTGGTCCAAGTCACAGAGCTCATGGGTGAGGAAACTGAGTTAGGGACCCAGGCCTTGCTGACTCCGGAGTTTATAATCTTAACCACTGTGTTTTCATAACATTCAGGAAGCTGTGTGGATTTAGAAGATTCCCCACTGACATCTCCAAGAGTTCCAAATCATCAGCCCCTATTAGGAAAAGTAAGTGATTCAACAGCTAAGGAATTCATACTAAGGCAATGAGAACATTTTGAGTAAATCTCCAGCCTGATATTTATTCTACGGCTGCCTATAAATCATGAAGCTTTAAGAAAGAGGCAGGGCGGCATAAAGTCAGCTTTGAAAATGTTCACAGAGCTCAGAGTCGCATCATCAGGTTGTGGCTGTGACTTGGCTTGTGTGTGTCACCACTTGAGTAAGATGGGCCGTCGGAGAGGACAAAAAGGAGACAGTGAGGCCCACAGGCACCCGTGCTGCCCTCTGCTCTCCGTCCCCCTGGTCTTGGTGACCTCTTATGGAATGTGGTGGGAAAGCAGTTGATTCTTGAAGTTCCCCTGACTATTGAGACAGAGATATTTGAACTAACTCTTGCTAAGAAATCGGAATTCACAATGATGCAACTTCTGCCATAATTGCACTTGCAAATTTCATTAAAAAAATTTTTTTCCCCTAAGTGAAATTGCTTCAGAATATTGGAAAGTCATCTTATTTTCCATGGGTAGAATTTATGAGCTATGACAATAATTTATCGAGTTATAGGTAGAAACAGCAGTTCACCTTTAAGGAAAAGTAATCTCCGAATAATAAAATCTTCCATTTGCTAAGTGCCCTTTCACCCAGAAGCTATGCAATATCTATTTTCTCTTTCTTCCTCAAAGCCAGTAAGCAGCAGGGCTGCTAATAGGAACCTTTTTAAAAATCCTTTCTCCCTCCCTCCCTCCCTTCCTCCTTCCCTCTTTTCCTCCTTCCTTTTCTCTCTTGCGTATTTATCGAGTGTCTATTTTGTGCCATGCCCTGATAGCACACTGGTAAACAGGCAGGCAAGTTCTCTGTCCTTCTGAAGCTTGTATTCTACCCGAGCTGGTTGACAATGGAGCGATAAGTAAATAAGTAATTCAATGAAACAATAACTGCAGAATCCTGAGTAATATTCGGAGGAACGACGGGCTGTGAGACAGAGGGCATGGGCACCTATTGAGATGAGGTGGTCAACAAAGCCCTCTCTGATCTGCTGGACAGGAGCTATTTCTGCAATGACTGGGGAAGAAACCTAAATTATAGACAATAACTAAGACTCAGAGAGACCGAGTCACTCCAAAGTCACATAGTTATCCTATGATAGACTTGGATTTCAATCGTAATTTTCTGAGTCTGAGACTAGCGCTGTTTTCTTCTCGCCCTTCCTTCCTGTCCCTCTCCGTCTCCTTCACTTCTTTATCATTATGTATATTAAACCCAGGGACTTTGCATTGAGTTACAGGCTCACCCCCAGTCCTTTTCCATTTTGCTCTAAATTTTGAGACAGAGTTATGCTAAGTTGCTAAGTTGCCCAGCTTGGGCTTGAATTTGTGATCCTCCTGCCTCAGTTTTTCAAACTGCTGGAATCACAGGTGTGCACTACTATGCCTAGCCAATCAGTGTTACTAGTTTTACTCACCTTCTATCCCAACAGTAGATGTGGCAGCATATGTGATATATAACCTCACCACAGCTTTTGTGCACTGCGAAATACAGGTTAAGTAATATAAATGATCACTTGGATCACATGTTAATTTAAAAATTACTCCTTAATAAATGAGAAAACTATAGTTTGGACTTCTAAAGAGTGTGTACCTAAAATCTTGCATGGATGATTTCTAGTCAAAATGGGTGATTTTCTGGTCTAAAGAAATTTATATTTCTCCTAAGACAAATCTAAGAATCTCTCTCTCTCTCTCTCTCTCTCTCCCTTTCTCCCTCTCTACCTCTGCCCTGTCTCTCTTCTTCCCTCCTTTGTTCTCCACACAGTAGCAAGCACACTTCATAACAACCTTTACTAGTCTCACTCATTCCTAAGATTTATGGTATCTACTTTCCTCCCCACTAGTAGCATGCTGGATTATTCAAAGTATTTAAATCTCCCTCTTACAAATATATTAACAGGATTACAAGGGAAGCACTTTGGGTGGGATAATGTTGTCATCACAGGTGAAAATAATACTTTAGAGTTCATGACCATCTGTGCGTGGTCAAGGAGCCTTGTTAGAGCAATGTTGACAAGGACTTCTTTCAGAGTGAAGAACCATGAAGAAATATATGTGTGTGTGTGTGTGTGTGTGTGTGTGTGTGTTATTTTTTCCATCTAGAATTTTTAAAAGATCTTTTTGATTGTGCACAGGAAAAGAGCCAATTAATGTATGTACATTTAACAAAATCATTTGGTTCTGGGACTCAAAACTAGGACAGTTACAAAAATATCATGCCCAAACTCCTCAATTAAATGATAGTTATCACAAGCCAAAAAGTGTCTCATTCATTTTTATTGATATGTGATTTACAGACCATACAACTGACCATGTTAAAAGGCATGCTTCAGTATTTCTTAGTATACTCAGAAGGTTGTGTGACCATCACTGCTATCTACTTCTGGAAAACTGTTATCATTCCTCGAGGAAACCAATACCCATCAGCAGATTCCTCATTTCTTCATTTATCCAGTCCCTAGCAACTGCTAGTCTACTTGATTTCTACGTGGACTTAGATATTTTGAGCATTTCATATGAGAAAAACGAAACAACACGTGGCCTTTTGTATCTGACACCATTTACTGAATATAACGTTTTTAAGATTCGCCCATGTTGTAGCAGGTATCAGCATTATATCCCTTTTTAGGGCTGAATAATATCTCACAGTAATGATGCATCCTATTTGCTTATTCCTTCAGGAGTTTATGAACCATTAGAGATATTGAAAATACTGCTGCCATGAGATTTGTGAACAAGTTTTTGTGTGGACACATGGTTTCACTTCTTTTGAGTTTATACCAAGAGATAGGATTGCTATCAGTAACTTTCTGAAGAACTCCCAAAGAGCTCTGCTCAGCAGCTGCACTATTTAATATTCCTGCTAAAAAGGATTCCAAAATCTCTCCACATCCCCACTAACATTTCTTATTTTTCTTTCTTTGTTTTTAAGTATAGTCATTCCTGCAGGTACAAAGTGCTATCTCAAAGTGTGATTTGCATTTTCCAATGATAAATCCTGCTGCACTTCTTTTCATGTGCATATTGGCTATCTACACATATTCATTGGAGAAATGTCTCTTCAAGTCTTTTTCCCATTAAAAAAAATTAGTGGTTGTTCTTTTCTTTTGCTGGGACAAAGTGTTTGACATCCACAATTTAAAGGAGAAGTTTGTTTGGCTTATGGTTTCAGAGATTTAGTCCATGGTCTTCTGGCTCAAGGCAGAAATATCCCAGCTGAAGGGCATGGAGAAGCAGACATATTCACCTCTTGGAGGCTGGAAACCGAGCCTGGGGATCAGCCACAGAGAGGAAGGAGCCAGGAACTAGGTATTGTAGGGGTCCCCAAACCACAGGCCATGCACTGGCTCCGGACTTTGGCTTGTTAAGAACCAGCCACACAGCAGGAAGTGAGCAGTGAGGAACAGGCGAATGATGAAAGCAGCTCTGCCTATTAGACTAGCATGGCCTTCAGTTTCCATAGGTGCACAAACCCTGCTATTCACTGTGCAAGTGACAAACATAAGTTGTGAGATCCTGTGAATAATCTCAGACTCTACCCTCACCCCTGCTCCACTGGCTGTGGAAATATTGTCTTCCAGGAAACTGGTCCCTGGTGCCAAAAGGATTTGGAACCACTGAGATACAGTACCCAAATTCACACCTCCATGACCCACTCAGATATACCCAAAAGTGTGCTTTACTGCTTGTTTAGGCAGCCCCCAAGCCAATCAAGGTGACAATTAAGCTTAATAATTACATCTGCACATCATTCTATCTTCTACCCACTTTATCTGATGATGACTGTCCTCTCCCATCTATGAGTTTCTAGCCAATTCACCCTCAAGCCCTCCCCAGAGCCCTGTCCCCTCACTGACTGGGATGGGCTCACAACCCACATTAGACCATATGTGTCTGTGTGAAGACCCCTATTCCATCTGCCCACAGCTATATCCCTGCCTTTCTTTTCTAAGTGAGTTAATAAAGTCCATTTCAGGCTTGACTGAGTTGGGGTGAGATTTCTGTTACTTCCTGACTAATGCAGTTTGGACATGGCTTATCAAAGGCATTACCAGTAAGCCTCACACAGGGAGTCTTTGTAATCATCTGTGGGAAGAAATGCAAGGGAAATATAACAACTGGATCAAATTTGGAAAAACACAGACTAACACCTCTTGACAAACAGCATAAAAATGTTTGAGTTTATGGGAAAGAGAGTTGTAGGGGAAAGACTCATTCCAAAGTCATTGCAATGAGTGGTAGATGACAATGAATCACACCATATGAATTGGTGATCTGAAATGACAAGGGAGATGACCTTTGAGGTATGGAATAGAAGACAGGGAAAGGTATCGTGATGCATCAGTCATCCCTGTGGTATACAATCTGCAGAGCTCACCATGGCGACATTGTCAGAACCAGCCGGTGTGTGACATGGTCTCTATTTCTTTTCAGTGTCACCTCCGTGTATCTTCTCTGTTCTTTCTCCATCCTTTCCTAACAGTCTACCTTTTGGTTCTTGTAGTTTGTGTCCATATTTGGCATTTCTATAAGGAGATTTGAAATTCTAAAGAAACAAATGATGTGTCATTTATAAATTACACAGACAATCAGCTCTGACTTGGTCACCATCTTCTGCTGAGACCTGAGATCAATTTCTGATCTATACCCTTACTACTCCTTAGAGTCTCTTATTTTTCCCTCTTGTGCTTATAGTCCAGGTGTATGGAGGCTCTTCTGTCTCTGGAGGAGGTAAGTAAATCAAAAGAATAAGGAAGATATAAATTTTAAGACACTAGTTGTTAAGCTGTTATATTTTAACTTGCAAATGATTTAAGGCAAGATGCTAAGGCCTGAATAAACTAAAATAAATCTTACAAAAGTGTGAAGTATTCTTGTAGCGCTCTTTGCATAATCTGTGCTTCAGAGCTGACCTTCATTTCAATCTGGGAGGAATGCTCCATCATCTCTACTTAATCCAGTGTCTGCAACTGGACTCATTCCTGAGAAAAGACCAGATGGGCCATATTTACACATCTCTCAGGGTGTATTTGTTATCTACCATTACATAAGAAATTACCTCAGAAGTACATGGTTTAGAACGTCAAGCATTTATTATCTCATGGTTTCTGTGGGACGTAAAATCGAGTGGGGCTTAGCTGGGTGACCCAGTTTCTCATCAGGTTGCTCTCAAGATGTCTTCTGGGAGGACGACATCACCTGAAGACTTCAATGAGACTGAGGGCTCTGGCTGCACACTCACCTAAGTGGCGGTCGTCTCGAGCCCTCAATTCTTCATGATGCCTCTTCACAAGTCAGCTGGAAAATTTTTGTGATATTGCAGTTGCTATCCCCAAGGGAGGGAATGATTCAAAAGAGCAAGATGAAAGCTGAAATAGCTCACTGTTTGTCATTAGAAGCCACACTACTTCATTTCTGCCCTGTCCTATGTATTAGCAGCAGCTCACTTTGACGGGTGAGAGGAATCATAGAAATCTGTGGAACTATTTTGAGAACATCAGAGGTAATACGTATTAAAGATGGTTATACTGTAAACACAATGACTGTAAACAGTATGAATTGCAGAGAATATAAGCATAATAATATATGACTGAGTAGTCTGGTTATCTACTATAGCTAAGCTTACTGGTCAATTTGGCTTGTGAGTCACCTAGGACAGTGGTGGTGAACCTAAGGCACCCATGTCACGGTGGGCTGTTTGTTATTATTAAAAGCTTGAGGGTCTGGGCATTTAGCTCAGTGGCTCCATTCCCTGCCTTGCAAGTTCAGGGTCCTAAGTTCGAGACCAGGTACCCCCCCACCAAAAAAAAGAAAGTTCTAATCCTGGTATTAACATAGACCTTTAGGGCCGGGGATTTAGCTCAGTGGCTCTGGTGCCTGCTTTGCAAGTGCAGAGACCTGAGTTCGATCCCCAGTACCAGAAAAAAAAAAAAAAAAAAAAAAAAAAGCTTAAAAAGGTTCACCATCACTGACCTAGGAAATTAGTAAAACTGGGTGTTTCTGGGTGTATCATGAAATCACGAACCTGGGTACGATATATGGCTCCTACCCCTTCCGCTCTGGCAGTATTCCCTTGCTCTACCTTCTGGCTGCTATGAACTAAACACTTTTACTCTGCCACTCCCTCCTGCCATGACATTTCTGCCTTGAAGCCAGATGATCACTGAAAGAACTCTTGGAAACCATGAGTCAAATAAACTTCTTGTTTAATTGTGGGTGTCACACAGTTTGTCCCAACAATGGATGTAGCCTATATTCATAGCTTTTTCTCCCAGTCACTTTAAAGTGTTGTTTTATTGAAGTAACAGATATCTACATATTTGAAATAATTAAGCTATGTCAAATATTATAATAAAATAATGTTCTTACCCCAAACCTCACCAGACCATAGTCAAATGCTCAAGAGACAGACACTTTAATCCTTATGTTTATTCCTTATATAAATTAACTCCTTATCTTCCGAGATCAGACAAGATCAGGCCTGTTCAGGATGGTATGGCCATAGATGAACTCCATATCTTCAAATAAGAGATCTTTATTGTTATTCTGTGGTTCATCAAGTTGAGATCTTTTCTGTTGACTACTTATTACTGTAGCTATGGATTTAGGCTCTTTACTATCACCTCTTCAAGATTTCTTTATCCTTCCTATGTATTGTAAAGACCTTTTAACCAACCTAACCATGACTGGTGGCTAGTCATTTAAATAAACAGTGGATTAAAGCAGGTAATAATAAAAATTACACATAAATTTCCTGGTTATTTTATTTTAACATAAAGCATATGATCTTTTGAAGTAAGACCAAGAACTTCTCCTTCAGTGTAAACCTTGAAAGAATAAACCAAGAATACATCTTTAATAATTTACTTTCAATTTTGGTTTCTTTAAAGTGGTAAAAGAAATAAAAAACAATTGCAAGAGCAAACTGAATATGAGATGCTTCTGGAGTTGGATTTTTTTCTCTCCCATCATTAACAATTTTCTCTCTTATTTTTAACAATATTTTCAGTGATTTATCATTATCAGGCCTTTCAAAATAGCTTTCTCAAAAACAAAGAACTCTTTGTACATCCTTATTGCACTAAGTTTGTAGTATGAAACAAAATCAAGTAATTACCATGACAAGTGCAATTTGAATAAACAGGTTTGGGGCAAAATTAACAGACTTTTGGAAAGTGCAGGGATCCCAAGTGAGCCCCAAGTGCACAGTGCTGAGTTAGGGCCCCAATGCCTGCCCCTAGCATCATAGCTAGCATTTAGGGGACACAGTGTGCAGGCCATACTGTCAGTGTTCATAAATATGAGCTTATTTTAAACTCTTAACAGTCTTATTCATAAGTCCTATTATCATCAGAAAACTTACGTGAAATTCGGGAGCAGTTCACACGAGTTCCTGAATTTCTTTTCAGTGCACCCCTGGGATTTGGTTTTCTGTTGACTATGTCAAGAAAGGGTCAATTTATCTATTTCTCTTTGGTAGAGATGAAAGGCAAATATTTCATGTTTTATAGAAGTAATAACCTCAAAGGTTATCATTTATGTCTGTGTTGGATGTTACCATAATTGTGCTTAATGCAGTACAGTAATCTAATCCTAATATTCTGATAATTAAATGGCACCTGGGTAACTACTGACATGCTCTTAGAGCTGGTTTAACATCTTACTGTTTTACTCATTAATGAATGAGTTGAAAATATCTGACACATATTCCTTTTATATGGGAATAATGATTTTATTTTTGAGGAAAATATATGTTAACATCCCATATTACACATGGTGATAGTCTTTTCCCAAAAACCTCATCTATAAATACCATATTATATCGGGGTTTGGATTTCAACATATGAATTTTGGAGGGACAAAAACAATCTATTGCAATGGGCTTTGGCATTATTTCCACTTTTTAGATTATAAAGTGGCTATACACAATTATGTATGGTGCTTTGTGTGAGCATATGTTTTCACTTCCCTCAATTAAATGCCTAAGAGTAAGACTGCTGGATCATATGCTACACATATATTTTAGTTTATAAGAAAAATTTCAGTTGTTCTGCATCTTTACCAACAGTTGGTGCTATGATCCCGATGTTTGTTTATGTCCCTCCAAAATTCATATTTCGAAATCCCAACCCTTAAGTAATGTTATTGGGAGATGAGCGTTAGAGCCTTTTAGAAAGAGGTCCCAGGGGAGCCCCGACCCCCTTTCTGTCATGTGAAGACATCACAACAAAGCATCACAAAGTAGATACTCACCAGACATCAAAACAGCTGGTGCTTGATCTTGGTTTCTTGTGGTTTGTTATAGAAGCCCAAATAGGTTAAGACAGTCGGTATTATCAGATTAACTGCTTGACTCATAGCCACTGTAATAGTTTTAGAGTTGTATCTCATTGTAGTTTTAAGGATCAAAGATTTCTTTTCCCATCTCTCCTAGTTTTCACATTCCAAAGCATTCTTTGTTCCCCCACATTTTCTTTTGTTTATCAATTAGGTTTTCTTACACACTAAGAAATTCAGTGGCCCTTTAGAGCCCTTCCTATAAAAACAAAGAAATAAATGTTTCTTGGGATCCTCTTTTAAACTTGAACCTCATCAAAACATTTCTCTATTTTTCTGAAATAATTTACAGAAGACGTGCTCTGCCTTTAGAGATTATATATGATGCTAAAGAGGATTTAATAAAAGATGAAAAAGACACTATGAGCTGCCTGTTAGAGTCCTAGTATTCTGTTGTGTACAGCTATTTCTCACATCTGTGAAACAGTCAAACAAGAGCGCTTCACAGTACAGGAAGACAAAGAAGGCAGAAGGCACAAACCTGGCTCCTTCCCGCTCCGAGCTCAGGGGTCCTCAGCCTCAGCTTCACCTCAGGATTATTTGGAGAACCTTAAAAGCAGTGCTGATGTGGAGCCCTGCCTACGGAGATATGGATGGTGCTCATTGGGGTGGAGACTTGGGCGTGGCACTGACTGAATTCTCCACACATTTCAATGTGGCTCCAAAATTTAAAAAAAACAAAACCTCTACTTATGGCATGTGTTTCAGTGGCTCCCAGAATTCGGCAACACCGACTCTTTTTTTTTTTTACAAGGTATAAATATTGAAATGTCAGTGAAGTCCCACCATCTTATTGTCATTATTGCTCTGTTAAAATGTATATTCTACCATCAAAGATACAGGAAGTACATAATTAAGGAGTAAAGTGATAGTCTTTATGTGGAATATATTAAACTTCTAAAATATCCCTTCAATTGACATCATATTCTTCTATCTCTTACTGCACTGTAAATAACTGTAAGTTTTTCAAATAAGTCATCACAAGCTCCTGGAGAAGCATTTGAGAACTTTTGGAATTAGGTACAGTAATGATTATTTTCTCAGATGAGAAGGACCATGATCTTTTTCTGAATGTGTTGTTTTGCTTTTTCCTTGTCCATCTCTCTGAATCTTTGGGGGAAAGGAAGGCCATCCTTCCTTCCTTCCTTTTTGTTTTCTAGCATCAAAATCTTGCAGCTACGTGGAAATGGTAGGCCAGCACATGCTGATTCTGAGTGCAAATAGCCTGTTGTAAAGTTTCAGGGATTATGTATGCGTTTTATTACTTTTTTTTTAAAGCAATGACACGCATTCCTAACTGGCCCATTTGCATGTTAAGTTTGGTAAAAATCTTCACCAGTTTATGTGTGTGGCTAAATTCAAAAAGGAGCCAAAGGATAGGCTCTCTTGCTATTCTTATTTTCTTAGTTTTCTGCTTATCTTCCTCTATGGTGAATTTTGGTAGGATGACATAATCAGGAGACAGTGGGTGACCTTTTGGGATGTAGGACCCCCAAAATTCCTTATAATTTCTGTGTTTCATCTTACACAGTGACCCTGGGTCTGTGGGCAGTGTATGCCCATAAGTTAAAAGAGAATCAGTACTTCAAAGGCAAATATCTCAGAGAGACCATAAAAGAGAAACAATTATGGTTTGTTTGATCTCGATTTCCTGTCAAAGCTACATCTCAGATTTCGTACATTTCGTTGCTTCTTCTCCAAGTCTATTCCCCATTAGTGTGTATTGGTGACTGTTTCTAGTTTCTCAGAAGCCTTGGCTTGGCACCATTATGCTTATCTTTGTTGGACTGAGAAGTAAAGATAATAGGTTTTCTTGTGTAATGAGAATCATAAGAATGTCTACAAAATGTAGTTCAATAAATTTTTGTCTTCAGAAATGCAAATAGCAAAGCATTTCACTTTCTACATGTGTCAAACACATTAAATCATCTTTTATTATTTTCTAAATTGTCAGTGAACACCAAATGGAAAAAAATCCAGGCAAATTACTTGAAATATTTGAAGATTTCAGGCTAACCTGAAATGGGAGCGGGAAGTGTCACAAATTGTGCCTCGAATACAATTTGAATAAACTCCCCTGAATAGGTGCCTATTTTTTCAGCCACAAAAGTTTTGGGGTACTGTGAACTTGATTGCAAAGAGATATTGGAAGGTTCAGTTGGTTGACTCTTCTTGGAGAGAATAGCTAAATACTTTTCCTAGGAAGAAAATATTATTTTTAAAATTGGGATACAATTATCTAAGAAAAAATGTAATTATCAAGCCAAATCCTACATCCCTGGTGAATTCCTGGGTAGTGTGAAGAGAGTAGAGCCGTCAGATGGCCAGGCAATGAAGACATTCGTTCTAGCCACTCTGTATGTGTTCACAGCTCTGATTTGAGGCCATCAGATTTTCTGTCCACACCCTTTTGGGTCCTCCTGTGAGTTCCGCACCAGCTCTGAATTTGACTATGCAACTCAATTTCTAGTTTACTAATCTGAGCTCAGGTGTTCTAGGACAATATTTCTGTACCTTTAACCATATTTCTAGAATGATAATAAAAGTGCATTCCTGGGGGTTCTCCTCATACAATTAAAATAATTATTCATATCAAAGGGCACTGCAGAGTCTTAGATAAGACTCGTATTAAAGATGTGGGGGGATAATTTCATAACAATGTAGCCACTATATCTGTGCATGTTAGATATTTATTGTTAGAGTGTAAGGGGGGAAACCTCTTTCTTTTCACCATATTTGACCCTTAATGGGGGTAATGAAACTATTGGTTTCCATACTGACTCTGAGGGACAAGTTAACATAATCAGTTACCCAGGTAATTTTTCATTCCATTTCAGGGAGTAGTACCCCACAACACACGCGGTCATCTTAGAGGAATATTCCCTCTACGTTGATTGGCAGGTAGTGGGGAAGACGGGAAAAGGAGGTGGGAATTTAGAAGACTGGTCTGTGTTGTTGCTGGTATGAAGGACTGGGGTTGGGCATGACATTTTTGGTGACTGTTTGGGGAGCTTGACAGATGTTGCCAACTTTTATTCCACAGATTTGAGTTTCTTAAAGAACACCCACAAGTATTATTTTCCTTATTCCCCTCGCGAGTAATTTTCTTTAGCTTCAGAGTTTTGTTCCTTTGAGCACAAGGCACAGTGGGTATTAATGTCTCCACACATAAAAGTATGCTGAAGTGCAAATCATTCCATTCGAAGGTCCTCACTTTTTATTTTCTTGTAGGTATGAAGATCCCTAAGATTTATGGGAAATTTCTGTGATTTGAAATGCACAGGCTTGTGTGAAAGCTTGTCTACCATGCACAGCAAAGAGCTTGCCTCCAAGAATATCACTTGTGCATTCTTGAGTAGGTTGTTCCTTCTCTGGGAGCAATGACTGCTGATTCAATGGGAGAGCAGCTTATTAGTGGCTACAAGGCATGGGAACTGCTTCATGCTAGGAATTAAGACATCGGATTAATATTCCCCCAAATATCTCCCCTTTTCATGTGAATCTGTGTGCTGCTCAGTCACAGGAGAAATGACAAACAGAATAGTTACTCATCTCTCTTCTTTGCATGTGAAATTTAAAAATTGGAGTCTTCCAGTATCAGAAACTTTAGACAACATCCAAGACATATATGGCTATAAATGCAGAACAGAGGAGGGTGCAGACTCAAGACAGGCAGAGATCTGAAACAGCCTTCTCATTCAAAATCTGCCTCACTACAATAGACACTCTGATGTTTTGACTTACTGTCTCTATAGGTTGCTTACATTAAGTCTTTAAAACCTGTTATATCTTTTAAAATCATCAGAGGCAATAATTACTGTCCATTTTTTAATTCCAAACTATGAGTTAAGATCCCTTTAGAGCATCCTTTGGTGAAGTTTGATCCCTCAAGCCAGGTCGAGCAGGTGGACCAGACCAACATTTAGAGCTGATACTCTAGGGTTGAGGGTGAGAAGGGAGCAGTGACCACTATGTCCTGAGACCCCCTGAGTATATTTCTGTGTTGAGGGAAATAAAATGATAAGCCTGCTTCAGCTTTGGTCTTAAACTAATTTTTTGAAAAGTTTAGAAAACACTGATAAGTTCCCACCCCGTCCCAGGTATTTAAAAATGCCTTTGAGCTCCATTTAAGTCTTTGCAGTCTTCATCTATCTCTCTCATCTTTATCTCCTTCCCTCTTCTGTTCTTTCCTTCCCTCCCTTCCTTCTCTTCACTGCTCAGCCATCTTCCTTTCTGCTCTGTTTTTATCTTCTGCATGGGGAAGCATAACATTTGCTTTATTCTCTGTACTCATTATATCCAACTCCATCAGGATGAACTATAAATTATTTAACCCTATTATTAAACCTTTATTAAATTTCTATGCATTAACTATAAGGACAACACTTCAATTCCTATCCTCATGGTTGGCGTTTAGAAGCTGCTGAATAAAGACCACAAAATTTAATTGTGTAATACAGTTGTCATAGTTTTCAACGGGTATACAAATAGGTTTTGTTAGTTTTTATTCTACCTCGTAGAATTTAAGTTGCCCATTATTCTGAAATCTTTTAAAACAATCTTTTCTGCTTGGAGCTTGCTAAAGCAGCATGACTTTACTGAAGCCCATTGATATTATGCTTTTTCAATAAAGAAAGCATTTCAAATGCCAGAAGAACATGAAAGAAATGTGGAAACCTGATTTATCGTGAAACAAGGAAAACTCTAAACACAGATGCTGAACTTTTGGGAAGTACTGCTGAAAGCAAACATTGTCAGAAGATAGATGGAAGGTAAGGAAAAGATACTGAAAGGAAAGGCCGATGGGACTATGGCTTTTAGAATTAACAAAGAGCAAAGTTTTCTGAAATGAGGTTGGCTTTAGTGGGAACGTGTGTATGTACTGCTAGCCTCTGCTGCCTTTGCCTCTGCACTTGGCCCTGAGAGTCAGAGCAGGCTGGGCTGTTTGAAGATCACATGGGCAGCTTATTTGCTGAAAGAAGTTTACCTCTGTGGCTTTGGAGAAAAAATAGTAGTATGGCAATCAATTTCAGGAAAACAGCTTCCACGGATCAGATAAAAATAATTAATGTAAATTTATTATCATAGATGATTCTGAAATGCAAGAGCTTGGGAATGAATGGTCAAGAAACCCAAGTAGTTGTTCAAAAATCAAACCTAACACAGAAATGCAGGTAAAGTCAGAAGGCATACAATGTGCACTGCTCAAACCCCAGAGCCAGAAGTGGGAGCAGAAATGAGAAACCTGAGTCAAAGGGCATGAAAATAAATAGTCATGACAGATTGGAAGATAATGTAGAGGCAGAAAAAACTGTGAAGGAGAAACCGGACATGTACACTTCACTGGAAGACCTAAAAAAGAAAATGGAAAAATAGAACAGGATTAATATTTAAGTTAGGATTCAAGATATCACAAAATGAGAGAGTTTGCATTTACATATTGATGTAGCATTCTGTGTCACAGGGAGAACTGGTCCATCTCAGTAGTGTAGTCAATTTACTGGGCTTCAAAAGTACTCTAAACAGCCCACCCTGCCCCAACTCTTATAAGATTATTTAGGATGGGAGAAAAAAGTCATCTCCATTAGAAGAAAATGGAGTAACAAAAAATATTACCAAGTAGGGGCTGGAGAAGGAGCTTAGTGGCAGAGTGCTGACCTAGCGTGCTCAACGTTGGGCCCTCAGAACTACAAAAAAAAAAAAAAAAGCTTGTGAAGCAAGGCATAGTACTTAGACATTTTATAGTCAATCAAACTCTTGTTTTTAGTATAAAAAAGATAATGTCTAGCAGACAAATGTTCAGAAACAACAGTCCTGGGGATGATCTATAAGAAAGGTACTGGAGTTATAATTGAATCAATTTATTTATAGAACTAACATGAACATATATGTGGAGATCAATTACATGAAAGGAAAATGTGAGGTAGATAGTCACACAATGTAGAAGTGGTATAAACAAAATCAGTGCGAAAGACTAAAGAAAGCATTAGTAAATGGAATCCAACAACACACCATAAACATAGTATACTATGATCAGATGGTGTGTTTTCCAGAAATTCAAGGGCAACTCACTGTTAGAATGGCTAATACTACATATCATGTTAATAGCTTTGTACAGAAAAAACATATGATTATCTTTAGAGGTACTAAATGGTTATTTTACAAAATTAAAGCGTCTTCTTCTCTTCCCAAGTACTTAGTCATTTAAATATTCAAACATAAATTTGGAAGCATTTTATAATGAACATTCATATATCCACCACCTATGACTAAATTTTACTCTACTTTCTTTATCACGTATCTATCCATTTTTCCATCCTTGATCTACATTCATCCAACTTATTTCTTTTTTTTTAAGTATTTCACAGTAAATTTCAGACATCAGCATAATGGTCCAGAAACACCTCAGCACACTATTCGTTCTATTTGTTTTTCAGTGCTAGGGATTAAACCCAAGGCCTCACACATGAGGGACAGATATTCTACCACTAAGCTACACTCTCAGCTCATAATACTCATTCTTGGTAGAAACCATTAATGAGGAAGCACAGATGAATACTTCTTTTGCAGCATAAAAATACAGCTTCCTGCTGTAGTTTAGATCTGGAATGTGCTCCCTGTGGGATTTGTCCTCAGCTTGATGCTGTTGGAAGGTTTGGAAATTTTAAGATGTGAGGCTTACTGGGAGATTTGAGGCCACGTGAGGGATGTGTGCCCGAAGGACTCTAGTCCCTGCCTCTCCTTTTTTTTGCACTTCCTAGCCATGAAGGAAGTGGCATGGCTTCTGCCATGACATGCTGGCCCACAGCATCAGAGCTAAGCAGTCACACGTCATAAGGTCCAAGACTGTGATCCAGAGCAAACCTTTATACTCTATAAATTGGTTTATCTTAGGCATTTGTTACAGTGACAGAAAGTTGACTGT
Source organism: Fukomys damarensis (assembly GCF_012274545.1). Lineage (NCBI taxonomy): Eukaryota > Metazoa > Chordata > Mammalia > Rodentia > Bathyergidae > Fukomys > Fukomys damarensis. Next base: position 13,612,385 of record NW_022900929.1, on the reverse strand, counting down.
GTCGCCTTCTCAACCAAAAACCAACCCCTTACTTGAAGTGAAAACATAAGCAGCATTCCTTATGAAGTCAGAGGTGAGATAATAGTTACCACATATCTCTCTGCAAATTAGGAAAGAAAAAAAAATAAGAGATACATAGGGTAGAAAGAAGAAAAGGAAATTACTGTTATTTGCAGATGATAACACAATGTACTGGGGAAACTCAGAAGAATTTCCTGGAAAATCACCCTAAAGAATAGCAGAATATGATAATGAGATAAAAATTAATATCGGACAGTTGGTTGCTTTTGTATATATACAGAGAAACTACCTACAGTATGTTATAAGTAAAATAATTGCAACTATTAAAGTAAAATACTCGATCCCTGTTATTGGATTACAATAAGTATATGAATAGTTTTACTTTTTGAATTGAAACAAATTTGCAATGCATTTCATGCAAGACAATTATAAAAGAAGATATTTAGGAATTTCTAAATGTTTTTGTTTTGTTTTGATTTGTTTTGTTGCAGTACCAGGGATTGAACTGAGGACCTTGTGCTTGCAAGGCAGGAGGTGGCACCACTGAGTTAAATCCCCTGCCCTATTTAGGAACTTCTGAAGAGAAAAGACTGGTATTGGTTGACCAGATAAGTAAAAATATTTTTTAAACCCCTATGATTAAAATAAGGAGGTGATTTTCAGCAAACGACATAACAATGGGCCAGGCAAAGATATTCAGAAGGAAAAAAAAAACCAAACATGCAGCGTTCACTGCTGCACAAAAGTGGCATCTCAATTTAGTTGAGAAAATATGAATTGTTGAATATGTGGTTTTGAGACTATAGGCTTTTCACTGGATTCAGATCTCAAGCTTACCCAAAATAGGTCTCCCTGAGAGTCTGAGATTTATTTGCTTGAAACAAAACAAAACAAAATTATTAGAGGAGACCGTAGAAGAATTATTATGTATCTTTGGATTTAGGAAGACTTCTTTATGACATAAACTTCGGAAGTCACAAAAGAGACTGATCCTTCAACCCCAAGAAACCTAAGAACTTCTGCATGGATGAGATTTACCCTAAGTAAAGCCAAAAGGAGAATGGGCAGATCGGAGTCTCACATTACGGACCAGCATTTCCTTCCCTCCTGTGGGTAAAGAGTTCTACAAGGAACAAAACATCAACAACTGCCAAAGAAATGGACAAATATGGTGACAGAACTTTATAAATTAAACTTTACCATATGTATATAAGTATAAGAAAACCATATTATATTCAAGATTGGATGGGATTTGTAGTTTCAGGCCTCTCCTGGGGGTCCTGGAAACTATCCCTGTGGATAAGGAGGGACTACAGTACTATAATTTGTTTCTCTTGCTCTGTAAATCTTTGAATATGGTTTCCTAGTTTTCCGAAGCATTTTTATTTACCTTACTCATGTACTTGGGAAGGGACAGGTAATGACACTTGCAGGGCAGAGGAGAGAGGGGAAGAGAGACACGGAGGGCCTGTGTTCCTGCCATCCTGGGTTCCTTTGCAAGGAGCATAGACACTGGCAGAGCTCTTCTCAAAGTACATTTTGGGAGGATTTGGGCAGAAGCATCACCTCCCTGACAGAGGCGATAAAGGTTGGAGGAGTTTGGGGGAGGCCACTCTCCCATCCTGGTGTAATCCAGCCCTGAGCTGTGCCAGCTGGAGGGCTGGAGGCTGCAGTCACTGAGTGTTGACAGCCAGAGCTGGGAGAGAAAATCAGGGGGCCGTTGCATGAAGCAGCAGCAGATGACACGGAGGGGCCGTGTCTAAGGCGTCATTCGGGGGCTCCCCGAGATAACTGTGGACACTAGTCACAAAAGAAGCTTCCCACTGCAAGTGGCACCGTGGGCATGGAGGTGGTGGTGGTGTCAGGATGCAGGGAGATTTGGAGCCATCCAAATTTGGGCATTAAAAATGAACGTGCCTCACGTCGTCAACATGCAGTGACCAGACCAGCTCTGAGTTACTAGTTCACATGTGTTGAAATAATTCTTAATCGAAATATAATTTCAACTCTCTCCACAGACCAGAGGTATTTTTGAGACAAAATCGCCCTCTCGAAAAAGACATTCCTAAATTAGACAGTCCTGTGGGACCCACCAGTTCTCAGCTTGCATGGGGCGCTTGGAGTTGCCTGCAGTGCTTTGACTTCTCAGCTAGCTTGCTGTGGCTGTGGGGGTGCCCAGGCTCCCCCCTTGACTGGAATTCCCCTCCACCCACCCCAAACCTGGAAAATTCCTACTCGTGTTTTAGCACTAAGGCTCATTCCTTCGAAAAACACATCTTGCCCTTTTGTGCACACAGATGGAGTTTTAATTTCTTATGTGCTCCCACACAGGCTCGTTCTACCTTGGTGCAGCAGTTAATGGGCAGCATGCACATCTCAGGGCACAGCTGTCTCCCATATGGGCTTCTGGAGGTCAAGTCCAGGTGGTACTGGGTGGTCTTCCCAGCTGGGACACACTGTTAGATACACAGCCGCAGTGTGGGATGAAGTGTGCTCACAGATGGCCGATGCTCTCTCTGTGGGATCCAGTGATGTGACACTGGCCTCCAGAGGAAAGTGGCAAACTCTTTTACTTCTTTCTCCTCTTTGTGTCTTGACCCTCTCTTCAACACAGGCCTCATCCCAAAAGCTGGTGTGCTAAAATGGGTGGATGGAGACTAACTGCTCTTGGTTCTGGGCTTTGAGTATTCATTTAGCTCTCCTTCTCCCACTTCCTTTCCCTTCCCTTCCCCTCTCTTCTTCCTTTTTCCTCTTCCTACACTTCCTCCTTCTTCTCTTCTCCTTCATCTGTCTCTGTCTGTTGATCTCTCTCTCTCTGTGTGTGCCAACTCCATAGCTTCCATAAGCATTGTGTGGTAAGGACACCTAGTTGCTTTCCTTGGTAACTGCCTTGCTCTGTGGAAGTCTGGGTTTGGTGGAACAGAATAGCTCTTGAGTCAGCTTGGGGAGCCACCCCCTTCTCTGAGATCTGCCGTAGAGGTGACATTTCCGTGGCAAGAGACAGTGGGCCAAGGAGGACAAAGACCTAAGAAACAGAGATAAAGGAGACCTCCCTCTAGCATGCCCAGGCCCACAGAGGATCTTGCTGAGTTGTAGTTAAGGTCAGTCTCCCAATAAGACTGGAAGGGCTGGAATAATACTCAACTCATGGCCGGAGCTACAATTGTACATATTGAGTGTGCGAAAGAATGCAGTGGCCGCATCACTACTGGGGAGTTGTTGGAAGCTGAAGAAGCTGAAAGTCTGGGGGAAGGATGTATACAGGGCAGGACCAGTCATGGCCATGGAAGATTCTGGACCCCCCAGCCAACCATATCGTAATCCAAAATGTCTAAGAGGCAACACATTATTTCACACTCTGCTAAATTAATAAAGCGGCACATTAATAAAGTTTGACACTCTGGGTTTTCTTGCCCCTCATCTCAATTCTTGAGGATTTAGTAATTTTAATCTGACAGCTGTGGACCAAATTAATTCTCACGACTACTAAAACGAGCCTTCGTAAGAGGAAGAAAACAGGAAAATGGACCCCCTTATCCTATTCCACAACCTCACCTTTTCAGTCACCGGGACAACAGCAGGTCAACAGAAGCAGAGAGAGTGGCCAGGTTACCAAAACATCATAGCTGCCACCAGCGCCACATGGTTAGCAGGGACCCAAAGCAAAGGTGCTGCTGCTCCTCCATCCAGGGTGAACTATGACTACATTGCCTAATGGTTTCACGGGCTTTGTGCTTTTGAACACATTTCACATATGTGTTAATGCTGTTATTGCTCCCCTTCTCTGAAGAGGGCATCCACTTCCAGCTGCCAGGACTTCAAGCTGCTCCCTTCTCTTCCCTCTTTCCACCATCTGAATAAGACGGCTCCACAGGAATCCTCCCACGCTTTTTGCCTTACTTTCACTCTCCCATTCATTTCTTCCCCAGCGCGCAGACCATCATTAGGCATCAGAAAGGGCAGTGATTTCGAGCTGTGTTAAGATCAGGGAGGGGGAAGGGGACATAAAAATAATGAATATGTGTTATGTGCACGTACCAATTCCCACAATGAATGAAATCACTGCGTACTGCGAACATGTACTCACAAAAATAAAAGTTAAAAAAAAAAGCAGGAAATTGTAACTGGTGCAGATCGCTGAATATGCCAATCCTGGTGGTCCTTTTGTAGCCAGCTTTCCCCCAGCCTGTGATTGTCCACCTAGATCCACTGTCCAAGCCAGGAGCTCCCACTCCTGCCACTTCCTACTGGGTGGCTGAGTTGAGATCTTAATCTTTCTATGCCTTCATTTTCTCATCTATAAAGTGGATGCCACTCACCTAAAAATAAAATAATGAAGACTTTATTAGTTAGCCATGAAAGTCTGATGTCAGTGTGTTAGGGTGCTCTACAGGAACAAAAGCCACAGAAAAGATACGTGTAATTGCACAGAGGGATTTATTAAGGGGGTTCGCATGACCAGAGGCAGGAGAGTCTACTGTGACCCTCTTCACTGGAGAGCCAGTGAGTCCGGCAGCTGCTCAGCCCAAGCAGATGGCAGCTGCAGAATAAGAGGGATCAAAGATGCAGCATTAGTCCAAGTGCAAATGCCTGGAAGCTTCCTGGAGAGTTGTCAGTGTGAATCTGTTGGAAGGCTGAGGAAATGGAGCCCGATATCCAGAGGCCATGGCCAAGATGAGCTCTTCCTGAATAGAAATACTTTCTTCTTTCTCTTTTTAGTCTGTCCAGGCTATGAGTCTGTTGGTGGGAAGCCACTCAGATCTTCACTTTTCAGTTTCTGCCCAGAGCACCCCACTTGTTCTGGGTGGGGGTTGTCTGGTCTTTGGGGAGTACTTACATCTCTAGGCTGATGACTGACTTTCAGGTCCTCCAGGAGAGCAGAGGGATGATTGGCCTGCTCCACTTGGGCTCTGCCTGGGAAAGCACCTTCATTTGATTCTCTGTCCAGGTGTTACCTTCTAAATACAGCAGAACTTTCTCATCTTGGGGCTCCTTACATTTGGAGACTAGAAGTTTTGGTTCAGTTGTAACCTGGCTCTTGTGTGGTCATGAGGCATTTGGTGCGTCTTATTGTTCTTCCTTCTTGAGAAGAGAGTAATAATGTATTCTGTTACTTGACTGCACATTATTTTTTAAGGCAAAATCCTTGAGAAATAGGAGAAAAACCTGAGGAAAGGGGGATTATTTGCATTTCCAAAAAAAGAGTACAATGGGTTTTTCTTGGTTGGGGTACCTATAAGCAGAGGTGGTCCACAGCACTTGGATACTTCATTAGTTGCAGCTTCTACAACAAAGACTTTAAGCTCCAGAAGGGGAACACAAGAAACCTTTCTTTGCTTCTTTCAGATCTCTCATCCCTCTGTCAGTACTCAGGAGCATTCCACTCTCAGTCTGGAGCTGCAGTACTAGAAATGGGGCTAACTGAATATATATTCAGAGTGTGAGAAATATGGTCAAATGTGCTTGCGTGTGTATGAGAGGTGATTGGAAACTATAGTGAGTGTTTAAAACACATATTACAGTAGAAGACTCATCGCTGTGAGTATACCCTCAAATTCTTTTCCTTCACTTTGGACTTACTTCTCTCATGATTCTTGCAACTTCTGAAGCAGTTCTGAAGTTCCCTTTTGTGGGAGTCCCTTGTGCTCTCATGGATGCCTTAGTGTCCCAAACTGACTCCTCAAAACCTTTATCTTTCATAGTCATTTTGGCTTTGGAGAAGTGTCACATGGTGCCCAATGCAGGAAATAAAGGGGATGAGACACACTGTCATGTTTTTATTTGACAGAAATTGCTGTAAACATTTTGAATTGATTCAGGACACTGAGGCAGCCAGGAAAAAGATGCTTGCAAAAGAGGATTCTCCTAGAACTGCATCCGACAGGGACCAGAGGGTCAGGGTAAGAGTGTTCAAAGTGTGCTTGTGGGGGTGATATTTTGAGGAGGATTCATGGTAGTCTGTTCCTTACTGTAATAAATATTTTACCTAAACATTCATTGTGTTTATTTGATCACCCGTTATACATTTCGGGATGAGATATTGTGGCATGGGAAAGATAATAACTGAAGTGATCTTTACCTAAAAATAAATTTCAGCTATAGTTGGCAAGATAAGACAAGTGCCCAGAGAGAATGCTAAGGAAAGAAAAGAACTCCTAGATTAGTGGTGGTGAACCTATGACACTCGTGTTGCAGCGGGGTGTTTGTTATCGATGGAGGCTCTAAAACGGTTCACCTTCCCTGGCTTAGATGGCCGGTTATCAGGAAAGAGAATTCTAAATCTGCTCACATTCTTGGTCTATTGATAAGACCTATTGATGATCGAGAAGAGGAACTTTGAAAACTGAAGGCCAGTGTAGGTATTGCAGTTTCTATTGCCTAGGGAACACTTCACAGAAGAGGTGAGGGACAGACCTGCTCTTGAAGCCTGGGTAGAGAAAGGAAGAGGCAAAGGCCTTATTGTATAGGTGGGGGTAAAATGGTTACTAGAGGCAGGCATGTGTGGTCAGGAGCGACATGGCTGTCTGTACATACAACCTCTGATTTTAGTGTTCTTCACTTCATTTTACAGGGATAGCCCCTGAGGGTAAGGTGCACAATCTGTCAAAAGATGTGACTAATGCTTGCATGTTGGCACACACCTGCAATCCCAGCATTGCAGAAGACTGAGGCAGGAGGAGCACAAGTTTAAACTCAGCCTGGACAACTCAGTGACTCAGCGAAAAGAAGGGTAGAAAGGCCTGAGGTTGCGGCTTAGGGGTAAGTTTGGGGAAGTCTGGGGTCCAGCAGACCAGACTGATGGGCTGGTGAACTTCATGGCTGATTTTTCAGGCTTATTGCTGAAAAGATTTTAGAGAAACAAAAAGGACCCAAACAGAGAGATAAATTAAATTGAAACAAGTGAAGAAATAAAGCAAACGGAAGATAAAAATAGAAGAGAAAGATGAATCCAGAAGTGAGGCTCTTGCATAAAATGCATAATGTAATTTCCTGGGCATGTGCTAGGGATGGACCAGACATTTGGCTCTGCACCGTGTGAGCAGGAAACAAACTCAGTTATAAAATCTGCAGTATCCATAAAGGACAGAAAGGACCCTGGGGACAATTCTCCTGGGATGGTAGCCCATCCCAGGATGGGATGGATAACTGGTTCCAGAGGGTACTAGTCCCTCACAACCAAAGAATCCCCGGGAATGACTTTGCCTCATCTCAGTGGTAGCTTCTCTGTCTTCAGAGCTCACCCTCAGAGCTGAGGAATAATCAATCCAGTCTGCTGCCCCTATTAAGCCTTTTTCCTGGTTGCCTGTCAAGGGATTGGGGCACAGCTTTATGGGGGCCACAGAGCCAATGAACCCGAGCTGAAGGGGACACCACGGACAGCCTGCCTGGTTCTTTGGAGCTGGAGAGAGGCAGCTGGTCAGGGTGGCCAGAGGACCCCAGGCCATTCCCACCAGGGCCCACGGGGGCCAGCTGTGCCTGCAGCCCTGTAAGTGAGGCTTCCAGGCTCTTCTTGTGGAAACTGCCCAAAACCAGAAGGCCCAGAGCCAAGGGGTGGCCACTCCACAACACCCATTCCTGGACAGTTAGTTGTGTGCAGAGCTGCACTGCAGGAAAGGAACGTTTGCCAAGGAGCTGGGGCCAGAGCAAATGAGGGCCCCACCCAGAAGCTAAGGCAAACACATCGGGAGAAATTTGGGATCTGCACCTGCAAAACATGAAATGTTCTGTTGAAAGTGTTTTGTGACCAGAAGAAGATGACTTAGCTGCCTGCCTTTAATTTCATCTTGGAAGCTCTGTGGATGCAATGCTGGGATTTGAGATGGAGAGCAAAGGGGAGGAGATCATTCTGGTTTCTCCACTCTTTTCTTTTTATTCACCCATCTCCGGTTTGTAAACACACACACACACAGACATGCAGCCTGAAGTGGCTTAAGTGGCAACACAGACCTTTGGAAGCCACTGAGATTGGAAACTTTCATAGGGATCAATACTAAAAGGTTGCCGCTGCATTGGCGGACTCACCGGAAACTGCCTGCATGTCCTTCTAAGGACTTGTCACTTCTCATTTCTCAGCAGCAGAGGCAGCTTCCCCTCCTCCATGGCTCAAAGCACTCAGCGGACCCTGACACAGGGTTTGGGTTTCACCCGATCTGAGTCATCCCTCACAAGGCTGCATTCACTGAGAGGTCCCTTAAAGCCTTGCATAGTATGAGGCTGGAGGTCTGGGAGCGAAATGCAGATACCAAGGTACCAAGGCCAGAAGCTGCTATGTGGTGGGTGGGGTAGTGGCCAGGAGGGACCCAAAAGGGCTCGGTTCTGGAATATTCCTTCTCTGCTTCAGAGCTTATGGGGCTGTGCTATCCCTGATGCAGACGGCTGGTTTTTGACTTCAGGCGTTCAGCCGCATACAAGGAATGAAGTGGGTGTGTGTTCGGAGTGTCCCTCTTTGGTCCCATCCAGGTAGCCAGATCCTATATTTTGGTACTGTGTGTACTGTATGTCCCTAGTGGAATACACCTTTAAAAGCACAAACTGAAGATTTGGGGCAAGAGTTTATTTTCACTTAGCAGGTGGAGATTTACAATTGGGATGGAGTTGTAGCCCTAATTATTCTCAGGTGAAAGGCAAGACTATGTTTTCAGGCCATATTCCTGTGTAACATGCTCTCTAAATATGGACCACAGAGCTGGATTGTTCTTGAAGCAGGAAGAAGAAGCAAAGTGTAGAGGAGAAGCAAGGAATAGGGTGGAAGGAGTGGTTTCTGCCTTGCCCTCTCCTGGTGTCACAAAGAAATTTCTGACTCAACAAGACCCCATTTCCCTTATCACTGTTATCCTCAAATTGCTCTTCTATGTCTTTTGCTCTCTATCCAAGTCCAAGCCTACAATTCAGTCACCAGGTCAGAACAAATGTACCCTCCCTGCGATGACTGCCCCCTGCTGGTGTCACAGTCTCCTTTCCCCTACTCTTCTATTTAACCTTACAGGACCTGTCATCTTCAACTGTGACCTTCAAAGCCCTGGCATTATAAAGAATGAGAAGTTAGAGTCATTCATAGGAAAATGGATGCATATTGACGATATACTCCTAAGTGAGATAAATAAGTCACAGATGTGTAAATACCGAATAGTTTCTCTGGTGTGAAAAACTATAATAGCACATAAGATCCTAAAGTTAACCTTACAGGACCTGTCATCTTCAACTGTGACCTTCAAAGCCCTGGCATTATAAAGAATGAGAAGTTAGAGTCATTCATAGGAAAATGGATGCATATTGACGATATACTCCTAAGTGAGATAAATAAGTCACAGATGTGTAAATACCGAATAGTTTCTCTGGTGTGAAAAACTATAATAGCACATAAGATCCTAAAGAGATAATTGACAATGTGAAATATGAAGAAAAGGGCTAAAGGTGTAGGGAAAGTGGGAAGGGTAGGGGAAAGGGAATAAGGGAAAAGAAAAAAATATGAGAAAATGGAAAAATGAAAATAAAATGTTTGTAAATGGGGAGGGGAGGAGGGGGTGAAGGGAGGGCAGGGACAAGGGGAAACAATGAGAACCAAGACCTGCCATGTAAAGGTACAAGATCTCAATAATGGATGTAACTGTACTGTATACCTAAAATGTACCAATAAACTCAATGAGAGAGAAAAGTAAAAAAAAAAAGCCCTGGCATTATTTTCATGCCTCCACATACAGTTCCTTCTACCTAAACAATCCTTTTTCCTATTTGGCTAACTCAAGTTCATTCTCCAGGGTTTGATTAATATATCTGCTTCCTCAAGAGGTCTTTTCTAATGGTCCTACTATCAATTGGCTGAACCACCTCCTGGTTCCTTTGGCGCCCTCTACCCTGCTGTCCCTTGTTATTATTATTATTTTTGTTTTGTTTTGTTTTTTGAGACAGGGTCTCACTATGTAGTTGAGACTGACCTGGAACTCACTATGTAGCCCAGGCTGGTCTCGAACTTACAGCAATACTCCTGCCTCAGCCTCCCAAGTCCTGGGATTACAGGAGTGAGCCACCACACCCGGCTCCCTTATTATTATTTATTCAATTGTTCCTAAATTCTGTGATGGCAGGTAACACATTTATATTGTTCTTGTGGGTCTCTAGAATCTAATAGAGGAATAAACTAATAATAGATGTTTTCTACATATTTCCTGAATGAATGAGGAAATGGATTAAATGCAATAGGCTCATATCAGCCTCTGGCAATAATGGTATACAAATGGATAAGGTAATAGAGATCTACCTATCATCTATCAAGAGATTAATATTTATTTCAAAGAATTGGCTCACATGTGATTGTAAGGGCTGGCAAATCTGAGATCTATAGGACAGGGCCACAGGCTGGAGACCCTAGGGAGGAGCTGGTATTCAAGGTCAAGACTGAATGCTGTGTGCAATGGAATTCCATGTTCCTTGGGGGGATCATTAACTGATTAGATGAGGCCCACCCATAGTATTCAGGGTCATCTACTTTATTCAAAACCTATTTTAAAATTGAACTCCTTCTAAAAAACACTTCCTAGCAATATCTTGACCCAACCCATCATGAACTTCATAAGCGCATTTCATCAGTGACAGATTTCATGTGTGGCGGTGGTACTGTAGGATTATGAAGGCTAGTGGCATTGTTGTTATCTTAGTCTGGGTCCAGACAGGCTATGATATTGCACATGATGAAATCGCCTAACAACACACCTCATATCCCCATCTTCATCTGATCCACAGTTGTGTCTGGGAACTATAGTCTGGGAAACCTGATACATAAAAATTTCTCTATCACAGAAGAGGGTCTCGGTGAGTTACTTAAGGTCACCCACCTTCTGTGTCCGTCACCTTGGTGAGATAATGTGGGGCCCTCCTTGCAGGTTTGCTGTGAGAGTTTAGAGCAGACCACATCTGACAAACAGCCATGCGTGTCCAGTTTATGGCAGACAACAGTGTTGCTCTCTCTGTTCTGTCTTATTCCAATGATGCTGATGCCTGAAAGGGAAGCCCATACAGCAGCAGTGATTCTGAGCTCTGGACTTCTGCTCCTACTTCACTGTCTGGAGTCACTTTTAGGGGATCCCCTTGAAGAATGTGGCCCTATTTTCTGTTCCTAGAGGCAGGCTGTGTGTGGCTCCTTCATGGTATTACCATACCTGTGGACAAAGAGTATAAGGAATGTGAATTTCCCGGGTCGCAGTCACATATGGACTTCTGAGACAGCCCACACTGGATTTGAACTCTGTGTTGCTGGTGTTTTGCTATCCCCATCAGGACTCTGTGCCACACAAGATCTGGAAGCACTGATGTCCAGGAAACAAGATTTTATTCCTACCAAGCACCCAGGAGGCTCCTGCTTTGTCCACAGACATTATGAGCACATGTGTGGATGTTCTGCTGTGTGTTTGGCCTCGGTTCTAACTTCCTTGAAATGGAGATAATTTTGTCTGATTAAAAAAAATGTTTATTTCTTTGATAAATGCAAGACCCATGGATGGACCTCCTTCTATTTTAAGTAATATTAGCTATCTTTTTCTCTTTCTTTTTTTGTAAAAAAGAAATTAAAAAATACTGCCCATCCTGTGTGTGGCCTGGACACATCCTTCAAAACATCTCAAAGGTTATCCATCAAGGTTTTTAGGAGGAAATATACTGTTCTTAATTATTCTTATCTTACTATTATATAATGCTCGGTGGATTTATTTTTTAACCTATAATCTTATGCCAAAAGAAGCCGTTTTAGGTTTATTCCTATTTGTAGACTGAAACAGAAACAAAATATACGGGACTGTGTTTACTATTTTAAATTCTGCTATGACTTTTCCTTTCAACTTGAAAAGAACTTTGCATTGTAGAGCAGTGTCTGGCCTGGGGTCAGCAGCCCTCCTTGCAAGGTGGGTGGGGACAGCCCAAGAGAACTCCTGGCTAGCAGTGGCAATATATTTCTTCCATAATCCTGCGTGCGTGGGTGAAGTATCAGGCAAAGGTATAAATAAAATGTTCTGACTCCACATATGGTATTTTGGGTTTACAAATCCTTCATAAACTTTTTCCATCCCTATCAGCAGTTTTATTCATTATGGGACATCCAGCAAGTCTCCTTTTGGGAGTATCTGAGGAGTAGAAAAGACTTCCTGTGCAAGAAGCACGCTTGGTGTGTAACTTTTACACAAAGATAGAGTGCCTAGGGGAGAGCGATCCTCTCACAGCCTTTGAGGATTTTCAGTGGGGTTTCCCCCTTCACTTGGCTTTCAAATTCTTAGTACACAGATAATGTGGACTTCCTAACAGGAAAGTGTTTTTCACTTTCCTGCAGGGTACCCGGCTCGTGTCGATGGGTTGGTCAGCATGCCACTCCTTCTTGTCTGCCTTCAGCTTGTGTTTTCTCTGTCTTGAGGATCCAGAAGAAGAAATCAAGGCCAAATGATATAATTTTAAAAGTTTAAAACTGAAATATTTTCACTGTACTTTTGCAACTTGGAAATCATGTGCATTTTTCCATCTCTGTGTGAGAGCGGCCTCTGGCTTGGTTGTGGGAAAAAGATTAAATAGCCAATGGGATGGGTTTGTCTCAGGAGGCTGAGCATTTAGACACCTCTCGCTGGGTGGCCTCACTCACAGGGACAAAGTAAAGGATCCTGTACTGATGGGGAAACATAGGATGCTGTCAATGTAACCAGCCAATGTAGCTTAGAGCCCTGGTCCCATACCCCCACTGTGCAAGCTCCATGTTCCATGCCTGGAATTGTAGAGGGATTCACTGGATAAACAGAGAGGGCAGGTGCCAGGCTAGATGATGCCATGTTATTGTCTTTGTCTGCTTCTATCTCTAGTCTTCATCAGACCATCCTGATTGTACCTGCTAATGGCCATTGAGATCTATCAGTTTCCGTACAGTAGTTCTGCCTTGAGTTATCCACTATTAGAACTATTTATGTAGCTTTTTATTGGCATCCTTAACTACAATCAGACTCAGACTAGCAAGCCTGTAGACCCCCAGAGAAGCATCCACTCATATGTAATCAATGAACCAGCCCTAGCTATCACCTTTCTGCTGCACAGGTCCCTACTAGAAGCTGGGAGGAACTATTGCAATATGTTCCCATGATTGTTTATTCTCGTGAAATGTATTAAAAATGAGATATATGTAGCCATTGTTGGTTAGAACTTTTTGCTTTCTGTGCCAACTTCCCCTCTGTGTTCCTAGTGTTGGGGTGGTTGTATTGTCTCAAGAGCTTTGGGGCTCCAAGTAAAGGGAAGTTGGCTTGATGATGCATTTGGTTTGGTTTGACTGGGGGCTGTTTTTGTGGTTGGTAGTTGTTTCCAAGTGCAATTCAGTTACTGCTGCCATTTAGGGGTAGGGGTTGTTTCTAGGAACACTCCCACCAGCCCTGTACTTGCGCACCCAGCCCTGTGACAGGAAGGAGAGGGCGTAAGGTGATGTCATTGTGTCCTATGGCATCTGACACCAGACATCCTTGCAGGGTCAAGGAATGCAAAGTTGAAAGCACCAAAAGCAGGAAGCTGGTTAGCGGGAAATTCTTCCAAAACTAGATATATAAAACCATGGGCAGAAGACAACTGGTCTGAGGAGAAGTCTCTCCTTTCAGGAATATCATTTGCCATGTTATGCATAAATTCACAAAGTCATTGAATGCTTTGTTTTTTCTTTTGATGAGAATTCATCAAAAAAGGTTATTGGAATTTGCATGTTTTAATCTCTACAAGTGGTGTTTGTTCTAAAATTGTATTTTGTTGAGGTTTATTCTCAATAATTGTTCATAAAAAAATAAATGATACTAAGAAACAGGGATGGACCAGAGATGGAGGGAGCAGGAAGGGAGGGGAAAAGAAGGGGATGAAGAAAGCATTAAAATGTGTTATATCCATGTACCAAATCCCTGATGAATGTGATCACTGTAGACTGCAAACATGTACAAATAAAAATTTAAAAAAATAATTGTTCACCTTTGTACCTATTTGCATATTCTTAGTTCTGAGTTCCTTTTGCTTAAAGAGAACTCCCCAAATTGTGTAATCTTCAGACCTCAAACTATTTGCATGAGTCGGGGACAGTTAGCCAGCCTGTAGTCTAGGGAGTCTTTTGAAAGCAGAGTGTAGAAGGTGGCCATGCTCTGCTTTGATGCTGTGGATGCCTGCACCCCTTCATAGACTGTCATTTTCTCCTTCTCCCCTTCCTGTCTGGTGACAGAGACTGCTCAGCCAGGAGCACTTGGAATGCACAGCCTCTTGATTTTCCCATGGGCTACTTTCTCATCCCAAAGACTACTTCAATATCTGTTTGCTTATTTGATAATCTTCCATTTTTCCTTCAAAATATAGGCAGGTAGAAAACCACGCAGGTGAGGTGGAAACCACCCTGGACCAGCATTGGTACAGGGTGGTCTGAAGAGGGTTGATGTGATCACTACCAGTCTTTGTGAGCTAGGCCGGGCCAGAGCACAGCAATCAGTGGGAAGTTGGTCCTGCTTCCCTGGTGCCTGATCCCCAGTTTGTCACAGAGTAGGTTCCAAGTGCAGGCTTTGGAAGGAGTGCAGGAATCTTCCTAGCATGGGCCCAGCCCCAGCACTGCGAAGCAGGAGGTGTAGGTGCTGGTCTATGGATTTCCTTTTTTTCTGGCCTTCTGGTTTCACCTTCCTTTGTGCCCTGTAGTGTCCTTCTGCTACAGTGACTGGCTGGTCTGGATGTGGGACATCTCTACCACCCTTTTTCTCATGCACACTTCAAGGTATTTCTGATTTGCCTCCTTTCAAGGACGGGACTGTGAGGATTCCCTGAGAAAAGACATTTGCTTCTTCTTTATTTCTAATTTTTTAAGTTGTCCCACTTTCCTGCACTTCATTCTTAATTAGTGCCTGCCAAGGAAGTGCTATCTGTAAACAGACTTCTTCTTAGATTTGTGACCAAAGGGTGCAAACCACGTATGTCAAAGCAGTGTAGTCAGGGTAGTTGTAGCTATTCTTTGATTTCATGGGATGGTATTATTAGCAGCAACATTTATGATAATAAAGCAAAGGCCAATTATCATTTACAACATTTACGAAAAGCCCTTTCAAGTAACTGCTTTCTTCATTATTTAGTGTGGGGTTTAATTAGTCACAGCACTGTTATACTAAATTAAGTCAGAGTTTTATGAAAATCTACAGACGATTTCCCCTCTTTATTTCCTTTCCCATCATCTTCTCTCTGCGAGTATATCATCCAATCTTTCCCTTTAGTTCAGGGATTTACTTGTGCGGGAGGTCGTGCTGAGTTGCTATCCTCCCACTACCCCCCTAGAAGGCACATGATGTATCAAGAAAAGATATAGGGAGAACCTGGGAATTTCCAGGCCAAGGAAAGCAAGCATTAAATCTATCCCTCTTCAAGCATGCCCTTGGACAGCTTTAGAGAGTTCTCCCGTGATTAGAGTTTTGGGGAGTAATGAACACAGTTTTCTCTATATCCCCAAAGTTATGCATTTTATTTCTTAGTCTGCAGATCCATCTAGCTAGGGGGAAGCCCCCACCACATTCACTGGCTTTGCAGAGAGACCAGCGGAACTCCTCTTCTGAACTCCGACAGCTGCAAATGTGATAAACAAATGAGCTCTTCAGTTGTACAGTCACAGTGTTACTTCATTTAGAGAGTGAGAGGCAGGAGCCTCAAAGACAGGATCTCAAAGACAGTAGGACTTCACGCTTTATACCAGTTCTCTTTCTGTTGCTATAACCGAATGCCATAGACTGGGTGATTTATAAAGATAATTTTGTACTTTGCAGTTCTGAAGGTTGGGAAGTCCAAGGTTGAGAAAGTGCATGTGGTTGGTAGGATTCTCTGTAGGGTCCCTGTGTGGCACAGAGGGTCCCATGGCAAGATAGTGCAAGCCAGCTGGAGAGAGCTGGATTCCACAGCAAAGCCACTCTCGCCATGGCACAGTAATCCATAGATCCATGAATGGATCCATCTAGTCACCCCTTAAAGATCTCTCCACATCCTGTCTCTTAATATGCCATAATGAAGGGACACTAAAATTGTCAGTGTGCCACTGTTCTTTCACCTTGGCCATGAGAAGTGAATCAGAAGCAGGCCTGTCCCCCAACATCATTCCTCCAGGTTCAAAGCTTTGCAAACAAGATGAGGCTGAAAGTTCATCTCCCTGACAGGCACTGTGTTCAGTCTGCTTGAGGAGTCCCCAGGTTTCCCAGGCTTCCTTAACTCCCTGCCAGGGGGACAGGGCTTTGTGGCCCTGGAGGCATGGAGTGAGACAGACCACAGCCTTCCCAAGGCAATTTCACCCAGCTGGACTTGGTGCCAAAGGTCAAGGACCAGGGAAACATAACAACCCAGACATTTCTCAAGAGTGAAATGTTTTCAAGGATATTTGTTGTTATTCCAATGAAACTGCAGCCCAATTCTAGCTTGACAAAATTCTGGTCTTCCTTTCCTCTCCTATAAGTAATAAGGGTCTCAGTAAGATCAAGAGCACAACCCTGGAGTATAAGATAAATGACAAGTCACCACGCCTCCTGCAGAATACAGAAAGGAGACTATTTATTTTATGCAAAAATAGTTATAACTCTTATATGTGCTCAGATCTATTTTGTTCTAAAAAATAAGTGGCCTTATTTTTTCTGGAAGATAATTAATAGTTTCTTATCTAGATTTCCCTTGTCCAAACTAAGCTGCTAAGCAGGGTAGAAGAAAAACATGGAATGCTCAGTATGTTAATTATAAGGTTATGACAATATGAAATGTAACTCAAATACAATGGCCTTAAAGATTCTAAGTCTGTGCCCAAAATGAATCGGAGAAAGACAGAGTCACTGCAAAACCTTCAAGAAGTGACCATTTCCATTTGTGTATTATCTACTGTGTATTTGGACAGAACCTTGCCTTAACTCTTACTGTCTTTGATTTCTCTTGGATATGCCAAGTGTGAAAGGATTGGGAACAATAATGATATGGATGTTTTGAATCTGAGATGTGTGTGGTGCTGTGAAAAGTCAATAAGTATGCTGAACAAATAATGATGCTCTTGGTAACTGTTTGTCAAGTTTTCTTAAGGCTGTATTGTTACCTCATCCATGTCCTTTATTCTGAGAGGTTGACCAGCAACCAACCAGAGATGTTGTCCCAAGACACCCCAGACAAGTTGGCCTTAACTGTATAATTTCTTTCTAACAGCTATGAGAGGGAAGGATTGAAAGGGTTGGAAGGAAATTTTTCCTACTTCCAAATTTTGTGGAATCCTGGCTTGGGCTTTAAGCCAGGGCCTCTTAGAGTTGAAATGGATACCTTTTGTTTTTTACCTCCTGGGCTAGTCCCTTTGGTACAAATGCCCTCTATCAAACCTGATAGTTTCATTTTCCTAGCAAATCACACCACTTTTAACATTGTTAAAATCTTGGAAAGAAATATGAAAGCAAAGCAATTTTCGTATCGTGTATCTAATTTTTTTTTATACTTTAATTTGCCCAAATTCTATTCTTACACCTAAAGAAATCTGCCACAGTCCATTGCCCTGTCCAAACCCCTTCCGTCTTTCTTGTGACCAGTCACTGCATTGAAGCACACATCTGGATGCTCAGGTCAGCCTGGAGGCTCCAGTTCATCTGTAGGGAACAAACTTACTCTATTTCAACCCCAGCAGGTGGAGATGAGGCTGGGAGCTGGGGATTGAGGGTGGAGAGCGTCTACATTTTCTGAAAACTTACAGAGTCCGCCGTCACTGTTCCAAATGCATTTTTCTCCTCTGGTGCCTTCTCTGATGCATTTTCCTGCTCTACCACAGCCCTTTGCACCTCTTCCCCATGCTCCTTTTTCAGCTCACCTCTATGTGTATCTCAGACCCTCTTTACCACGGTTTCATATCACACCTGCACCTGCCACATGACCCCAAACTTCTGCAGAGCATCTTCGTAGCTGACCTGACTACGCTTTCAGTACAACACATGCTGCATCTGATTACTCCAAGTGGCTGGTTTTCGGAGAGCCCAAAATTGTATTTTTTCAATCACTTTTTTCCCCTTAATTTTCAATCCCTTGTGTATTTTAAGAGGAAATGTAATCCATCTGTTTCTGGTTCATTTATAACTAAAGTAACTCATCAGAACCTTTTGTTGTAAGGCTTATTTGATGTTCAAGAAGTTTTATGAACTTTTTCATAGGACTTTGAAAACAGTTTTCCTAGAGCCTGAAAGTAGCCAGCTCCAAATCAATTTCAACATGACATTATGATTCTAGCCCATGAACCCCATGATCTAAAAAGGTGCTTTCTTACCTCTAGCATGGAGGTGTCCAGATATAGCTTCGTTATCACATGCCACAGGAAGGCACTTGACTAGGAGAGAACTTTTGAATATGACAGCAGTTAGTGGGTGAGAAGGGGCTACAAGCCTTAAGAAAGTGGCTTTGCAATTCAAATCCCTTAGGGTAATCTCTGAATTGTTACCGACTTGAGGAATCTGGGGGCAGCTGCCCCATTTCCCCAGAAAAATTCATACAGGCACATCATTAAAGTGAGTCAGTAAGGACTAGAGAGTGGCTAATGTGGGGTTGTGTATGGAATTAAGCCTTTGGGGACAGAAGTCATCAGAGATGGAGATATCTGTGCAGGCCTGTGTAGACAGTTGCAATGAGGGCTACAGTTTCCATTCCCAGAAAGAGAGAGAAGCGACAATAGTTTTACCAGTTGTTACTGTGCTAAGGCATGGGGAATGGCACATGGCCTCAGGTGTAGCCCAGATGTTGAGCTGTCTAGACTATTCCTTGTCTAGGTGCACACAAGGGATTACTGACAAGACGAAGGCTGGGCAGCAAGGGTTTGTCTACATAGTCTCTGGTGAAATCTATCTATGATGGTGCTGATAGGATATGCACTCACAGCATCCCAAACAACCAGTTGTGAGGGCTTAGTCTCTGAAGAATCTGGATGAAAGAACCTGTGTTTGCCCTGCCAGGTGTGATATGAGCCAGTATGAGCTCAACTCCATTCTTGCCCATGGCTCTTCAATGCCTAATTAGTCCATAGCCTTCTCTCTTCATTTGTGACTTCTGATCCCATCCCACATGCAAGCTTGTGACAAACTCTTGATTGGTTTTAATAAAAAATATGTGCCTTTCATTTGAACAATATTATTCAGAGGCTATGGTGGGAGTCACATTGGAAAGGTTTTAGAGAGGAAAGTAAACTAACAGAGAAGTTTGATCTCGGAAATTCAGCTACAGACTACACCATCTCTAGTCCAATAAATGTTGGAATTTGGATTTTATGTGGAGTCAGACATGAGCCTTATCTCCGGGGAACAGAATGTGCCTGCTGTGGCCAATATGATAAATTGAGGAGACGTTTGTAGAAACAAAGGAAGAAGCAGCCAGCACTGGCCCTGTCCTGGACACTTGAATCTCTGCTCCTTCCTTGTCACATTTTAAGGTCCTCTATCTTCATCCAGTCTAGCACAAGCCCATCTTTCCGTGAAGTGGGCCCGAGACCTATAGTCTGTATGGTGTCCAGTTCATTGCTTTGAATATTCACAGCACAAGAAGTGCTATGGATGCTTCTTTGCACAAGTGACCTCCTTGTCACCAGTGTATGTCTGGTCTCCCCCATTGCACCGTCATATTTTCCAGGTCTAGGATGGTGTCTGTCCTGCTGCAGACTCCTCTCAGTGCCTAGAATAGAACCTCTGTAAACTGACTTTACCAAAGGTCCTTGGGGCTCACCAAGCCTTTTGAACTCTATTGCTCTTCCCGGGGCCATGCTGAATAGCTTTTCAGTGAAATCTCTAGCTGAATAAGAAAAGGTAATGCTGAGAAAGAAGGCCAGAAAAGGGGTACAGCAGAAGGGCTTTGAGAGGCAACTTCAATGGAGGGCCTGCCTGCTGGTATTTGTGATGGTACATGCATAGCAGGGTACTTATTTCTGTGCATTGTGCATCAGGAGAACTCAGTCTGTGGTAGAACAACTTTCGACTCTTGTGGCAAGATAGCGCAAGACACGGAGCATGGTGGTGCACGCCTCTAATCCCAGCACTCAGGAGGCTGAGGCAGGAGGATCACTGTGAGTTCGAGACCAGCCTGGGCTACGTAGTGAGTTCCAGGTCACTCTCAAGTACATACTGAGATCCTGACCCAACAATCCCCTCCCCCAAAAAAAGAAAGGAAAAAAAAGCCAGCATAAGAATTGCCCTCTTTCCTCCTCTCTTGGGAGCTTTGTTTTCTCTCATCTGCTACATCTCACCCAAATGAGGTTGTAGATCAGCAACATGGTGGCTGTTGGATCATGGTCCCCCCATCTCGTATACAGAGAAGAACACACACCACACCAACAAAGGACATTTATTAATCAGCATCACAATAGATTAAATAAAATCATGTATGCTTAACTTTTAATTTTATGGAGCGACACATGCTCAATCTTAAGTCTACTATGATTTTAGATCACTATCTTAGCCCCATGGTCAACATGTAATGATACATTCTTTTTAATTTATTGTTTTGCGTGATTTATATTATATCTGTAACTCAATGTTGCGTACCTTGAATATCAGGAATTCTTTCTGCCCAGCAAGTGACGAGAGGACTTGTGGTGCGAAACCAAGGACAAAGCAAATTAAGAAGATAGTATCTCAAGAAAGTATGAGCAGCCAGTGAATAGTTCACTGTCTCAAGTGTTACTCAGAGGTTAAAAAAAA